>NW_028280868.1:115000-715000 GCF_059751285.1 Brachycentrus maculatus | reverse complement strand
TTGAACTAAAATGATATTGTACTTCTACAAAAGTTATGATGAAAAACTTGTTACTTTCAACTAATTTATTTTACCAATTTACGCGTTTAGCCATTTTCTGACCTCATCAAACTAAAACAAATTGGACATGTTAATCACACAATAAAATTGATGCCATTGAAAAGACATTTTTAATTTAATGAATGTCAATCTTTTACCTACATCGTCATAATTTGATACTAAAATTACGAAAACTGGTTTCAACAATTAAATACTATAAATAACCACTAGTAAGCCATGTTTATTACCACATTTTAATTAGTATATAATTACAGAACAAACATGTTAGATAAATTAATGGACGCTGAATGTAGTCCAGGACGTCAGTAAGAAGCAATTATCCAAACCCACATCCGCAATGGTGCATAGGGCACTGCATCGTATGAACGCAGTGTCATCGTGATCGTTAACACATAAAGGAAGGGTGATCAGCCCTCCGCTTCAATTACCTGTTCAGGGTAATATTGAATCAATATTAGAGTGAAAAAAAACACTCATATTTATTTGAACCCCCCCCCCGGGAATCGAACCCGGGACCTCCAGTACGGTAGTCGAGCATGCTGACGATTACACTTCAAAGGCTTAAAAAGTAAAACCTATAAATATATGTGCATTAATTCATACTACATTTACATACGAGTACATATTTAATTCAAGTTATAGTAAATATTTTATTTTTTCGTATATTTTTCTCAACATATTGTTTTTTCCTTAAAACATGATAGTGATTTCTAATTTTAAGCAAGTTACGAAACGATAAGCGAACATCATTAAATAATAATTTCATCACTTCGTCGCTGGTAATAATAACGTGACAAATTCCAATTTCGAATCTCAGTTATCGAAATCCGGTTATCAATAAAAACCAAATGAGCTGTGAAAGTTAACAATATTTTTTTCTTTTTCAAATTTTACTTAGTAAATACCACTAGAAATAGTGGTACTTACCAAGCAAAACTTAAAATAAAAATGGAAAGATATTCCCACAATGGACTGCCAAATCAATTCAAGAAAAATATAAAATATCTAAAATCAATGTCTACTTCTATTACTACTTCTACCATCACGTCGTTTACCCGCAGGGGTAGGCAGAGAGGATGGAACGCCACACACTTCTGTCCTGACATACACTCCTTCACATGCATACATCTAGTCAACATGCCCTCCGATTACGCAGACTTTTGAAACTACCAGATTTTCGGTTCCGATCGAACTGATGCCAAGTCCTTTTCTGCCGTCCTCGTTCTGTTCTACCGCTTACATTCACCATATACATTTTCTTAGTTAATAATCAATATCTAAAAGAAAATTAATATGAACCGTTTAGTGTTATGTGTTTTTCAGTTTTTTTTATTTTTTGTCGTTGTTGATAAAACGTGTTTCGTGTGTACTGATCAAAAAAAATTATTTCATTGTAATTGATTTTTCATACAATAGTGTTTATTTGAATAGTATAATAAGTTACACACTATCATAAATTATTACGTACATCTTAAGTATTTCAAGGCTATCAACTTAATGTGTTGGCGCCCGTGAATTCCGTACCTACTTCAAAACAAAATAAAAGCATTTTTATAAAAATAAATATTATTTTTTTACATAAAAAAATAACTTTATGTATCGTTTGTATAGTTTGACTGCCTCAGCAATAATATAATACAAGCCTGGGTACATTTCAGCCATCCAAACTTAAAACACGTTTTTTTTTGCATTTTTGGACTAAGTAGATTCTAGGTACTTAGTCCAAAAATGCAACAACAAAAAATTGTCAAAAAAATGTCCCTTACTGTGTTTTGAGTTTGGACAGCCGATTTTAGTCTATGTTTTTTAATTCACTTTTTAACGTAATTGAGTGCTATGCATCAATAATGCATTCTAAATGTTATCATATTTTTACTTCATTTAAGTATTTCATGAAGACGTAATGAGTATTTGGTTTATTGCGTTGAATAATGACTTTTATTTATTGATTTGGCGTTTAATTTTTAGAACTCCATAGTATGTATTTTAAATATTAAAATCAAACACTGAAATATTAAAATTTTATTTAAACACACGATAAAAATCAAAATTATGACAGTTGTTTCGCCTTGTTAAGCATTATCAAACTACTGCAGTTGGATATACCATAACAGAGCGAAACAATTGTCATGAATTTTTATTTTATATTTTTGAGTTTTAAAAAATATAAATACAACTTAGAAGACTGAAAGCTGTGTTTAATTTTAAGATTTAAAAAAAAATACTACAGTTTTATTTATATATTTCAATTTTTTTTATTGTATTGGATTCAGATGTTATTATACGCGAATTTTAGTTACGTAATCTTTATATGGTTAAGGTCACCCATGAAGAAGATTTTACAATAATTAACTATGAAATTCTTTGATACATACGGAATTATTTACCTGTTTTTTTGTTAATCAAATCTTTAAAAAATACATCATCATTGCGCATTATAATCGCTCACGAGAAACGAGAAAAAACAAATAGATACATTTACATGTATTTATTTACTAGCTGTTTACCCACAGTGTTGCTGCGGCTCAGTTTGGCTCAATAGAAAAGAAATGAGAGAGAAAAATATATTTAAACTTTGTTTGTCAAGCAATGATATCTTTTTAAAATCTATACTGCACCTTTTAAGAAGCAAACTATCCGTCAAAAGGGATGTTAAGTATTGCGTGTGTTACTATCACGATTTACAGATGGCACTGCCATTGAGGTAAAAATAGCTGTTTTAAAAACATACATTCTTTATTCCATTTGTCATATTTTTATTTTTATAGATATAGTAGTTAATAAAAGTAGGTACTCAAATATTTCGTTGTGACAAAATTTTCAAAGCAATCGGTGAATAACTTATTATTATAGGATTTTTCATTGAGGAATATTAACATTTTTATTCATTTGGATTTTCATATTTTTTTATTTAAATTTCACTCGGTATTTCTACTATTTCTTAAAATTTATTGTGAAGTGTGTTTCGATGGATTCCGCGTCATTTTCAACACCACGTAAAACAATTTTCAAATGATTTTTAATGCATCGAAACACGCGTCAAAATATCAATTTTAGTGGTATTTACCAAGTAAAATTTAAATAAAAAATAAAGATTTTACCACAAACTGACTGCCGAATCAATCTATAGTTATTAAAACTTTTTCAGATTACTTTTCGACTGTGTGCGGATATTGGAAACAGTTTGGTAACAGATGTCGCATTTTTCTAGGAGAAGAAATGGTTATGCTATTAGCTGATCCCACGGACGTTGAGGTATTTTTTATTTAGCTTAAACGATAGTTACTTCAAGAAACTTTTTTTTACAACATTTTGAGCGTGTCCAAATACTTGTCCAGAAATTTGGATTGTCTTCAATAAGAGTTATTTTTAGCATTATTTTTGATATCTCAACATAGATGAAGAAGAATATGGAAGTCTGGGTATTTACAGGGCTCACGACCATCATAGGCTGGTTTAAATGATCACTTTACACACGTGTAACATTCACCAATTCTACCCATGATTGACAACTACATTATTCAATTTCATGAAACTTTTAGATATATTTTGAATTAAGAAGTTACTGTTTAATAAAAAAAGCTTGCCTCATTCCACCATAGAGGTCTCTCATGAAGTCTACCGAATTCAAGAACTGTGTATCGAGTTAAATCAATATATCTTGTAGTTCCAAGAATTTTAATGGTGTGGTTGTCAATCATGGGTAGAATATGTGAATGTTACTCGTGTGTAAAGTGATCACCTAAACCAGCATATGACGGCCGTAAGCCCTGTAAATGCTCAGACTTTCATATTCTATTTCATCTATGTTAAGATGTCAAAAAATAACTTCAAGAAACCTTTAAAAAAACGTGGTTCTAACCCTTTTAATCAATATTCTGTATTATTTTATAAAAGGTACTATTAATTTTAATATTGGTATTCCAGGTTGTTTTATCAAGCAAAGAATTTTTGGAAAAATCACACGAATATACATTCTTTATTCCTTGGCTGGGAACTGGTCTTCTTACCAGTACAGGTAAACAAATACACACATAAATTACTTTAATAATTTATTAATATTTATGTTAATTTATTATAAAAACTTATTTCAGGGTCAATATCAACGTTGTTTATGCGCGTAATTACCTGTGATGTTGAACACAAGTCTACGTAGGTGACTCGTTAGTTCAGGAAGCATCAGACCAACTGAACGTCATCTGCGGTGATAAATAGCGTGTGTGACCTAATAGAATAATAATAAAATATCCATAAAAGAACCCTATCATAAATAAACCATATTAAAAAAATAAACTGGCAGTATGCAATGGATTTCAATAGGTTTCAACCCTAATACATGGAACCGAAGCATGGAGTTGTCAAAATAAAGATGAAAGTAGACTAAATGCATTCGAAAAGCGTTCTCTCAGACGAATGTGTGGCAGAGCGTTATACGATAAATGTTCGAATGGTGGTATAATGAAAAAATGCAAGGCTGAAAAGATTATCGATAAAATTAAGAAAGGTGTGTTGAGATGCTTTGGGCATGTGAATTGAATGAGTAAATAAAAAACAGTAAAACCAAATTATGAGGCTTATGTAGTGAGTAATAGAAGCAGAGGTAGAACAAGTAAAACTTGTATTTCAAATACTTAAAGTTCTCTGGTCAGGGGTCGGAATAATAAAGGAGTATGAGGATATACATGAATGTGGAAGAGGCGAAGATTGTTTGCAAAGACAGATTGATACGGTGTTCTATTATTTTTGCCTAACCTTGCGGGGAAGCGGCATAATGGCCATTTAGTTTTTTTCACCTATTGTAAAATAAACAAATCTAGGTAAAGTAAAATGATAGTAACATAAATTGTAAATGCCATCAAAAAACCATATTTCTCTAATATTTATTTATTGTTGTTCTTAAAATACCGTCTTTAAACAACAACCAAAAATATTTTGTTTTGATCTGGACACACATGTTAATGTGTGCAGTAATGATTTTTTTATGAACCTACATGTTTAACATTTCAGGTGAAAAATGGAAATCTCACAGAAGGGTCATCACTCCAGCATTTCATTTCAAAATTTTGGAAAACTTCGTTCAAGTATTTGACGCTCAGAGTGATATATTTATTAAAAAACTGAAAAGTAAAGCCAATAACACGAAATTTGACATCTATTCACATATCACTCTGTGTGCTCTTGACATTATTTGCGGTAAGTACAATGGGTTTAAGACTTCTGTATTATCAATTCAAGCAAATTACTACAGTAGGAACATATCGATTCACATAAACTATTCATCACAAACCTCGCTCAAAACGAGCGAAACTGGCGCTACCAATTTCAACAAAATGAAATGATTTTTTTTTAATTATCTACCTACCTATCCTTAATATCGTGTTTGCAGAGAGGTATTTAAAATAGAGGCTTTTAGGGCATTTGAAAATTAAATTTTAAAGCATTTCATACTTTCAAGGGTTTTTATTACTATTTATTTAAAAATACTACTTTTTGACATCTCATCAAAGATGAAGAAGAATAGGGAAGTCTGGGCATTAACGGGGCTGACGACCGTCATGGGCTGGTTTAAGTGATCACTTTACACACGTGTTACATTCACCAATTCTACCCATTATTGACAACCACACTACTCAATATTTTTTTTAAATTACCTAACGTCCAAGTGACTCTGAAATCTAACTACGGCTTATGCAACACGGCAATATCATGTCCCTACTCAGGCTTCAACTTTATAAGTTTCATAGCCTATGCCTACTCGTGAGTGGATTTACTCTTTATGTTTAAAGTTACTAAAATTTCATGTAATTCATTAGTGAAAATTCTAGACAAAAACACTCGCTCACACTACTCAAATTCTTGGAAGTTCTATATATATGAACCAATTTTGAAACATTATTCTTGAATCACTAGAACTTCACTAGAGACATCTATTGGTGAGATGAAAAGAAGTTTTTTATTGAGCAGAAACTCTTTTATTAGCTCTTTTATTAGGTATTCAGCACTGTAAATTAACAGACTTCAATATTCTTCTTCATCTTTGATGAGATGTCAAAAAATAATATGGAAATAACTCCTGCAATTGGAGATAATCTAATCCTGATTTTGTGAACAAGTATTTGGACACACTTAAAATGTTGTAAAAAATACTATTACAGAATACTATTCTTCTTCTCCCCTATAGATCCTCGCATCTGTTAGTTTCGTTATCCGTGTCTTGTGTTATGGACTACCAGCTGTCGCTTTGCTTTTCGTATTATTTTTTTAGGATATCTACGTTATTGTTGTTATATGTGTGGTCATTATCACGATAGATAAAGTGAGGCACAACTCTAAATTTAGACTTAGCTTCACATACGGTATTTGAAAATGTATCAAAACACGTGTTACAGAAGATTTAAAAAATAGTGGTATTTACCATGTAAAACATAATATTTATAATTGGTTAAAATAATAATCAAAAATTTCAACAAAATGATAGTTATGCTGGTATATAAAAAAATCGTTGAAATTTTAGTATACTGGCTATCAGAAATACTTATTTTTTCGTCAGGACCATCATTACACCACTAAATTATAATTTTATCAAATTCTCAATTTAGAAACCATTTATATCTTAACTTTCGTTAGCCTAATTCAATGCGAATGAAAGAATATCGGAAAGTTTATGGATCATTTAGTAAATATGCATACATTTTTAAAAAAAAATCCAAATGAAAGCAAAAACGTGCGACATACTGTGCGCAGTGATATTATCACATCTTATTGGAAACAAGTTCAAATTCACCAAGCATAATATAAACATCAACAATCAGTACTAACCTTGACTGCATTCACAGTTATAATTACACCATTCAATGAACTGCATAATACTGCAACGTTTACATCCTTGACATATAAAATATTATCAACATATTGCGGACTCATGTAATGAAATAATAATTTATTAATCTTCTGTTCCCACACTCCTTACTACGCAGGGCGGTCTCCTTGATTCCAGGCATTCTCTCCATCTGGAGCAATCCTGTGACATCAGGGCTTTCATAAATTTTTAAAGGTGTCTCAACTTGATTGAAAACGTGCATCGTTCTTCCCTTTTTATGAAAATAGATGGAAGTTTGAGCATCGTAGAGCTTACGACCTTGCATTTAGCTGGCTTAAGCGATCGCTTTTACGCTTGTGTAACGTTCACCATTCTGCCCATTATTGAATATCCATCTCAACATAGATTAAGAAGAATATGGAAGTCTGGAGATTTACGGGGCTAACGACCGTCGTAGGCTGGTTTAGGTGATCACTTTACACAAGTGTACCATGCACCAATTCTACCCATTCAATTCTATTAATAACTTTAAGATCTTTATATTATTTATATATGATCCAATTTTTGAAACATTGTACAAGACTCACTAGAATTTTCACATTATTGTGACATTATTGGTGAGACGAAGAAGCTTTTTAACTGAGCAGAATGCTAATGTTATGAATATACTAGAAAGCTAAATGTCTAGACATTTACCCATAAAGCCCAGACTTCAATTTTCTTCTTCATCTTATGCTGAGATGTCAAAAACTAATATGATTAATTACTCCTATAATTGGAGATAATCCAGATTTGTGAACAAGTATTTGGACACAATCAAAATGTTGTTAATTGAATATCCACATTGCATTGATTCTTGAAACTTTGTATTTATGCAATGGTCTTAGACCCTTTCGATATATTTGTTAGGTATGAGTGATTGTTGCGCCATCACTTGATGAATTGGCGAAGTATTTATAAAGTTTATTACTTCGTGAGAGCCCTGTGACTTTTCCGATTTCATCATTCCATTTGGTTTAAATTACACTACCAAACATTTATATTGTATTTGTATTTATATTCTAACATAATACGATTTGTTGAGCTTTCGGTTGTTGATTTTATCATTTTTGTACTTTGTATTCTTTTTAAGAGTTTTTATAGACTTAAAATAAAAATCCAATGTTGAAATTTTGATTCTGATACAATAGGAATTGAATAATATAATAATAGAAATAACTAAAATTTGAGTACTTGATGTTAACATATCGAGATGGATATAAAACCGTCAATTAAAAATATTTGCTTTGACCTTCATTCGCGTCTAACAGATCTGGTAAATGATGTTATCAAAAGATTATTTAAATATAAATAAATATTGAAACAAAAGCAAAACAAAGTAACGTACAAATAATCAAATAATAATTATGGTAATAAATAAATATAAAAATATGTTTATATACAAATACGAATATTCAAACATAAAATATGCAGGTTTTTATACAAAAGAAAACAAAATGTTTTTTTTTTTTTTAGAATCAGCAATGGGAGTCTCAGTGAATGCTCAGATGAATTCTGAATCACCGTATGTAAATGCTGTGAAAAAGTAAGATTATTTTATTAATGTCTCGTCAAATAAAAAAAGATCCATGTGATATAAGATAAGATCCATATATAAATATTTATATATTAACAAAAAAATATTTATTTTCAGTGCTTGCAAAATAATAAACGATAGAATTCGCAGTCCTATCACGAGACATGATTTTCTTTTTAAATTTACAAAGGGCCATGAAATATTGAACAGGGCTTTAGAAACTTTACACGGATATACTGATGATATGATCAATCAAAGGAGACAATTATTAAACAATACAAAGGAAAGCTTATCGTCGTACATTGACGAATCAGAAAATGTTTATGGTAAGATTAAATCATTTTATATACATTTGGATTATTAATAATGAAAAAAATTGTACTGAATATTGTAGATATTATTATAATTGTTTTATTAAATTTTTAATTTATCTCAGGTGCTAAAAAGAAAATGGCTTTCCTGGATATGTTACTACTATCTACAATTGATGGAAAACCTCTTACGGATTTGGAAATTAGAGAGGAAGTAGACACATTTTTATTTGAGGTGAGTGCAGAATTGTACGATCTTTTGTCCGAAATGAAATGTTTTTCGACCAACGAGTATATGCTTACATGTGCCTTAGTATATAAAACTGTGTTGTGTGTATTATCATTACAATGTTGAAAATTACCTTTTGTTCATATGTTCATAGTATTTATTGACCTGACATAAACTAACGTATGTGTAGAAACGTAGTGACTATTTAATATCATCCAGTTTCAATAATCCCACATAAAGTGTATGTTTTATCTTAATGCCACGCAGATGAAAATTGACGCATCAATTATAGTTAATAACATAAGTAATAATTATTTTCTCATTTGTTTTTAGGGACATGATACTGTATCGTCTGCTATTGGTTTTACAATTCATATTTTGGCAAAATATCCTGAAGTTCAGGAAAAATTATACAAGGAACAAATCGAAGTACATCCGAATATCGATGAACCAGTTACTCACAGGTAATCACAAAAAAATATATTCATCTAGAATTCAAAGAAGTCGTAACACTCAAACAATATGTTGGGTGCAGTGAAAAGACTTCTCTTCTTTTCCATCTTATTCCACATTACCGAGGGTTGTGACCCTTGTGGAAGCAATGACTTTTCTCCAGCTATCCCTTGACTACGCTACACCCACCTGGCTGCAACCACCGAGGTGCCTGCTGCTGCCTTAACTTGATCGGTCCATCGTGTGGTCAAGATCTCCCTTTCCGTCTCTTCCATGGGGAAAAGACTTATTTTTGTATAATTAAGAATATTTTATTCCCGAAAACTTATATAATATTTTATTTCATCTTTCAAAAAAACCTTTATTACTTCATCGCTAGCATATTTTTAATTGAGTTTTCAATGGTAGGTATTTCTTGTGAATGTCATTTCGTCGTATGTGTGTTATCTGTGTAAACAACCAAATTGTTACTTAACCAATGTTAATAATATTTTTAGAGATTTGCAGAACATGAAGTACTTGGACTTAGTCATAAAAGAATCATTAAGATTATTCCCTTCAGTACCACTCTTTGGAAGGAGGATAAATGAAAGTGTTATGATAAGTATGTTTTCTACGTAATTTTAAAACACAAATTATTTTAAAAAAACTATTCGTTTTCTTAGTATTGAAATTTGAATACGCTAAAATCTCATTCAAATCAGAATATACATTTTATCACAAAATGTTTCCTGTATGAAAAAACTCTAATAGTTTGGTATGCTCACTTCCGCCGTAATCTATGTACAAGTTTAATGAACTTTTTATTTTTATTTTACTCTTTAATTTGATTTGAAAAGCTAACGAGAAAAGTTTTAAAAAATATTTTTTCAATAATCATGTGATATAAAATAATTGTTAAAAAATAGATCTTAGAATCTTGGGAAAATAAAGATGTTTCAAGTCTTAGTAGGGAAACGGTTTACAATTTTTATTGGACTTAAAAAATATCTTCCTTTTCATGATACGAAAGTTTTACATAACACAGGGATTATTTTTAAATGTGAAAGAGTGTAAATTAAAAAAAAAAACATTTACTGTAGTTTCTAACTGGAACAATACACGTAGTTCGTGTATTGTATACGTAATTCTACTGAGAATGTACAAATTTAAACCAATTAAATTACTAATAAAGTTTATTGTATGGCCTAATCACAGTAAATTATAATATTTTGTAAATATGAAATGTGTAGATGACTTGGCAGTACCAAAAGACACAACTGTTCTCGTGATGGTATACAGCATGAACAGGAACCCGGCTATATTCCCTGAACCAGACAAATTTATTCCTGAGAGATATTTACCAGAAGAAGCCAGTAAAAGGAATCCATTTTCATCAGTTTTCTTTAGCGCTGGACCGAGAAACTGTATTGGTAAGGAAAATTTTACTATGAATTTAGTTTTCAGGTTAGATTTGTTAAGGTACAATTTCTTTTCACACAATAATACAAAGGTCATAGTGTTAACTATGTGCTTGTTCACTGTTATTGATTATACAATATCATATAAATATTAAATAAACATATAGTAATTAGTGCATGGTATTAACAAGAAATGTTCGGATAAATAAAAAACCAATTAAGTTTTTTTTAAGTTCAATAAATATGAAAATATTTTTTTTATTGTATACGTATTTTAAATTCAGTGTTATAATACAAAAGTGTTGATACCTTTGCAATGCGTTCAACTCACTGCATTATTATTTATGTTAAAATATTTGGTTACAGGTCAGAAGTTCGCCATGCTCGAGATGAAATCGACTCTTTCAAAGCTTGTTAGAAATTTCGTTGTGAGTTCACCTGACGAGGAACTTGTTTTATCGGCAGACATCATATTGAAATCAGTGCATGGAATTAATGTGAAACTTTCATCGCGATAAATAATATTCCGATAAAGATTATATCATCTGTCATATTTCATCATCAGAATTGAGAGTAACTTCAGCATCATAGTCATCTTACTTATCAGCTCCAAGAACATCCGCATCTGTATGAGGAGCGCCTTTTTTATTATTGTCATCACCATTATTAATCACGAGAGCTTTTCTAAGGCAAAGCCTTCAATTTTATTATCAAAATAAAAGCATCTTCAGCATTATAGTAATATTACTAGAGTTTCTTCGTAAAGAGTAGGGCAGAGCCATCATCTTAATCACCTTAATAAACTTATTCTTAAGGATCATAGTCACCTCTACCAGCAGCTTCAAGAGGATCCACACCATTATCAGGAGTATCTTCAGCATTATTTTCATCACCGTTAGTAACAACGTCATCATAAGCACGAAGTTTATCTTCAGCGGCAGTTTCATGAGCATCCGCACTAGCACCTGAAGAAACATTGTCGCTATCATGGATACCAGCAACGAGAGCATCTTCATGGTAAAGCCGTCTTTATGAACTTTAGAATGAATGTCCTCTTCTTTATCATAGTTTTCTACCACAGCAGCTTCAGAAGCATCCACACAAGCATCACAAAATAAATAATAATAAAATTATATTTGAGGTTTTTTTTATTATTTTTTCTAATACTTGAAAACACGTGAATAATGTTTGATGCTCTATCTTTTAATCTTTTTTATATGGCATTTAACCTCTAAGCTGCTCGATTTCGAGTGTCAAACTTTCCGTCCCGTGCTGGACTATTTTATATTACAATATTTTTGACAAAAAAAGCATATTTTTGCCTATTTTTTGTAGTGAAACTTTCGGATATCCATTATAGATGTTCACAGTATACAATGCACTTTACTTATTATGTTTTTATGGTGTATTTACACAAAAATATTAACATTTACGGACTCGCGGCCTAAAGAATGGCGGCTGTATAGAAGACGCGGCTGTCGTATCTGCGGAGCACGAGTCGACCGGAAGTATTCACGATAAAGTTGACACTAAATTAAAATAATTTTGATATTTTATGACAGTAAATCAAAGAGAACTAATTCATCCATGCCTCGAACCAAATTTAAGTGCAAAAAATTATCCATAGGTGTTGATATAAGTACGTAAAGTTGAAAAACGACTATGCATGCGATCCGCAGTCAACGGTACTTCTATAAAAAACGACAATAGATGCGACCCGCAGCTTACGGGTTAAAGCTAGCCATTGAATCTCATCCATGCTATTACAATCAATATTGAAACTTTCGGAATGTTGTGCTAAAGATCAATGTACAAAATATCTGTGATCAGGTGAGTTCAAAACGAAGATACTTAAAAGACGCATGGGAAAAGAGCAAGAAGTTTTAGACACTGTAAAGAAAAGAAATCTAGTGTACTTTGGTCATTTTAGGAGAGAAATATGACAAAAAATTATTATTATACAACATGTTAAAGTCGGAAGTAAACGCAAGATGAGAGGAAGCCGTATATCCTGGTTTATAAAACTTAAGAGAATATTTCCACTGTAGAAAAGTGAATGATAAGATTACTTTGCGAAAATAGCTATAATGATTGTCAACCTTCATCTTAGAGCAGTATAGTGAGAATAATTGTATTTAGGAAATAAAAATGTTTCATTTATGTTGTAAGTCGGTTAATTGTTCGGTTTACAATTTAAGAATATAATTTTATATATGTTAATTTGATGGCTAGTTTATAATATCAATGTCGTCAATTAATGTTTACAGTGTTTTTTATTTAGGTTAAGTTGTTTTGTTAAAATATAAATTAAAATACGTTAAAAAGTTGTTTGGTTTAAAACATCATTTAAATTAAGTTCATTACATCTTTTGTTTATAATACCATTTAAAATAGTTAAAAATATGTTTGGTTTATAACATTATTTGAAATAAACATTTATTATATGAATATCTTATTTTATTTTCTTTTAAAAAAAATGTTTTTTTAACACTTTTTTTTATTTTTTGTTGAATTTTGGAATCAAAACTGAGGTTATTCAAATTTTCAGCTACACAAGTAATAACAGATTGCTGCAATGATGATTGCAGCCAGCTCTGTAAATAACTAGTCTTTCGTTTTCTCATGAAACGACTTTTTTTTCTATGAACATCATTTTTAACTCTGTGGTTTTATCCATTTTTAAACAACTCATTTTTTCAATTAAAACAGATCTCGTTGTTTTGAAAAAATAATACAGGATTTACTTATAATAATAATAAAGGAATTATAATTTTATTATGTGGACGTGCATTTTTTACAATACTTTTCCTGTTCGCCAGAATAGATTTAATTTAATTATGCATTCATAGGTCAGAAATTGGAAATCGATATATTATAGCACTTTTCTATTGATCTTTACTTTTGACTTCAACTGTACGTAATATTTACATATTTTTATTATGTGCTTTGAGAAGGCTATGAAATTTTGCGGTTTGTTTTATAGCAAACATCCAAAGAATAATAATACAACACATTGTTTATATTTAGAGGTTTCAGTTTTTGTTGAAGCTCCATAGTGTGAAAACGTTTCATTTCTCGTCAATATGTTCTTGTGGGTGATAGCGATATGTATTACTAGCATCTACCTTTATATTCGAGAAACGAATGTACGAAGCAAATGCAAATCTTTACCAGGTCCTAAAGGACATCCTTTTCTTGGTAATGGGATTGAACTTGCATCTGGTGGACCCGAAGGTAAAAATGTTATGTAATTTAAAAGCAGCTCTAAAAATTAATTTATTTTACACCATAGTTCGTTGACTAAATAAAAAAATAATAATAATAAACACCAGTTGACTGAATTTTTAATACCGACTTTTCATTGGCTGATGTATTTGTTTCACTTTCGTTACGGTGTAATATTCACCAGAATTTACAACCACATACAACCATAGATGTCTCAGACAAAATTGTCATCAGAAAATGCAGTTGATCATTTCAATTGAAGCAAATACATTATATTACGAAAATAGACAAATGTGGTTGTCAAAGGTACAATGGTAAATGATACACAGTTTAAAAGTGAGCACTTAAACCAGCCATTGACGGGTCGTAAGCCCGTAAAAGTACCGACATCCGTATTCCTATTTCTAATCTTCATAGAGATAGTGAAACAAATCGAGCATTTGAGAACAAAAATTTGGACACACGCAAAATATATTATTTTGAGAAATAAAAAGACTTTGTTTCTTCATCCACTCACATTTTTATCAACAACCAACTAGTTTCGGCAACAACCTGTTGCCCTCTTCAGGGCATATAATCATATATCTTTAAAATCATATATCAATATGATCCAAAAAGTTAATGCTTTCAATATTCAAAACACACGCAAAATAATTTATTACACAAAACAATTACTATGACGTTCAGAAATTAAATGCTTTTTTAATATCTACCGATTTTTTTATTGATAAATTATTCGTAGATTTAGGTTCACGTTCCTTGAAATGTAATATTATTTGTTAAACTTAAAAATACTTAATTCGTAGATTACTTTTCTACTATGAACAAATATTGGAAGAAGTATGGAAACCGATTTCGACTATTTCTCGGTGACAAACTTGTTGTATCTATTGCTGACCCCAAAGATGTCGAAGTAAGTCTCATTTTAAAAAAAATGATTAAATCTTTGCTGATGGTTTCAATCAATTACATTAAACAATAATACTATTTATATTTTTTGATAAATTATACCCCATATATAAGAAGTGGCGAACAATAGTATTATTGAGGAGAATACAAAGTTTATTGTGTAAGTATATTGTATATTGTAATAACAGTAAAAAATATTATCGTACTGTTGCACTACATAAAATTATTGTATATTTGAGATAAAGTTTGTCCATTAAGTTTTCAAATACATTTGATGAGAGAATAATACAATATTATTGAAAAAAAATATGCCTCTACCAAGAAGGCAAAAGGATTACGTCCAAAACAAATATTTGGCAAAGAGAATGCAAGTTCATGTAAATAATTATGTTCTAAGGAGTAATATTAATTTTAAATTATTATTTTTTTCGTGATAATAACTTACCTCAGTTATCAATAAATATGCCAATTGACTTTGAGTTTTCATTGCTCGTTTTGTTTGATTTATTACTTGTAGTATATATTCAGGTACAAATTTTATGTGTTTGAGGCATTTGAATTATTTTCAAAATACGTAGTTCATTTCATTATAACGTTTCAAAAGTGTAATAATCTTTCTGTGCAATTCGTTATGCGTTTTAATTCCCCTTCTAGGTAGTGCTGATGAACCCTCAATTCAATGAAAAATCCCACGAGTACACTTATGTAAAACCATGGCTTGGAACTGGTTTACTGACAAGCGGAGGTTTGATATAATTTTATTTTAATTTTATATTCTTATCATCGAATCAATATTTACCCTGATTCTAAAAAATTATGAAAGTAGAATGAATGCAGTCAAAAAATGATTTCTCAGACGAATGTGCGGCAAACGATGTATAATAGATTTTCGAATGGTTATATAAGGAATAAATAAATGGTTAAATTAGTACTATTGATTAAATTAAGAATGTTGTGTTGAGATGGTTTCTGCGTGTGAATGGAATGACGGAATAAGGAACAATAAAACTAAATAAAGAGGCAAATATATTGGAAATGGAAGCAGAGGAAGACGGAGGAAAACTTGGCATGATCAAGTATTTCAAATACTTGGGCGTGGTCCGGTCAGGAGTCAGGAGGAATAATCGGGGATATTTAGTACAGTACGCTCCTAGTATACTAATTATTTTAAAATTTCCCAATAAAATAATTGCATATCAGATTTTTTCTGTTTAACACGTTCACCTTAACATAATTGATTCATATTTAAGGTGAAAAATGGAAAAAACACAGGAAAGTGATAACTCCAACATTTCATTTCAAAATCTTAGAAAGTTTCATTGATGTCTTTGACAAGCAAAGCGACATTTTCATAGAAAAATTGCGGATTCACGCTGATCAGGAGGAATTTGATATTGATAATGATATTACGCTGTGTGCATTGGACATTATTTGTGGTAAGTAATTATTGGAAATTGTGTTATAAACCTAATACTAAAAATAAAGACTCTTTTGTTAACGTAATGTTTCTTTGATAAAAACAGCAAAGAGCGCTTGAAATTACTTTTCTCATAATTAATCGTTTTAAAATAATTAAGTGTTTTTGTTATAAACAAAAATATTTCAATTACATATTGTTTTTGTAAGCTTGAGTGACTCATTATTGAAAATTGGTATCAAATTGTTATAATCAAATTTAGAAACTTTGAAAGAGTCTGCAACACTTACAACGGGATCATGACTATAATATCACAGTTATTTTACCTCTAGTTTATTTTTTTATTTTTAACTTATTTATATAATAAATAAATAAATAAAAAAAACAAATAAAACTAGAGGTAAAATAACTGTTAACATAATTGTATTACAGATATTACTTGATATTCTTCTTGATAGTATTATTTCATATAATTATACATAATTTCAGAAACCGCAATGGGCGTCTCGGTAAATGCTCAGCAGGATACTGAATCGGAGTATGTAAGGGCTGTTAAAGAGTAAGTCTGACTTGAAAATAAAAATAATAAAAATATATATAAACAAGGTTCATATACTAATTTCATTATTTTCAGCGCATGCGCAATCATCAATGAAAGGATTCGAAATCCTCTGAAGAGGTTTGATTTCTTATTTCAATTTTTCCCCGATAGTAAGCTTCACGATAAGTCGTTGAAAATTCTCCACGGATATACAAATTCAATGATAAGGCAAAGAAGAGCAGTTTTGGAAAAATCTAATGAGAATTTAAAATCGTATACAACAGATCCAGATGTATACGGTATGTTTATTTGTATAACCTTGCGTATTGATGTACGAAATTTTGATTGTTTGAGTTGTTTAAAATCCAAAACGTGAAACCTTTACAAATGTATTGAAATCCAGATGATCAATAATTGAAGAAAAAAGTATGGAAGAGTATCAAATTATAAAATACGATCTATTATCTATAGCTGATTGAAATGTAAAAAAATACTATATATATATATATATATATATATATATATATATATATATATATATATATATATATATATATATGTATATTTATATATATATAAATATATATATATATATATATATATATATATATATATATATATATATATATATATATATATATATATATATATATATATATATATATATTTATTTTTTTTTATTTTTTTTTTAAATTAAGTCTTTAGGATTAATGTCGATTGGTGCTCTTTGGATTTCGATATAATATACGAGTGTCAGCAAAAAAGTTCTAATAATTTGTAATATATTTTAGGAAGTAAAAAGAAGATGGCTTTTCTTGATTTACTGTTGCTTTCAAAAATTGATGGGGAACCGCTTTCCGATACAGATATTCGTGAAGAAGTTGACACATTTCTTTTCGAAGTAAGATTTTATTTCAAAATATACAAATACATGTTAGATATAAAATAAACTTACGAAAGAGTGCAGAATAAATATGAGATATTCAATAAATGCTAGAGTGAAAAATATTTTTAACTGAAGTATTTACTTAAATTACCCTGGACAGATTTTTCACAAAAATATTTATTAAATTTCACTCACAGTCAGAATTTGAGGTACAGGACTAATCATCTTGCTTCGTATAATTAACGATCAATATACCGATAATATGAAGTACCCAATGCAATATTAGATGTCATGATAAGAAGTAGAAGATGACATATTTTTAAATTTTTTTTAAAAAACATACCAATTTAATAAAACCATTGAATGATGCGAAATAAAACGCACATTGTACAATATAATAAAAGTAACCATATTGTATACTGAAAAAAGCAAATAATGTTGCATGTCTAGGAGGTCTTTAAATTAATATTTTATTTTTAGCATCAAACAATTATTATGTTACAAAATGAAGTAAGTTTTCATTGGTTTTCCTTCGATTAAATTTGTCAATTTTAGGGTCACGATACTGTGTCATCCGCACTTAGTTTTGCAGTTTACTTATTGGGAAAAAATCTAGATGTCCAAGAAAAGCTTTACAAAGAGCAATTGGGTATTTTCCACAACAATGAAATTCGACCTGTCACCCACGGGTAAGCAAAAATATATGAACAGGCATGATATATTCATAGTAACGAATACAATATCTTCTATTTGTATTTACAACCTTTTCAAATGATAGTTTTTTTTTCTAACTAACTAACTAACTAACTAACCATCACGCCGCTTCCCCCCAGGAGCAGGCAGAGAGAATAGAGCGCCACACCACTCTGTCCTTGCAAACATTCATCGCCTCTTCCACGTTCATGCATCTCCTCATACATACCCGCCGATTGTTACGACTCCTAACCTGACCACTTTCAAGTATTTGGTATACCTGATCGTGCCATGTTTTTCTCGGTCTTCCTCTGCTTCTTTTCCCGCTAACATTCGCCTCATAAATTTGTTTTACCGTTCTTTCCTCGCTCATTTGTTCTACATGTCCAAACCATCTCAACACACCTTTCTTAATTTTATCGATAATGCTTATCTCAGCTTTGCATTCCTTCCTTATTTCACTATTCGTACATCTATCATACATCGTTTTGTCGCACATTCTTCTGAGAGATCGCATTTCGACTGCATTCAGTCTACTTTCATCCTTCTTCTGCCAACTCCATGTTTCACTTCCATACATTAGAGTTGGAACCAAGACTCCGTTGTACACTGCTAGTTTAGCTTCCGCTGATAGGTTTTTATTTGCTATAACTGATTTCAGTGCACCATTCACTTTGTTCTCAGCATTCACTCTCCTTTCTATGTCTTTATCAATCTTTCCATCCCTAGAAAACATACTACGAAAATACACGAAATCATCTACCTGTACTAAAATCTCTCCGTTTACCAATATTTCACATTCAGATCTGTATTCTTCTCTTTCAAACACCATAATCTTAGATTTGCTAACATTCATCGACAAATCACTTTCCTTGCACACATTATACACTTTTGTCGCCAACGTCTGCAGGTCTTCTCTGCTATCGGCAAGAAGAACAACATCGTCAGCTTAATAAAGGCAATCTCAAAAGCTCTTTATTGTTTTTAGCGATTTACAAAACATGAAGTACATGGAACTTGTTATCAAAGAAGCGTTGCGTTTATATCCATCAGTGCCACTTATAGCAAGAAAAATTAATGAAGAAATTATGATTAGTAAGTCGATTTTTTTTCTAGCTAGCTAAGGTACAAAATTTTTCTGGAATAACTTTCTTGAATGTTACGCTTTTTGTGACAAGATATGTCATACTTCAGTTGAGTATTTAAATAAAAACGATATAACATTTTCAATGAATCAATCTAATACATCATTCGTTAGTAAATGTACTAAGGTAGGTACTTTCTAGAAGTACGTATTAAAAAACGATTTTTTTATTCAAACTCAATTTCGATTTTCAGATGACATGAAACTTCCCGAGGACTCATCAATTCTCATTTTATGTTACTGTATGAATAGGAATCCTGAAATATTTCCTGATCCCGAAAAATTCATACCTGAAAGGTTTTTGCCAGAAGAGGCTAACAAAAGAAATCCGTTTTCATCTGTTTTTTTCAGCGCTGGACCAAGGAATTGCATTGGTATATTTTTTTATTATTTTTTATTTCATTTTGACAAGATTCTGGGTATATCGTAATGATATAATACAGTAACAGAATTTTGCTAAATGCAAACAAATATTTTATTTCTCATAAATTTTAAAATCATTTAAACACTATTAATCAACTTTTTTCAGGACAAAAATTTGCAATGTTGGAGATGAAATCAACCCTATCAAAATTAGTGAGAAATTATATAGTAAAATCAAATATGGAGCCCCTAACTTTGTCGGCAGATATTACCCTAAAGTCTGTAAATGGGATCCATGTGAAATTAATTTCACGTTGATGCTGTTATTGTTTAAGAATATTTACTTTTAAAGTAAATAAAAAATATTAAAATAAACATGTTTTCATTAATTTAGCATTTTTTACCATGTAAGTACATTAATTGATAAAGAAAAAATAAATTTATATGTTTGAAAAAACCTGCTGTTTTTTTTCCTATCACCTTGTACTACATAGTTATGCGTTTATGAGTGTTTAAACTCAAATGATATTGACATTAATAATATGCACATAAAAAGTGTACTTCATTTTTGGAAAAGTTAGTAAATATATACCACATGTCCTAAATATTATAAGATAAAACAAGATAATAATAAGAATAAAATAAAAATTTTGATTTTGGCACTTGTTGATTGTTAATTTAATTTAAACATAAATCACATTTCAAATACAATAAGGATTTTTTTTATAATTAATCATGATACATAGTAAAATACCGTAGATATTATTAATAAATCGATTTTGAAATTCGTCTAATAAATCAGATTCCACTTAAAGGACACTATTTTATAATCGATTATTATATTTAAAATAATGTTCAATTAAAAAAAAAATCATTCTGATTTTTTTCACACCAATGTATTTTTTCTATAAAACGGTGCAAAACTATAAAATCAACTACTTACAGATAGTACGTATAGGAAGCCTAAACCATTATTTCTCTAACTATTTAGATTCTAAACTATTTGATAGCCCAAAAGCATGGCATAGTTTTAAATAAGATAAAAGCGAGTTGGAATGCAGCTCCCTGGAAAAAAATTGCATAAAAAATGGCTTTTGAGATATTCGCACGTCAATGTTTTATTTTTAACCTGCCGAAAAAGGTTAATGACAGTTTAGAACTTTTTTAAAGGTAAGATGACGTACTGTCAGAGCAAAAAAATTAAGGCAATTCGATCATGCTGAAATGTGAAATATTTCGCAATAATTACGTAACATAAGTCCAAAGTTATTAAATACAGCAGAGATGGCCTTTCGTTGGCTAGTTACCAAGTCGTTCATACTGGATTCGCAGTATAATCAATTTGTGACCAGACTGATAATTAATATTACTTGAGCGTTTTTGGCTTGTAATATAATGTTAGTTATAATAGTGTCGGTTTTAGTGATCTTAGCAGTTTTGTCTCACTTGAGTACTAAAAAAGAAAGAAAAATGTTGAGTTCTGTTCCTGGACCATCTCCGGTATATCCTTTCATTGGAAACGCCTATCATGCTATGGGCCATGCCAACGGTAATATTTTTAATTTTTATTGAACGTAATATTTATTAGTAACCTTTCAGATTGAATTTTATTTTGGTTCCCTGTAACAGAATATGAAATCACAACAGTTTCACTTTTTTTCTTTGTTGCTTTCCTACCTACCTAGATGCAACAAATACATTAATATTAACTTTAAATTTGGCAACCTTCTCCGTAACATGTGTTTATTTTGAAATTTTGATACCACCAAAAAAATTTAAATATTAATGAGAATCATGGCTCTATTTTCTATTTATACAAAAAAAGTCCTTCTGATTTTTTAAATAATATGTGAAAGAAAAATACAGTACACAAACATATCAGTTGCGCAAAACATTAATTAAAATTCATATACTTGATCCATTATTGGCGAATAAAATCGTGAATGCCAATAACGGGCCATCCAGTTAAACTAAAATTTACGATAGCAGGGGAGCTCTATATCTGTTAATACAAGTCATGTCATTTTTTATATACATTAAAAAATAATGATCTAATGTCATATCATATATTGATAAAAATAATAAGGATTTCGCCAACACTAAGAATTAAAGATAAACCGGATAGTTTGAACTTGTATTGGAGAATTGATTTGGTTATATTCAGTAGATTTCACCTTTATTTTGTTTACAACACGATACATGTATTACTGCAAGAAGTGCATTAATGATTTTATTCACTATTTTAGATGCCTTCCTTCTTCTAAATTGGATGTGTGGAGAATATGGAATGAGGAGTCGTGCTTTTATTGGCAACCAACCCATTTTGGCCATTGCAGATGTTAGAGATATAGAAGTATGTAAGAAGCCTTACGTCACCATTTGAACAATGAAAATAATTCATTGATAATGGTATGATATGACTTGTGGCGTTAGCTTTTCTTGCCGACGTTTCGGATCACGTTGGATCGTCAAACATCAGGGCGGATGTGAATTGTAAAATCTATAATTAAAAAAATATTATAATTAAACATTTTCCTAGGGACCTTGGAATAAGTCTTTTTTTAAAAGCTTGGGTTAGAGATTCAGTGAGCTATTTAAAATTATTTTCGTTGAAAAAATGCTAAACAATAAAAATATATTACGTGATAATAATTATTATAAAATATTACTTGACATTTTCATTTGTAGGCGGTTTTAAATAACAAAGATTTTGAAAAATCAGATGAATATTTATTCTTTCATCCATGGCTAGGAACTGGCCTGCTTACTAGCAGAGGTAATTATGATATTTTGTATTAAAATATTTCATAAATTATAAACGAGGTTTAACCATTAAAAATATGAAAAGTTTTGTAATACTAAATGCTAAAATAATATTTCTTTATTTATTCATTTGATTTAGTTATACGATGTTTTTTTATAAAATTTATTTCATTTGATTGACATTTCTATGTTAAAATCTTAAAAATGATTTATTTTTATTATTTCAGGGGAAAAGTGGAAAAAACACAGAAAAGTGATAACGCCATCATTTCATTTTTTCATTTTAGAAAATTTTATACAAGTTTTTAATGACCAAACTGACATTCTTGTGGAAAAATTGAAGACCTTTGCAACTACTCAAGAGATATTCAATGCGGTTCCTCTCGTATCATTATATGCCTTAGACGTTATTTGTGGTAAGAAATAAAACATATGAACTTTACACCTGTGTACGAGTATATTAAGAAAATTTGTTCGTAGGTGTAGTGCTTTATTGCAGCATCTTACAATTTTTGATCATTTAATAGCAAAAAAAATAATATACATATGGTGTACGAAAAGTTTAACAAATAAAAATATTGCTAAATTTCAAGTTCACTGACAAAAATTAATTTGCAGATCATAGATATGTGTCGGATTGTAGTCCCGTGGTTAGTGTCGCGGACTTTCAGAGTTTCTCGGTTCGAACCCAGTACCACAATTTGATACCTATTTCTAATAATGAGCCGCTTAGGCTCACAGAAATAGTATGAAATTGAAATATTTGTGGAAACAATAAAAACACAAATATTTCTCTTTAAAAAAAAGTAGTAAAGTAATGCGAAAATTGCGATTTATTTTCATTCAATTGTAGATAATTATTTTAAGATAAGCATACTGTTATATGGAAGCAAAACGTGAACTATCCGGCAAGCAGAACGGGTGCGGCGTTTGAGATGTGGTGATACAGGCGCGTGTTGGGAATTCATTGGTCGGAACATGTAGATGATTACTAAATAAAGTAATTGAGAGGTCATAATATAAGACACTTAGGCCTGCTTCTTACAATTGCCGAAGGCATGTGCAAAGGCACAAACTACAGAGGACGACCTCACTTAAGTAAGCTACATGGACCAAATCATCTTCGATATGCATTCTGGCAGGTTAGACGAATTGAAGATATGAGCGAAGGATAGAGAAGGGTAAAGACCCGTCTCTGTCCTCATGACCATGAAAGAAGCAGACCAATCATCACAAAGATTGTATAACCAACGAAGAAGAATAATGTTATTTCATGTTTTCAGAAACTGCAATGGGAGTTTCTATAAACGCCCAAAATGATTCAGATTCCGAGTATGTAAAAGCTGTTAAAACGTAAGTCAAAAATAATACAATATGAAATAATTGATCCAGTAAAATAATAAGTCTTAGGTATTTTTATATATATTTTTAATAAATTCTGTAAATGAAATACTTTACTAGTAAAATAAAAGATTGAAGATGTAAAAGTTTTTTAGAGAATGTGAAATAATCGTCGAGAGGATGAAGAACCCTTTTAAGAAATTGGATTTTATTTTCAACTTAACAAATGATTTCAAGAAACAAGAAAAAGCACTTTCTATTCTTCATGGATTCACTAACAAGATGATAAACGAAAGAAGAGCGTTATTGCAAAACAAATTTGAAACCTATGGCAGTTACATAAGTGAAACCGGTCAGTCAAACTTTACGGAATATGATCACTGATCACCCATATTTTTCCTATAAATTTGTCATCATTTTGCACCATAAAACACACTATTATCATTAAATATTCAACTCTTTAAACTTTATTTAATGCACAGAAATATATCCACATAGTAAAGGGTTTATATGTTTATATACTCCCTGTATTGCACACTCTGCTATATTTTCAATCATTTATAGTTAAAAAGTTCTCGCAGTCAGATATGGTGCGAGCAAAAAAGGATTGATATTTGAATGCATTTAAAATAATAATTTATATAAGTATATACTTTTAAACTTATTTCGTATCAAACTCCGCGACTGATTGACATAAGAATCCTCATGTTTTTTTTTTGAAAACTGGTATTTATTATAACTTATCACTAATAATCAAATTTTAGATCCAAAAAAGAAGATGGTATTTTTGGATCTCTTACTTCTTTCTACGATTGATGAAAAACCTCTGGATGACAATAGTTTAAGGGAAGAAGTTGATACTTTTTTATTTGAGGTATGTTTTTCCATTTACTACATATTTTTCAATAGTTCTTAATGCGATCTAATATTTTTATTTTGTTTGCTTTTTTCGTAACTTTAAACTGATCGGACAACATATTTATAACCAGGGCAGTATATTCCACATAGGCAGAAATATATTAGTTCCATATAGGAACGCAACCAGTGCCTACCCTACCTTACAGAGTAGTGCCTACCTTACGTTACTGCTCACCTTTGCCTACTCATATTATCATATTATATTTTTTCCTGGCAATTATGAATTGAAAAATAAAATAATTGTGTTTTATGAATCGATCTCTGTGGTATTTTTAGGGTCACGATACGACAACGTCCGCTTTGAGTTTTGCATTATATTTACTCTCTAATAATCCAGAATCACAGACCAAGGCGTATGAAGAACAGTTTTCTATATTTGGTAGCGATAAAACTAGATCACCAACATACAGGTAAAGCAATAACAATGCACAGCTATGTTTAAATATTAAAATCGCTTTATACGCATATATAAAAATGAATACTTTTTTTGGATCTTTTTAATAGCTTATTGAGTTCAAAAAAATAGTAGGCAATCAAAATGAAAAGTACGAGTGGTTAGTACTTTTCAACGCATGCGCTTACACATTCCCCAATTTTTATTTACAACTACTGCCATCTTCATGTAAAAGTCGGAAACATTTAATAGATAACCCTCGTACAACTACAGTAAACCCTCCTATAACGTTATAGGGGCTAAATGTTTTACATTGTATTTTAATTAAATTATGACTCTTTGACTGAAAATGTAAAAATACAATTTAAAACATTAACCTCCTATAACCCCCTTTGTAAACGTTTACTGAATGTTTCTTGATGTTGTTAAATAAATAAATTTTTTATTTAAGGTTTGTATTTCATTGTTGACGATTAGAGTCCATTTAGTTAAAGTTAAGTCAAAGATTTGAAAACAAACTAGGCTTTAAGATTTTTTTCTATTATTTGTATTGTAGATACATATAATTTAAATTGAATCATCGTTTTAATTGGAAATGTATTATTTTAGCGATCTTCAAAATATGAAATTCTTGGGAATGGCGATACAGGAATCATTGAGATTATTTCCTTCAGTGCCTATTCTTGCTAGAAAAAATTACAAAGATTCTAAAATAAGTAAGAAAATTAAATTTAAGGTTCAGTCAAAATACTGAAGCCTATTTATTATTGTACATACATTAACTGTTTTTTTTATATACCATGTTTTTTTTACAGACGATATGCAAGTTCCCAAAGAAACAACTGTTTTAGTATTGATTTATAATGGAAACAGAAATCCAAACATTTTCTCGGATCCTGAGAAGTTTATTCCTGAGAGATTTCTATCTGAAGAGTGCAGTAAAAGAAATCCTTATTCGTCACTTCCTTTCAGTGCCGGGTCGAGAAACTGCATAGGTAAAAAGTTACAAAATATAACAAAACGCATTGCATTTTAAGCTACATAACTTATTAGAAAAAAAACGTTGAATTGTGTACTTTTTCTACTTCTCATCCGGACCCAATGGTGCATGTGGCACTGTGAGGATAAAATAGACTCTAGCAGTGTATACGACTCCGAGAGCCCTAGATATTACTGCTATTCTTTTTTTTCCTAACTACATTTTTTTCCAATTCTCAACATTTCAACGCAAAAGTTTCACTTCGAAAAGCTACAATAACTTGTAACTATTGTTTTTTTATTTAGGTCAAAAATTTGCCATGCTGGAAATGAAGACAACTTTATCTAAAATTGTGAGAAATTTTGAAATTCTTCCGTCTGGGGTGGACATACAACTTGGCGCTGATGTTATACTTAAATCAAGAAACGGAGTTAATATCAAAGTAAAACCAAGGGAATGAAATATGACACAATTATAAAATATGAATCAATAAAATATATACACATAAGTATAAAATAAAAGTATTTTTATTCAAATGCACTTATTACTACCCTACACATATTTGAAAAAGAGCTGATAAACACAAACGATGTGCAAACAAATAATAATTCGGTTCATTTATAATTTTCTCTCTGGTCTCTTTTAATATATTTTAAAATCAATTATTATTAGCAGATAGTTATTATTATTTTATAAGTCTAGAGGGCGAGATTGATTGCTCTGCCCTTTCCATATAATATGTATAATTAACAATCGAGTTAACACCACATCATTCTAATGTGATGCTTTATGCAATAACTGGGTTAACAAAAAATATCATCTTTGTACCGCTGCACGCTGAGGCCAAACCATTTTTAATTTGCCCGCAGCTGCAAAAATACTATTACATTTCCGCTCTTGAAATTGATCAAAACTGCCGTGAACCAAAAATAAATATTCTTTTATAGCATATTATGTAATTACGCATATATCTTTATAGGGCAATAATATTCTTGAAACCCTGATTTATCATTCATGGTCACTTATCAGTCTTATCACTAATGAGTTTTATTTACAAATGTAGTACGGTAAATCATTAAAACAAAGGTTTTATGAAAAACATAAAAATCCACGCAAATGACAGCTGTGTAGGGATTTTTTTCTCTTATGTCGATAAACTTTGACGGGTTAAAATTATGGTTAAATAAAACTTGTACTTTTGTTTCCACCTATATGTAAATGTGCATTTAGGACTTACTTACCATGCACAATCCTTGTCACAGCTTTGGAATGCCACAGGTCTCGCCGTTCATTGAAAATAGAGAAAATGGCGACTTGTCTAGTCTATGGTAAACAGTTGACAAGCAATTGTGACATGGATTGATAATAAAAGTAAATCTTATAATGAATATCTCAAAGGTCTGTAGACTATGCATTATTGTTTATAATTTTTTCCTTTAGTTTTTAAGCATTCTAAAAATTGTATTCACTAAAGAAGTGAGTGAAATAAATCATTTCGATTTTTCATCTGACATCTAACCTTTTAGCATTATTTTTTTATTGAGCTGGAAAAAATGTTTATTTATGATTTAAGTAATTATATTGAATAGATAAATGTTGTTTCTCGTAATTCGTATATGTAGTAAGTTTTTCGTCAGTATAAGCCGATTTTATATCGATTTATTTCCCAAAATATCTGGGATATTTTACTGTATTTTGTATTATAAAACAATAACATGATTATAGTAAATTTAGGTATGTATATAATCATTAACTAAATGAAAAAAATTCCCACTCAGTTATTTTATTTTTAATCAATAAATGAATTCTAATAATATGTATCATGTGTTTACCAAGGGTTAAGTAATTTCACTAAACTTGGCAGTAGCCTTTGCTGTTGTGGTCTCTATGGCGTGGAATGCTTCTACCAACTGTCAACCCAATGCGATGTTTTATGCACCATCTGGTGCTGATAGAGATGAAGAATAAGAAATAAATATGAATAACAATTTATTTCTTAACAATTTTTTTTTCTTAAAGAATTTCAATAAGAATGATGTGCAACTCGCAACTTAATTTTTATTTTCTTCATAAAATATTTATTCCATCTTTTTCGTTAAACAAATTTGCAGGAAGTCCTAAATACAAAGACATGCGCTGTACATGGATGTCTCAATACAAAAAGTGATTCTCCCGGAGTGTCATTTTTTCCCTTTCCTCTCAATGCAAACAGGTTTGTATTAAACATTTATCAAAAAATATAATTAATTATCACAGCAAATATAGCAATGTTTTAAACTTAAAAAC
The DNA here is from genome assembly GCF_059751285.1 of Brachycentrus maculatus. NCBI lineage: Eukaryota > Metazoa > Arthropoda > Insecta > Trichoptera > Brachycentridae > Brachycentrus > Brachycentrus maculatus. The sequence continues at coordinate 686,292 of NW_028280868.1, read as the reverse complement.
AGGCATTTTATGTGTTATATTCACTATATTTTACAAATCAGGGGAAAATTTATTGTATTTTATTTTACTTACTAGAATTAACAGAAAATATAGTTTTTCTCTAAAACAGTAAAATATATTTTAAATTATATAAAAATTAGAGGGGAAGTGAGAATTTCACTAAATATTTCAATATGATGAAAACTTGCCTTTAAATACTGACAAATTACTGTCAATTTCAACAGTACAAATTCATTGTAAAGGGTTATTAGAGCTACTAAATCTATTCAATGTTTACATTTAGATGTCTCTTAATTTTTATACACTGATCATTTGTAAGTTGTTTTTGTGTTGATTTTTTGTAATCCTTTTTAAGCGGCGTTTTTTTAATTTTGCAGGTGTTTGCAGTGGCTTCTTATGTGCAATAGAAGGGATTTGGTAACACAAATACCCGAATCGCTAAACAAACACTACAGTGTGTGCTCTGTGCATTTCACCCCGAACAGTTTTGTAAAAAATCATAAAAAGCTATTGAAAGTTACCTCCGTTCCGACTCTTCTCATCAAAAAAGATATTTCGTATAATGGTGAACTTTCAGCGGACTGCGGAACGAGTATTTCTGCCTTTCTGCAAGATACCAATTATACCGGAAACAGCTTGGACGAAGCGTTCTTACTGCATAATGAAAATTCTAGAACGAGCGAAAAAAACGCATTCAGAGATGACTCGAACAGTTTGATTCTCAGTATCTGTAGACTGTGTTCCGAAAGTAACTCTTTCAACAGCATGTTTAACATATTCGAAACTGCAAATATTTCGGAGAAAATTAACTCTTGCCTCCCTTTAAAAGTCTATTCAAACGATGCTTTGCCTAAAAATATATGTTTGCAGTGCTACAAACGTCTGGAAAAACATTTCGAGTTCTACCAGACAGTGATAGAATCTGACAATGTACTGAAAGAAATGTTCGAACTGCCTTTCGATGATTCTATCTCAAAAGATGAGAAGAACATCGAGCAAAATGATCACATATACATAGAGGTTTTGCCTGATAATATTACAGAACTAAACAGCGGAGTCATGTCGTTGTCTGATGATCATTTTTCTGATATCAGTGAACATGTAATGGTTGAAACAGCCAGTCGGATCAGAGACAATAAATCGGACATAACCAACTTAGTTGCTAAAGAAGAGAGTAATGATGACCGCACTTTAGTGTTAGAGAATGCCCCCATGTACATGTGTAATATCTGCAATGGATCAGCTCCCGATTTGAATGCTCTCTTTAAACATTCAATTAATAATCATACCACTCGGAAAGGGAAATTTATCTGCGTGTTGTGTGACTCCAAGGTCCATTTTGATAAAAAACAGTTATTGTCGCACATGAATCTTCATAACTTTTCAGTAAGTGTGATATTTTAAATTCTTTTAACTTGCACCCAAAGGTGCATAGAGCACTGTGTTGCATTGACTCGATTGTTAATGTCGTAAAGGCAAAGTGATTAGTCCATGCGATATTAAATAAATATTACATTGCAAAATTACTTGAATTAATTTTACCCCCCCTGGGTATCAAACCCGGGACTTAAGCTATAAGCATTAACCAGTACGCTACTGAGGAGAACAACATATTTTAAGTGGCATATAGATGATGTTCTAATTCAAATTTGTATCTTCAAATGCGACTCCTTGTAAATTTATGACGATACGCATTCACTGCACCTACATAAAAAATATATATTGCATTATCTCTATTATCAATGCTAGAACACTCCTCACTGCTAAAATAAATAAGCCTAGAAAGCTTTACAGTTAAAAATTTTAAAATTTAATTTATAGTTTAAAAAATAAATCTATGAATTATTATCTACATAATAATCAGTTTAAAAAATCCTACCTACACCTAAATGATGTGTCAACCTGATTATCAATTGTATAAGGTAATGTGACCAGTCTTGCTCCTTAGATTAATAGTGGAATATTGTAGATTTGATTACCATAATGGTTAATAACTTTATTTATAAATTTTCGAATACAAATTGCATTAAAAGATGTGTTGTAGAAGTAAAAAAATAAATTTAGTGAAAAAATTAGTTTTTTTTACAATCTGTGGTTATTTATGTAGTTATTTTATTTATTTTGATAATGTAATAAATAAAGGATTGTAATATATATTTACAGGAGTTTTCTCAAGACGATAAATCAAATATGTTGAATATGCAACCAATCAAGGAAGAAAATACAAAATGCGTATTTGGGTGCACATTTTGCAATAAAAAGTTTAAGACAAAACGAAGATTGGAGTTCCACATCAAATTCCATATGGGAGAAAAATCTGGATTGTGCGCTCTGTGTAATAAGGTAACAAGAGTATTATTTCTTAATAAAGCATTTCTGGTATTTGAGATATTCCACTTTACAGTCAGCATTCATACGCGGATCTGTCGGGCAGATTTGCCAGCCAAGTGATATTTGACCACTCACTTATAAAATATTGTATACATACTAACTCTTGTTTGTTTTGTCTTAGACATTTGCCAATGAAAATCTACTATACCGACATATGGTGTTTGTTCACCAAGGAGAGAGACGGAGAAGAAAACTATTTTCCTCCAAGTCCCTCAAGGAAATGAAGTTGTCTGGTGTTAAAGCCTCCAATCCGAAGAACGTCAAGTGTACCCAGTGTAGGGTGAGGTTTGAAAAACATTGGTCACGAATGGTACACGAAGAAACTGTGCATGGTATAAAACGGCACTGTCACGAGTGTCGTCATTGTATGGAAGCGTTTGCTAATATGCCACAGGTAAATGAATAATCAGGCCAAAACAGTACATAATTATTTTAAGGTAATTTAATTATCAAAATCTAAAATTGTGATGAAATTTATTTGATCAGAATTTCAATATCAGATATTGGTAATAAATATTCACACAACTAGTAGGTATTATATCAGGAAAGATAAGAAATTTCACTATGTCATTACATAATACTTATCACATATGCATGTAATAATACATATACATATAAGTATGTATGAATATCTTCATATTGTATATGTATACCTTCATATCGACCCTTTCTTGGCTTGCGTTTATTGCTTGGTTAGGTAAACATCGTTTGGTTTTAGTAATTCAACACTTAATTAATATATGCATGATCTTTAAAAATCTTAAACTCTTGGATTGCTACAAAGTGTATAATTTTTCTAGATCATATGTAAGTATATGTATAAATTGTAATAAATCTGTTAACTATTAATAATAATATTTTACCACAAAAGGGTCGATATTTCATCTTTTAAAAGATTCCTTTAAAGTTAGATTCATTTCAATGTAACTTAAATGTAAACTAAAATACAAAAAAGTAATTTATCCAATTTTTTCCTTAACAGTTCTTGTAATTTAATAATTAATTAATACAGTCATTTTTCTGTCAGAATTTTGAGACTCCAAATGTTTTATAATAATTTATTTATTTAATTTATAATAATTTATTTTATTTATCATTCTTTGTATTATATTGTATGTTTATATTTATGGAATTAATTCGGAGTTAGGTTGTGTTCTCGTGCTAGTGTCGTGGACGTTGAGTCGAAGGTGCGTGGTTCGATACAGACTGTACTAAAATTTGATTCTTATTTTCAAAGATAAACCACTTAAGCTTATTTAAATAAAATTCAATATTACCAATCAAAATTATTATAATTCAAGAAAATATGTCTCCATTTATGTTTTTAGCTCAGCGAACATATTTTTGAAGACCATGGATACACCGCCCAAGAGCAGGATTTAAATGAGATTTCAATCAGCTGTCTGTACCAGTGCGAGTATTGTTCCAGGCTTTATATCAAAATGTCCTCACTTGATGACCACAGGTATTTTATTGTGAATTTTGTAACAAAAATATGTAAACTAACTATCCATCACGCTGTTCATTAAATTACAATGCCTTACTCTTACCATGTCATAATTATTAGTACATATTAGTATTTAAAAAACAATTCACAAATATTAGATACCATTTTCTTCGTACAATGTGCCTTAATACATTTTAATGGAGTATCACCAAGAAATATCTATAAAAGTTTAGCAGCCTTGACTGGTTTGCCTATATCTTGTACACAAGATTTTGTCGACAATCTTCTTTCTGCAACAAAGAGTTCAAGCTGTTTTTAACTGGTTGATCATAGCTAATGAACAACTAAGTGTGGCAAATAATCCAGTCTGAAACAGCTTTGCTGGATATGACATTAGCCTTTGGAATAAGGTGAAATTGGAGAGAATAGTGCTTCCTGCGATACATCATAAATTGATGATAAAACTGATTTGATACATCTTCCCTCAAGTCCATGTCTACAATAGATTCAAGCCCCCTCTCTTCCAGCGATGTACGAGTTTGTAGTTTATTTTGACTCTCTCTCGATTGGTTTTCATATATATTTTTTATTACAGGCTTGCTGCACACAGTAAACATATTGTATTTACATGCCGATACTGCAAAGTGGAATTTGGTAGTTATGAAGAATTTATGCTGCACGTAACACTCAAAACGCACGCCATTTCTCACAATAAGAATGATTACCCAGAGAGACCCGATTGCAAGAAATATTTCTGCTGCCGGCTATGTTCAAAGGTTTGAAACTCACATGTTTTATCCTCCCCGTGGTGTAGTGGTTAGTCACTAACCGTTACATGAGATACCAGGTTCAATTTCCAGCAGGATCACCATTAATGTTATATTGATTTGATCAACCGATTTAGTAATCGATTTACTTAATTTGGTAAATGACACTATTTATTTTTCTTTATTGTGACACATGTTTCGATGCGCTCAACATCATTTTAAAGCAACATATGCTTAATTTTATTATATTTGTAATACATATATAAAGATGTACATACATAATATTTCCAACAAGCAATTTAAATAGGTCTACTATGAACTGTATTTAATTATGTTTTTGTTTTGTATTATATTTGTGATGTTATTTTTCAGACTTTTCAGTCTGTGGCCAAGCTGATGGTTCACGTCGGACGCCACAAGTCTAGTTCATTATCTCTGAATTGTGATCCGTGTGGTCTCTCCTTTACATCAATGAAAGAGGCATACGCTCACAGGGCTCACAGTCATCCAATAACGGTGAGTATTCAATTCACAAAGGAAAAAAACCCTGCATGACTAGTCCATAAGAGCGAAGTAGATGTCGTTTACTTCTAAATCATTATTGCAGAGTACCTATGAGTATTTGTAAATTGTACAGTAAAGGCTCGTTAATTATAAATCAAAGGGACAACAAAAATATTTCAAATGTCAAATTGGAAAATTTCAAGAAAATATTTTTAAAAAAATACTTTTTTTTTCGTAAATTGATCCATGGTGATGTTTCAAAAGGAGTTTATAAATATACAAATATTTTTTTTTACAAATAATAATAGCAGTGAATGAGATATGTTTTTATGAATTCGAAATGCTAATTTTTAAAAATATTTATTATTAAGTTTTATTTAATTTATTTTCTATTACCAAAAAAATTATCGGTGAAGAAAATTTCAATTATTATTTAAATTATTGAAAAATTCTAATGTGTGCACTTTTACTGTAGCAAAGTACAAATGATTTTTAAGAACTTATTTATAATTACAGTGTCGCGGGAAGCAACCTGCTCCGAGGAAATGTAGTTATTGCCCCAAAGAATTCAATAATGAAGCGTCTCTCATCATACATGTCCGGATACACACAGGTATTGTGACATGTCAATTAAGTTGTTTGAAATAATAACTTGTCAATTTAAAATTGAAGGGACCAAAATTCTGAAAATATTTTTAATTTTTACTGAAAATATTTTCTTTTTCGTGTAGTTGCCAAAATAGCAAAATTATGAAATATGAATTTACAAAGTCGTTAATCCAAAACAGAAAATTTTCAGGAAAGGCAAAGAATGATGTTTTGTATTTTTCCCTTTTTAGAAAGTACATATACATATAAAAAATGAGAAACGTAATATCATTTTGAAATATGTAAGAATTTGATGTTTACTTGCTGGCAGTGAAATATTTTTTAACATCACTAATATGTGCGCTCTATACAATTAATGTTTTGAATTTAAATTTTCTACTGAATCGATGGATGTGTTTTAAGAAATCAAATGAAAAGTTAATTTGACATGCTATTTTTTTTTATGTTTTGAAAATGAAATGACCGATTATGAGCACTGACAGACGCAAGCATTAATAGGGCAGTGAGTTAATTCACTTTTTCACCTGTACTGACCCATTCAGTTACGATTTTGCATTCAACTTTTTTCCTCATAATTTCATCTAACATTTTTTTCAAATCATTCAAAGTTTTAAATGAAAACATTACTGTGGGGACAATAAAAAATCATATTCTTTCCTGAATCCTTTTTTGTTGTTTTTTAATGTTTTGTGGCATTCTTGTTGCAGGAGAAAAACCATACATATGTGACTTCTGCGGTAAAGGTTTTAGTCAATCATCTGGTCTCATAACACATACCAAAGTCCACAGAGATGAGAGGCCATATAGCTGTACTGAATGCAAACGCAGCTTTAAGATCAAGGTATTATTTTGTTACATCACTAAATATATTTATCTTCTCTCTTAGACCTGGAGTAGTGTACCGACCACCTCGCCTTCATATAGTTAACAATTAAAGAGTTAATTCAATATTTCAGTGGTATATTTTTTCATGTTAACACTTCAGTTTCTTTTGTTGCAGGGTGATTGTGATAATCACATGAAGACACATTCGGGATTAAGACCATATGAGTGCAAAACTTGTCACAAAACTTTCATTACAAAAAATGTTTTCAGTCAGCATTGTAAGATTCATACCAATAGCAGACCCTATGTGTGTAATGTAAGTCATTTTAAGTTTTATTATCAATGGTAGATATTTTGGACAAGTTTACACGAAATTTGCTAGGTGCTTACAGAAACCTAACTTATTTTGACTTAATCTTCCTATATTTTTCCACATTAAGATATTATACGTAAAGTGTATGTTTGTTTTTTGAAATGTTGTTACTTTACTTTCCCTTGTAAAATAAAAATACTTTACCGTGAACTGAGGACAATATGTATGAGCGAATATTTTATCAAAATTGTCATCTGGTTGAGATTTTGTTTCTATGAATGACACTTTAGATTCTAAAAATCTATAAAAATGATATTTACATTGTTCTTTGTCACTGAATGCCTTCTTCTGGTCTTCATCCGCACTCATATCACTACATTAGATTGATGTAGTATTACTCTATCGGTAATAACATATCCCATGTCACTCAAAGAACATGTGTTGGACTAAATCATGCCTTCATATACCTGAGGATCGACTTTAAGTTGATGCAGTGCCCTAGGTACCATTGGGTGCAGTTAAGGTTCAGAAATATATTTTTTAATGTATAATCTTAATTTCCAGGTTTGTGGCAGCGCCTTCCGGAGATCTTACACCATGAATGTGCATATGTTGCGGCACTCGGGCGAAAAGCCCCACAATTGTATAATGTGCGATAAGCATTATCGGCAGAGAGGAGATTTACTTAAACACATGAAGACTCAACATGGAGTTACTAGCAGCAGCTTGAAACCCAATAGCAATATTCAGTGCGAAGAGTCATAATATTCTATTTGCGAAAGTTTAAAATTCCAAAATGCATAATTTTTGTATTTTGTACATTTTATGGAAACTTTAAAATAATTTATTTTTACTCTCAGTAGATTTTGACACTCATTTCTTTTCATTGAACAATGTAAAAAAGAATAAATAAATAATGAAAAACATGAACGGTTTTCATTATTTTATTTTTATATGATGATCACCAAATAGATTTAACCACTTAATATTGTAATAGTGTTATATTGCGCCAACCCGAGCACTGCTCCTGTTTAACATGAACAACACTGAGCTTGCCAATTGCCACTTGATGCTTTTTATCGGATTTGTTGATAAATTACATAATTTAATATTTTCTAAATTATTAATATTTAATTATCATTATTTTAAAGTTAGGCTTGTTTTATTTTTTTTATTTTATGTTCTGTTTTTTTTTTATTTTTTTTTTATTGCTTCTGATAAGTTTTTTTAAACTGGACAACTTTTAAATTTTGTAAACTCTTTAAATAAAAAAAGATATGTAATCTGATATTTTTAGTTGTTCTATTTTCGTGGACCCCGAGCATCAAGTGGTTAATGTGAGCAATACAAATATGTTTTCAATTTTATGTTTGATGTTTTAACACAGTATAGAACCGTATCTCTTAAGTTAGGGTCAAAAGCGATAGTGCTAACTGGCTCCGGCAACCTGTCATTAGTTGGCCACCAATCATTGTCGAGAAGCTATATATATTAGAAGTCTGTTAATTCAATATTGGAGGAACAGATTTTTGCAGATATATTGAAGCATAGATGTCTAATGCACTAAAGGGTTTTTATTAGCTTTTTCTTCATATTTTAGGAATCACATAGGTTGCTCATGAATGATTTAAAATTTTTTCAGTTTTTTTTTGTATAAAATTTAAAATCTTGAATTTTGAAATACATATAAGATAGTTCATAAGATAGTCATTTTTGGGACCTTGAAAATGGCGAAAATTACAAACTATTATCGTTAAAATGAAAGGACTTTTGCTGTAGCACCCCTAGTTTGACATAAACAGTTAAAGTAACAACTTCGATAACTGTGTTTCGATTTTTGTCACCTTTTCACTTTCCTGGTGTGCTGCACTACTCCCCAACTACTTGGCCTTATGGTACCAACAAGGATGGTTGAAAAGGCTTTCATTGGGGCTAGTAGGGTTGACTTATTAGTGCCTATAGCAGAAAGGCATAGACCACTGGAAAGTCCTTTACAGGACCACTAGGTATAGTTTGGCTGCAGGAGCAGCCTATCCATCACAGAGGCAGAGGCCATGATAACACTAACACCAGCTTTGAGATTACAGTGATGTCCAGGATAAATTCTTAACAAATTGGAGGGTAAAAAGTATAGTACCGTAGAACGGGGCTACTTGAACTTTGACGTGTTACTTGAGCTCAGTACAAAAAAATATTTAAATCTGTATTTAGTCTACAATAATGAACGTATCGACATGATTCATTGTTTCCCTGACAGGTGACACTTATTGTCACTATACTTCGATCAATACCACGATCTAAATATTTTTTTTGGACTGGGCTCAAGTAACACATCAAAGTTCAAGTAGCCCCGTTCTACGGTAAGGAAATGCATTAAATATATGACAAATAATTCAGATCTCTCAACAGACAAATCATCCTTTTTTATACAGTGGGATATCTAGTATATCGCCATCACAGGTTAAATTAAGTGTTTGAGTATAACCAAACAAATTAAAATAAATAAACTATTTTTTAAACATTTTATTACTCTAAATCTAATGTGGTATGTATAACATTAATTCTTCTAGTTTACAAAACATTTTTTGCAATTCGAATTTTAAGATTCACTTTGAATTATTGATTACAGCTTAAATTTGATCAACTAATTTGAAGTTAGTATGCTCAGGGTCTGTTATAATATTGAAGTATTTCTTATAAATTACTTGGTTTTCTCTTCCGCTGTATGTTTTATTTGCCCAATATTTATTTAAATTAGGGTCTATCCTTTCGCAAGTCACCACAACATTACCATTTTCCAATGCATAAAGAGTTGCATCCTTTCCTAAGCCAACCTAAAAATAAAATAAATATTAATAACATCATTTGAAGAATGAAGAGGAATTCCTTCTCTGGTGAAATTGTAAGCATTAATATAAGACTAATGAAACATAGTTGCAACCGGGGCTGAAATTATAAATTCTACATCAATAAGTACTGTGCCAGAAAGTTCAACTTTACTACTTTTTGGGAAAGTAGTAAAGTTGAACGTTCATTTGATTTGGATGTAGATTCTCAGTCACTGCTAACCACTCAAGTAGTAAGATATTAATGACATTTTTAAATATCATTTGTTGCCGGTAAAACACGTAACTGGCTGATAAATGATTTAATTGTGTTGTATCAAGACGTTATTTAATTGTATTGTATCAGACGGCATTGGTAGCCCAGATTCAGACAAAATTTGGGAACATTCCAGAAATAATCACGACGCCCTAAATGTGGGCTTGATATGACCTGGTATTTTATGGCCCCACGGTTGCGGCCGTATGAACGGAAGATAATTATAAAACAAATATTTTTTAATCAACCATGAACTAATTCATCTTCCCAATGTTTCACCCGCCACAACAAGGGCCATCCTCGGGATGTTAGTACTTTAACTCCCTGAAGATAATAACTCCAATTTTCATAAAAAATTACACTAGTAATGGCTGCTGAAATGCAGGGTAAAATTGCAGTAGATTAATCAAACAAATATGTGTTCCATGACCCTATTTATTAAGTTAATACTAACTCCCTGGTAATAATGCATGTTTACAAAAGGTTTCAAAACGACCCAAGTTGTTAAAAATAGACGTCCAGCCATTTTACCCATTAATATTGACGGTGGCTATATTTCCAGCCCTGGTCTTGCGCAACTGGACCCGTGGTGAAGAATAACAGATATCTAAAGTTTATTACATTACTCTTTACTTCACATATACAAATCAAACATCGCTTTTTATATAATAAATGAAATTCAATAAAATAATTGGCAGCTTCACATGTTAATTTTCTACTCTTGCCATTAATCTCTAATCAATTATCTATGTGCAATAAGAATAATTAACGCAATTTACCTTATCCGTGAACAGAAATACTAAACGAATAAACCAAGTGAAAAATAATAGTCCTATACTGATTTGTACAGAGAAAATGTTACTAATAACAGATATTAGGGATTTCTTAAATATAGTTATGTTTGCATTCGATATAGAAAGCATTGTCTTGACAATAATTCAAATGTATCTTACATTTAAACCAGGATGAAATCTGAGAGTTCTTTGGGTTACTAATTTAGTTCCAGCGTAAACGTAATGGCCATCTTGTCTCTTCCAGCCTCGGTGTTTCGGTCTTACTTTAGTATGAACATTCTGAGTGCTGCCTTTAGCTTTTTTGCTGGCATTTCGGACACATTCTGTAAAACAAAAATATTTTATTTGTGCATAACTAGCAATCCCTTTACGTGGCATTAAAATGCATGATAAATAAACTATGAAAACCTTTGAGTACCGGTTCAGGCGCACTTAAAATTCGTTGAAAAATTGATAAAGGAGTTAAAAAAGACATTTTGAAGAAATGTCAAATTTGATATAACCTCAATTTCAAACCTATAACCTCAATCTTCACGGCTACCAATATAACAATATAATACAATATTGCCTCTCCGCAAACGAGGGTTTTCTACCAGCGGTTTTTGCTTTCGGAATTTTGGATGCATGAATCTCATATGTACCTATAACAATTCCGATCGCGTAATATTACACGTAGGAAAAATACGGCTGTGTATTTTGTAAGTAGTTTTTCTACGGGATTAATGCATTCGGAATTCTGAAAAAAATCACATTGAAAATGGTAACGGAAAACGCTCGTTTATAAAGAGGCTTAAAGAGAGTTTTAGTATTGAAAAGTTTTTGTAAGGTTGCATGGAATAACCGGGGTAGGTAGGTTTTTTGTACTTAGTAGTTGCCATACAATTTTAAGGATTATGATACGGGTCATATATATTTTTTTGTTTTTTTTTTCACCTTAATTTTAAGACAACATTGTTTATTCGAGAAATGAAAATGTTTACGTAAAAAATTAACTTTTTATTGAAAATAAAATAACAGAAATTTTTTCAATAAAACCTGCTTTCAACACAACCGATCAGCGACTTTGTTTTGTAAGTATTTTTTTTATTGAGATTTATTATTATAGTGCCATTCATCTCGATAAATGACGCTCTGGGGATAAATCCGATGTTTGAGGGCAATAAAAAATACAATTAGTTATATTTAGGGTCATATTTTATTTTTATTTTATTAAAATATGCTGAGGTAGCGGTTGATTCGCCTATATGGTGAAGAGTTTTGCTATCATGCTCGAGATTCCTTGCTTGATTCCCAAGAACCAAGCACGGATTCTAATAATCACGATTCCAACATGAATCTCTAAATATTTTTTTACACTAATTTAATATATTATGCTTATTGCTACCTAAAGACTAGATGTGATTTAAAATGAAGTTAAAACTCCTTAAATCAAATTCACTGCCTTATACATCATTGGGAATTGATGAGGATCAGAATAAAAGAAAAGTACCTAACTAATAGCTATTTGTAAAAATGTAATGACAAATTTTACAAAATCATATCGGCCGATGAATCCTGTAAAAGTGTAATATATACATACTTACAAATAAATTAATATTACACGACTTGATAACAAAACGGTTCTGTAATAATTAGAATTTTTTCCAAAATTTTCTGCCAAGTGGGAGTTGTCAAAAAATATTACACTTGAAGAAACGTAATTTTTCTCTCTTTTAGCTCCTCCGTCCACAATTCAGAAATCTGAATCAATGGGCTAATAAAATCGATGATTAATAATATATATAATGAGCTAATTCATTGAGTCAAAGAATTAATCGATCGGTAAATCTACGAATCTGTAAAACAGTAATTTATTGTAACTGCAGACAGTTGGTACAATTCCACATTGAATTGTTGGGTAATATATCCAAAATTAAAGTTTAGATATATAATCCAACAATTCAATATGAAACAGTAAGTACATGATTAAACATTTGAGAAAGACATTGACCAAAAATTGTGATTCGGTAAATCAATAAATTTATAAAATATGAACGGACCATGATTTGATCGTTCTCCAACGACCTATCTATTGTATACTGAACTGGTATGGAAAATAAGTAGCATTAATCCAATGATGTGCCGAGAAGAAAATAAAATGAAAAATATTGCATATGAGTCGTAAAATGTTGTATTGGTTGGTCCCTGTAATACAATTCAAAACAATATCTTACACACGACACGTTGGGAAAAATTGTCCACGCTACGAGAAGGGATGATATAAAATAAAACGTTTCATTGTGACGTATGAGGGTTGCTGATTCAGATTACTCGGGAGCAGAAGGTTTTGATGGTTCCAACAGATAAATAATATCCCTTCCTTATCAGAGTAAAACAAATTTTATAATAAATGGGGATGTAAAATTATTATATGAATATGGAATGACGTATCTATTGTTTGTTGTAAGTTTATACTCACGATTTACGGGACAAAAAGATAAAGTAATTTGTAATATAAACGAAGGAATCCTTTAGTTTTTTTTTCTACAGTTCAAAGCAACAAAGGAATCTTCTTCTTCTATCCCTCATTCACACCAATGACAGAGTACTGCATCGCATTGACGTAGTGTTAACTTGATAGTTAATTACGTTAATATGATAGTCATGCGCTTCAGGTAAATATATAAAAAAATAAAGAAAAATCATGAATATTTATACTGACCTCCCCTCTGGGTATTGAACCCGCCTCCTTTGTCACAAAATAAATACATGCAGTAGAATCAAAGATCATTTTTATTCATCCATAGTAATAATTGCAAAATAATATTGCGAACGATTGGAAACAGTAATACAAATATGTATAAAAATAAAAACGGTGGGCTTAGCTATTTATTATTTGTAAGAGTGGATTCGACTATACCTCGAAGCTAAAGAAAATATCTTTCAGTCCCCTCTTACGACTTTTGAAATCTGTGGGATAGGTCACTCTAAAGATGACTATGCCAATCTGAGTTGCCATGATGTGTTAGTTGTTCCAATCATAAAGTCCAAAATTAATTTATTATTTGGATTTAAGTGTAATATATCTATTGTACCGGGTGTAAGAAATGTAATAGAGAACAAAAGATAGCTGTTAAAATATTCAATAAAGCTGTCGATAACTCGTACCTAATTTAAAGTCCGATAATTCATCTCAGTTAAACGTGATGGAATGATGGAAGACATAATAAGACAGCGATCACGAGGAATTCTGAAACTTCAAGCTCATGGGAGGCTATAGGACGGACAGAGGAGGTTGGGGCTAGTATGAGAAAATAAAATATCTAATTTCGTAAAGGAAAACTTACTTTGTATACAATATATGTATATTTATATATATTTATATATATATATATATATATATATATATATATATATATATATATATATATATATATATATATATATACATATTATATATATATATATATATATATATATATATATATTCATATATACATATATATATATATATATATATATAAATATATATATATATATATATATATATATATATATATATATATATATATATATATATATATATTTATATATATATATATATATATATATATATATATATATATATATATATATATATATATATATATATATATATATATATATATATATATATATATATATATATATATTAACATAAAGTATTACGTAAAATAAAAAAATAATAGCAAATAAATACAGAGAGTGCATATATTTTTATACCCTAGCACTCAAAATTTACCGTAATAATATGTTTTCAATTTTGAATTGGCACTCTTAAACCAACAACGACAAATTCAGCTTTAAGGAGACGTTATCACAAATGTGAGACTCCTTCTAAAGTATTGTATGATAGTAATAAAGTTTTACTTCAGTTTTTATTGTGTCGTTATTGCTATCTAAGTATATTTTTTAGAGAGTTTTCCCAGAAAGCGAGGAATTTACGCTGTATACTCCAGTTTGTATCCCGAGTAACTCACTTTTGTGTATGTACGGGTACGTACGTAATGCACATGGTCAGATTATTTTATTTATTTTATTTTATTTTATTTGTTCGGGAATAGTACAGCTTTACATATAAAAACTGATATGGTAAACAATAGTTACATTAACAATAATAAACATTACATTACATTAACAAAAATAGTTACGTTAAAAAATCCAATTAAACAATTCCACATTTATGTTTTAAACTATTGAAAAACATTCAGAGATTATGTCGGCTTTACGAGAAAAATGATTGGAAACGACTGGTCACGTTGCAGTAGATCAATCCTAAACTATATATGCTTGTGCAAAATGAATGATAAAAGCCATGTAAAATAATTCAATAAAGCTACTTAATATTTTATTTGAAAATCTAATGTAGTGACTTCTTCTCAAGGGACTCGTACATATAGTATAAGTAGTGCATAAGCTATGCAATCTAATACGAGTACTTGTATATAACCCCACCTCGGGTTGTATACCAGTACTCGTTCTAGATTGCCCTTGTCTCGTGTTGCTATTCTCATTTTCCTCTCTTATGTAGCGGTAGTGTAATGCATCCTGAGTTCCTTCACAAGCGTCATCAGCATCCAATCAAACGCGTACCACTTATCTATCCATGAATCTAGAGAGCAGGACTGACCACTCTATCTAAATATATAAATACAATATGAACACGAGTTGACATAGCGTCAATTCGAAGCCGTACCCTGAGGACCACTTGTATGTGAATAGAGGCCATAGGAACGGGCATACCGTGAAGCTGATAAAAAACAACATAAATTCGAGGATGTAATATCAATTTGTATTAAAAAAGCAATACGAAAACTTGACAAAATATGAACATTACTACAGTATCACTTGGTGTTAAAGTAATATTGCTAAATTAATTTTAGTCACACGTCGGGATACACACTATAAATCATGGCGAGACACATAAATATGTCATCTCGAAAAATTCATCCAAAATGTATTCGCGCGATGTTCCGCGTTACGCCATATTACTCGTGGCTCCGAGGGGTTGGCTGATGGGAGTTGGGAATATCTTACGGGAACTTCCACCAAGTCCCAACTACTGAATTTACAAATAATGATACGCAGTGTAACAACGCGAAATATTTAATTCAAATCCATCATGCGTACGATCATCCCACATACCCAAATCAACCGTGGCATTGACACGAGCAACACATATCTGTACGAATACATTGTATTGTATATCTCTCGTTCTTTAGGTTTTCGTAACAAATATTTTATGAGAAGTGTCAATATATTATTACGGAACACTTTTTATCCACTGGATAAAATATGTCTTTATTTCCTCACAACGGATATATGTATTTTTATTTCCAAACAAAGTATGCGGTTTGTGAATTCAAATTTGTGGGGAATACATAAAACATGAAGTTGTCGCAGATTTTAGGGTTTGCTGAAAATATTGTAATATTAAATTCCCGTGAAATAATGGCACGCTGTCGTCCGTCTATCAATTCTTTATAATGGAACACACAACACATACATTTTATAAAAATAATTCGTTTAGTATTTGGGTATTGTTTTATTCAAGTAGGTACATTGCTTTATTTTCTTAAAAGCATGTGAAGTTTATTGATAAAAAAATAAATAGAGACTGAGCCACGCGTTGCAGTTGCTCAGTCTAGTTAAACGGAAAAAGATAGAAAATATAAATAATACATTTCTAATATGTGTAATTCGACAATCCTTTTGAATAAAAAAAAAATTGAAAACTATGGAAACGAAAATGACAACAGTTGCCAAGAAGTACGCTGCCTCACCATAAGCAATATTAAGCATTGCGTATGTTGCTTTAATTTTAACACATGGCGCTGCCATTGCATCAGTTACTTTTTTATTCGTAAAAATAAAACACGCGCGTATTCAAACGCAACGTTGTGTTAAAATTTCAAAGCAATTGATGGATAACTTTGGGATATTTAAGATTTCGAACTAACGAACATTTACGTTTTATATTATATAGATATCTGTTAACATTATTACTGGTTTTGTCAGATTTTTCATTTGCTACAGTAACATTATTAAGTAAGCAATACTTCTCGGGAAAACTGCTTGAAAAATATGAGTTTGAGTTACAAATCTTCAACCATATTAATCTCTCATTTTCATTGCGAATATTTTTTTTTATGAATACAAGAAAAAAAAAGTATTTTTCTTAAAATACCTATGATTTGATAGTCACACCTACCTAAGCGTAGTGTAGTGTATCAATGTTTGGAAAATGTCAATAAAGTAAGGAAAAAGACAAAGTTTATTTATACTCAACGTAAATTAAATGAAAAAAAACTCAATCGAATTAACTTAATAAAAAATAAATTTAAATTAAATCTAACACAATATTAATTTTCATATCTGTTCTCGTTTGCATAATATGTACTTATGTAATTTTACGGAAACTTATTTAAGTATTTACATAAATTTATATCCATATAAATTGAATGAAACTGGAAACTCCACTCTTGAATCAACTTTCCAACATTCCGTGCATGCTTGGAATGGTATCTGTGGTATTAGGGAATCTTATAAACATTGATTTTCGGAATACCGTGTATTATAAACTCAGAAATAAATTGTTTTGTATAAGTTTCACCGATATCACGGCACTTTGGAATTATAGGGTGTAAAATAAGAATTAATATAATATGCAGATTTGTAAGTGTCTACACTCCCATTTAATTTATTTTTAATTTTATACTTTATATTAGACGATAATATCAGTTGTCTAGTTCATATAACGGTATTTCTTCAAAATATCGCCTCAGAGGCGCTTTTATATTTTTCTTATTTACTGCTTCGTACTATTTTTTATAATTTCATTTTGGCAAAACACCCAATTACTTTTACTACTACTACTTCTACTACTATCATCACGCCGTAGGCAGAAAGGATGGAACGCCACACTGTTCTGTCCTGACATACACTCCTTTCCAACTCACATCCATACATCTAGTCATACATCTCCTCCAATGACGCAGACTTTTGACAATTTCACATTTGATCTTAAGAAATAGTAGTACTTACCAAGTAAAACTAAAACTAAAATTAAAAATGTAAAGATATTTCCACAAAGTGGCTAAATCAAATCAATTAACGAAATGACGTATTACCTTAATGTTTATATTTATATGTCTATATATATATATATATCGATTAACTTGATAGAATAAAAATCATTGTAATTTTACGGAATGGAATATAATATTCAGTTAACTAAAATTAGATTCTGATTATTATCGGATTATTTTGAAAATTAACAAACAGTATAAAAAGCCGATACAGCATTTAGATTTTTCCATAAAATAACCGTTTCCCGGGTTCCACTAATTTCCCTCCCTTGCACGATTCGGCGATAGTACCTACCGCAAGTTTACTGCAAATAATAATACCTACCCTTAAATCTGGACTTCGCACTATACAATACATTGTTTGATTTGTTGGGGATTGTTAACCGTGAGGCCACAATTGCTCCTTTGGTTCAATCGCACCTCCAACCCTCAACCTAGCAAGGGTGAATAACCAATTATAAGAAAAACTATATTACCGTTACAAATAATATGTACATATGTAAACTTAATTAGGATTATAATTTAATAAAAGATCTTAAAGAAAGGATGATAAAATGGCGAAATATCGAATTGAATAAATTGTTTTTTAGGGTTTTCTGTATCCGTCATCACAATCTAGCCCTATGAATTTTTCAGCTGAAAATTATTATATTTAATTCTCTTTTAAAAATCGTGCGTGTTGACAATTCAAAAGGAGTCCATCAAAGAGTTAAGATATCTAAAAGAGCTTTTATGATATTGTATGTAACACTGTGTAACAGTCACATTGAATACTTTATATCGGTCATCATTCCACCTAAGATTGACACCATACTACTTAAATTTAGAAATAAACTATATTTCCTTTTTTTTTGAAAAACCCTTATCCGCACCCCAATGGTGCATAGGGCACTATGTCATATAAACGCAGTGTTATCTTGATCGTTTACACATGAAGGAAGGGTGATCAGCCCTCCGCTTCAGGTACCAGTCCATGGTGATATTGAATAAATATTACAGTGAAAAAATCACTTATATTTATTTTACCCCCCTTGGGAATCCAACCCGGGACCTCCAGAACGGTAGCCGAGCGTGCTGACCATTACACTACGGAGGCGGACATATTTGCTTTTAGTGACAAGATAATACACATATTTGGTCAAAACTTCATAGGCGAGATTCATAGTAAAATTAGCCAGAATTTGACATTTTCTCATCTCAAAAGAACGTTTCTATGAATATTAGGTCATTTAAAAAATAATCTCACATGCACAGATGGATGTTTCTGTTCAATTATTCATTTAACAAATTGAATGTGAATCGTTTTACCACATGAAGAATGTTTGCAATCAACTTTTTTAAATTATAGAAATGTGGTTGTCAATCTTGCATATAATGGTTACTGTAACACGGTATATGGAGTGATCAGTAAAGCCACCCGATAACAGGTCGTAAGACCTATAAAACTCAGACTTTCGTATTCCCATCTCACTTATTGCTTCTATGTTATAAAATATAAAGAAAAGATCTTGGCAGTTAATAAATCAGTATAGAAATTTACTTACCAAAATCTTTAAAAACGAGAGGAAATATAAAACATTTTTACACTGTTTGGAAATGAATGTTTAAAATCGTTAAAGCAAAAATATGAGGCCATTAACATACTATCGCATTCATAATAATATTACCAGAAAAAGGATTTTTTATTTATTTATTACATTGAATGCTAACAATATTTTTGCTGAGTTATGTAATTATTTTAACACCCTCATTCTCAAAATGACAATATCTACAAATCTTAATTTTATTTGAAGTGTACTTTATTTATTTAATTATTGTATTATTATTATTGCTATAAAACAGTTGTTAAAAACTGTATTTGGTTTTTTGGATATATTCACTTTTCCTTTCGTGCGAATGGTTGAAACTGGTAAACATACCCTCGCTATAGTATTTCATTCGAGAGGGACAATATTGTTATAGCGGAATTCCGCTGCCAAGGAATAACTGTCCCTTTTGGATTAGGCGTTAAGTCGGATAATCGCGTAATTTATATTGGGGACTTAAGCTCGATTGGTAGTTTAGAACATAAACCTGTGGTTTGTTTGGAAACACACATAAATAATACACTTATAAACATAATCGTAATTATAAAGTGAACCGAACAGTTGAATCTTACAATTTCACTGTAACTGCACTAAAACAAATGTATAATTCGTTTAAATTCTTTTCAAACATTTTTCAAACGAATCATAACTTAAATGCCAATTGGTATAGGTAAGAAATCATGAAATGGAAGTTTATGAATAAACAAAGTATTGACATTAATTAGGTATTGTGGTCCTAACCTACAAAGATACCTACCTGACCACATTCAAGTTTGGTAATGTAAACAATTGAAAACAATTTAGGGAGTGTTCAGCAAACTTCAGAATGAATAGTTAATTTATGAAAATAGTGAACGAAATAAGTCAACAGGTAATGAAAAGTCATTGAAACTATTATATTTGTTTTAAAACTGCGTTACTGAAAATCAAACCCAAACGAAAACCTTAAGTTTACTAACTTTTCAGACATATGAAAGTTAGTGAAAGATCTGTTAATTGTAATTTTTTTAGGTGAGATAGGGCTTGATATTCAAGTTTGCAATTACCTTTAAAGTTTGAGATTGAAACGAAAAATCTAAACTAAAAAAAAAACAGATTAGACCTCACCGCCTGTACCCTACCATCTAGTTAAAAATCATTATATTCCATAGCAAAATACCAGCATTTAAGATCATTATGAGCAAAATTCCAGAGCAAATGTAACCGTCGATGTTAAGCATAACAAGATTTCCAATCATAATTTATTTCAGTACCTACCCGTTCAACATTTAATGAAATGCCTCTTGTGTATTAGTTGATGAAAGATTGAGGTTACTAAATGCATGAGAAGACTTTATTCTATTAGTGTTTATGTTAACTATTGAAATATAATGTTACGACTTGCTAAGTAGTAAAAATATAGGTTTAGTCCATTTTTATAAAAAAAAAGTGTTACCTTTGGGATTATTGCGAAGAATTAATATAATCTAATCAATCAAAAACAGATGTGTGTTCAAAAGTTAAAGCCTTATACGAGTACAGCCATTTTTAATTAGAGGGCAAAGAGTGCTAATCAAAAACAATAAAAAGTAAATAAATTGCAATTAACTGCAATATCAACTTAAAATTAAAATTAACTGCAAATCGGTAAAATCAAAAATGGCGCAGGATGTAACCTGGTAAAGATTTCAGGGATGAGATATATAGGAAATCTAAGAAGAACAATTAAAATTTCGAAGCATATTAAGATTTTTTTAATTCTTAAGAAATATGACAAAAAAAATTATAACAGTTAAATCATACACAATATTACATATTAAATATTTAAAAAAAATCTTTTTATTTTTCTTTCTAACTTAACCTTACTAATATCGATATCCAATTGTGCCTAGGTCACCGTATAATATCGACGCAGTGTTATCGCGATTAATATCGTTAATCACATGAAGTTCATTAATGATTAGTAATTACATGAAGTTTATTAATGTCCGGTAATTACAAGAAGCAAAGTGATCAGTCCTGCTCTTCAAGTACCAGTCCAGAGTGATCTTATACAAATATTAGGGTAAAAGTCACTTTATTGGAGCCTTTCTGAGAATCGAGTCCGGGAGCTAAATGTTCTTAACACTTCATTACGATAGAAAACAAGATTGATTTAGAAAAAAATGCACTCCTAAAGATACAAGAACAGTAACTTGTATAGAATTAAGTGTAACGTATATTGACATGTTTTTACAAATTATTTGAGTTCATATATTATCAGGCAACCAGCACATCAGTGGATCACACTATCACCATCCCGAGATGGAAGAAACCGCTAGAAGATGCCTCAAAATATCTACATCATTTCTTCTGTTCGATTTTTACAAATTTAGACATTAATAAATGTAAATGTTTATGTACGTGAAAAGAAAAAGCTTTGTAATAATTACAAACCGTAATATCCCTCAAATACTTATAACCTTCTAATAAAATACAGCACATGCAATAGTTTAATAGAGTACCTACCTACGGTAATTCCAAGAAAAAGCGCAGGCAAATAAAAAAACACACAACTGTGAGTGAATGACAGCTGGGCTGTTTTTTTATTTGATTTTATTTCTACTACGTGTCTATCTCTTTTAAGCAACGTGTTAATTTTCACACTAGGTGATTGACAGCACTAAGCGACCAGCTTCAGATAAAATATATGCTGCTATTCCTGCTATAGCACTCTAGTAGTAACCTACCAGAAATATAATATGTATAAGATATTTAGTAACCAAGTAGTAAGTATATCCATAGGTATGTAAAATACAGAAAAAACGTAGTACTGATTTGTACAAAAATATGTTTTACCAATTTTCACTATTTAAGCATGATAAATAATATTGGAATGAGAACATTTCGATAAAAATTTATTGAAAATTCAACTTTACCTGAGTAAATTCGTATTTAGGCATATCATCGATCAATGTGTCGGGTTGTGGTCCCGTGGTTAGTGTTGCGAACTCTTAAGTCAGAGTTTCTCGGTTCGAACCTACTCTACCACAGGCTCACAGAAATAGTATGAAATTGAAATATTTGTGTAAATAATAAAAAAAGAATACCTTTATTTAAAATATTTATCTTCAACAAAAATATATAGCTACTAATAGTTATTTACTTAAGGTACATTCTCATGTATTCATAACACCTTTTTCATATTTCATATTTACGATGTAAAATGATATTTCAACAATACATCAGTCTCCGACAAGACCTGTCATTCATGCATTAAAAGAAAAAGAAATATACACGTTACTTATCTTTTCAGGGATAAATGGTTAAACCAGGTATTATACTTACGACATATCATAATATCCCTTATACAAGTAATGTAAAAGAAAATCGAAGGAGATACTCCACGTGTACGAGTAAGTGGATTATCCGTCAATCCTTAAATATATTAAGACAACTAAATGCTTTACGAATATCCCCTTCAATACCATATTAGACGTTCAACATAATTTTGAGAGAATAATATATAAAATTAGAGTTCTCTATTGAAGATGTTACTGAAATATTCGCTAAAAAATATTGACTGTTTTGTTAAATCACGTACTATGTTGAATTGCATCGAAATTTTAAGTACTTATTATAACTTATTTATTGGGTGACAGTTTTAGACCATATATGTTAATGTTATACTATGAAGTTAACCTTGCGTTGACATTGATAACCTTTAAATAAAATTTAATGTTTTTTCTACTCCCTTCCATAATGTACACATATAATAATATTTTACGTTTTTTATCATCAAAGTTAGATAATTTTATAAAAAGTTTTCGTTATTGTTGGTTAAACTGTTTTGAACTTTTTAAAATTATTCTTTCAGTGAACAAATTACGTATAAAATAAAAAAAAGAACAGGAACATTTTCTCGCATAATTCATTGATCCCCGCCATGAAGTAAAGTAAATCCACTCCCCGTTGTGTTATTTTCTCTATTATCTAATAAAATTTTGGGGTGAATAATTTACATATTTGAATTTTTTCATGTGGGTACCCCAAAATATTCTACACAACGTAAATATTTTCATTATTTTTGGAACAAAGTACTTGTTCAAAGTTTTCTCTATCTTTAAAAAAATATATATATTGAAATCTTTTAAACAACTTTTAAATTATTGTTGAAGAAATTCGCGGGAGAATTTCATTTATCTGGAAACGGCTTATTGAAAATGATTTATCAATTTTCTTCGACAAACTCCACTTTCACTGAAATTCAAATCTTTATATTGGCTTCATCGGAAATTTAATACCATAAAAAGTTTTGTAATTTCAAATAGCTTAACTGCTGACAGATGATGGCTTTATCTTCATTTTGTAAAGAAATCCAACAAAGATTAATTTAGGAAAACAAAATATACATTCTATTCATTTCAATTTATAAAAGACGCTTCACTGGGAACCTATTAGAAAACTTACCAGATAAACGAAGTAACATCTATTCTTGTTGTATTTTTCTTGTTATAAATACTATTTTCCTTTACATTATAACTTTTTTTTAAATATTAAAAGCAATTAAAAAGTAATATTGAATATGATAGAAATTTATTAGAGTATAAAAGTAAGCTACTGGACGCCAAAACGATGTTTACATGGGAATTCAAAGTACTTTTTTGACAACAAATATAGTTCTAAACGTATGATAATTTTGTATATCGTATGCTACTGAGACTCTCAAAATAGGATATCAGAGTTGATATTCACGTTTCGTGACCGCATTATCATAACCAATAGAATTAATAATGTAAATTTGTCATAATAGAGGATAATTGAATGGTCGATTAATCACAGGGAATGGTGTAGTATCATGCGTTACAGTATTTTGTAGAAAGCTATTTTAATTATAGCGAAGTGTTTAATTTTACTGTCGAAATTTGAAAATAATTATAATCAACGAATTTGAATTCTGTCATCAATCATCCCTAAACAGCTTAACCGATATTTTTACTGGTTAAATTAATCAAGCTTTGAATAATGATTTTCATCCCCTTTATAATGTGTCTTTCTACGTATAAGTGAACAAACAAACGCATAAATGTATGTGATATACAATAATGTACATATGAACTGATAAAGATTCTCACTATGTTAGTTTTCTTTTGAGTTATACTTACATAAATATTTAGATTTTCAACATCCAGGTATACACATACGATACAAACGTATATTTTACGATAAAACCCGATATTTTTTTATTATGATTGTAAGGAAACAATTTTTGTTTGTTCGTTTGCTTCAAAAACAAGATTTTTATAAACTTCCCCATTGCCTCCGATACCTGTTTTTATGGTATAGCCCACATGAGATCAACAATTTGTACTTATAACATTTAGTATTTTAATAGCTCTGTTATGAAACAGATTTTTTGAACATGTGAGTTGAAAATGAATATATCTTAACCTAGATTGTTGAAAGGTCTTTCCGTTTTCAGATGTGCTCTACATCCGGTGGTGTGTATTTTTAAACGAATCCTCGCTGACAGAACTTCGGTCGCTGCACTTCCGGAACTTATTCATAAAACTTCCGGGAAATAGTGTAACCGAGCGGGAGTTTCCTGTTACTTTAAATCGAACTTTGTTCATCCAGTTCCGGTTGCAACTGATGGAATACGGGGGTGTATATTTTCGATGGAAATATTACATTATCTCTTTTCATATTATATTACACATCCCGGATCCAGTAAACCGTGGAAAGTTATTTTATTTCCACATATTTTTAAATATTCTTTCGGATGACTCTGTGATTGTAATACGTACATAAAACCTCGTGATTCTTTTGCAGTGGAATATAAGTGTAGCTTTTGAAAACAAACATGTACACGATCAATTCAATTGTCACTTAACGTTTTTGTTATAATATTTCTTTAGTACGTTACTAAGAATTTCAATTTCATATATTCACAACTATTAGTAATGGATTGTCTCTCATATTGAAATATATTATTGACAAGTAAGAAAAGATGTCACATTAATATTTATATTCAGATGGCTTGCTTACTTATTCCTGTGATGTACTAGGCACTTAAGACAGAGGTAAAATACTTTTTTCCAATAATGTAAAAAGTATTATTTAACCCATTCACACACAGAACTATTTTTTATGAGTTTCTCTTACTCCATAAATTTAACTCAATATTGTCAGTAACGAGTATCGAATACACCGTTATAATTTTTATTTTAAAATACAGTTTTACTGCTTATTTTTCTGTAATTAATCGATAATTGAAGGTTTTTTTTATTATTTCGAGAAACAAAAATACGTTGTGTTTTGATCCACTCACATTTTTATTAACCAACTAGTTTCGGCAACAACCTGTTGCCCTCTTCAGGGTTTAATATATGACTTTTTTTGTAGGTTGGATTGTTAAGCATTTATCATGTGATTATTTTTTAAGTATTGGTTACAAGAAAATAAGATAAAACAGATATTAAATTTATACTCCTAAATCTACGGTACGATTTCCGAAGTCTGATTTACATAATCGGGTTCAATATCTGAAATGTAAATATTATTTATGTTCCGAGATACGTTCATTTAAGCCCAAAATTGTAAGGAACACTTAAAGGATGTCGATTCATATTAAAGTGAGGTGAGAGTTGTTACCCAAACTTAATTACACAAGATCTTTAGTGCAGGAGCTAATGGAAATCCCATTCAATTATTTTAGCTTATAATGGATGTTTCATCTATATGGAAATTGGAATTTTGTATTTACTTCATCGTAATACAAGCAAAACATTTTGTGGCCTAAATTTCTGCAAACAGTATTTTTTGCAAGGAAATCTGATATAAGCGGATATAAGTTATGCAATATACATGCTAACACATCAATAAATGCAGATTTATCCTTAATACTTATACTGTGTAATATTCAACATTAAACCCATGATTATCAAGCACATTACTATAATTTCCTACAACATTTTGAGTGTGTCCAAATACTTGTTCACAAAATCTGGATTATCTCCAATTACAGGAGTTATTTTCATATTATTTTTTGACATCTCATCAAAGATGAAGAAGAATATGGAAGTCTGGGATTTACGGGGCTTACGACCGTCATAGGCTGGTTTAAGTGATTGAATTTAAGAATTTGAGTAGTGTGGTTGTCAATAATGGGTAGAATTGGTGAATGTTACACGTGTGTAAAGTGATCACTTAAACCAGCCTATGACGGTCGTAAGCCCCGTAAATGCCCAGACTTCCATATTCTTCTTCATCTTTGATGAGATGTCAAAAAATAATATGAAAATAACTCCTGTAATTGGAGATAATCCAGATTTTGTGAACATGTATTTGGACACACTCAAAATGTTGTAAATAAATTATCTGGTCAAATTATAAGCTTAATAATAAAAATGAAAATGGTATTTTCTGGCGTTTCTCATGTGTGTGATTATAATCCAGGATTCGGATCTCACATACTAATATAAGAGTTTCTGCTTAATAAAAAAGCTTCTTTACATATCACCAATAGATGTCTCTAGTAAAGTTCTAGTGATTCAAGAACAAAGTTTCTAAATTGTTTCATATATATAGAACTTCCAAGAATTTGAGTAGTGTGGTTGTCAATAATGGGTAGAATTGGTGAATGTTACACGTGTGTAAAGTGATCACTTAAACCAGCCTATGACGGTCGTAGGCCCCGTAAATGCCCAGACTTCCATATTCTTCTTCATCTCTGATGAGATGTCAAAAAATAATATGAAAATAACTCCTGTAATTGGAGATAATCCAGATTTTGTGAACAAGTATTTGGACACACTCAAAATGTTGTAAATAAATTATCTGGTCAAATTACAAGCTTAATAATTAAAATGAAAATTGTATTTTCTGGCGTTTCTCATGTGTGTGATTATAATCCAGGATTCGGATCTCACATACTAATATAAGAGTTTCTGCTTAATAAAAAAGCTTCTTTACATATCACCAATAGATGTCTCTAGTGAAGTTCAAGTGATTCAGGAACAAGGTTTCTAAATTGGTTCATATATATAGAACTTCCAAGAATTTGAGTAGTGTGGTTGTCAATAATGGGTAGAATTGGTGAATGTTACACGTGTGTAAAGTGATCACTTAAACCAGCCTATGACGGCCGTCAGCCCCGTAAATGCCCAGACTTCCATATTCTTCTTCATCTTTGATGAGATGTTAAAAAATAATATGAAAAGAACTCCTGTAATTGGAGATAATCCAGATTTTGTGAACAAGTATTTGGACACACTCAAAATGTTGTAAAACTTTAAAACTGCATTTTCCTTGGATTAAACATACAACTGATTTTTGTTTCTTCTTTAGAATAAAAAGTGAAATAAAACATTATTTTCGGTGAGTTTAATATTTGGGAGAAGTCGTAGGGTCTGTTGGCGATATTTAATATTTAATTAGAGTCTGCGAATGTTTTGAATGTTTTTCACGCTTCCCTGATTCGTCCAAAGATAGACCGAAAGTTTTATGCTTTCGGCGAGCATTTTAACTACTCGAAGATGTAAAACGGACATTTTGTTAATTCACACAAACAAAACGATACAACTTTCTGCGGAAATTAAATCGCTTTATTTTTACTTTCAAATTTTATTCATGCTTTATGCAAAGTCGGTCTCGCCTCGCTTGTACAGGACCTGCCATTGTTATAAACTTGTATTTGCACATAAATAAGATTTAGTTTGTACAAACTGAACTTCCCGATTCCTGCGTCGCGCGACCACTGAGCCTGAGAAACGTACTTTCTGTATTTATTCTATTATATTAGTCGTGTCTGTGTTCTAACTACAATAGAGGAAAAGTCCCTGGAACGCAGTAAAACTAAATCTATTTCCAACTTACAAAGTTGTCGAATCGTTAATGTTCTCTAGTTCATTTGAATAAAAAAGGTGCACAAGAAAAAGAGAATTGGAAAGGTTTATGGTTTATGTCAGATGTTTCAAAACTTGGCGGATAACCCAACTTAGGAAATAACTTAAGGATCGGATAGAAAAAACGTATTTTTTCTTGTGTAGATATCTATAAATAATATCAGGGGCGTGCATTCAATATTGGCATAAAACCAGTGCTTATTCTATCTTACTAAGTAGTATATTTTCTATGGGTTGAAGGTCAATTACCGTTTCTTAAGATTTCCAGGATTTATTAGAGGAAAAAGTTTTATGAAAGCTCAATTCCACGACAAACTTTTTTTTGGTTCGAAGTGGATTTTTTAAATGACCAGATCTAACTCATCTTTACTGCTTACCTCAAATAAAACTCTGTACACACCACTGATTGAAATTATATTTTCAGTCATGTTTATCAAACGAAGAATATGGAAATGATATAGATAATTTTGTTGCAGAATGCTTGATGTTAAAAATATAATAAACCCATCAAAAATTTCATTTATTGTTCCCTAAACTTCATATAGTATCTTGCCTTGTACGCTAAAAATTACACACAGGGTAAGGGTTTTAAATGTTTTACGCGCTTTTGATATTGATACCTTTTTATTTGAAATTCAAAACTTCTCTTTATAAAAAAATAGTAAAGATACAAAAGGATTGATAAAATTATCGAAAATAAGAGTACAATCTTTATGTGTGTTTTTTAAACTTTTTTCAAATACCACGAATATCATACCGCGACATTCATTAATTTTCATATGTCACATGAAAACCAATATCTATAGTAGATTTTAATTGTTTAAGAACTAGCCCAACCATTAAATTTTAAGCAATTTCGTAATAAAGGCAAATATTATAAAAAAATGCAGGATATCGGAATACGGACCAAATTATAAGAAGGTTATTCAATCTTCAAATAAATGTTTTTTTAAAAATTGTAAATATGTTTAAAAACAATAAAAATTTTGTTCTTGATCTTGTAAAGAAATTAAATTTTCCCTCCCAAATACCAAGAATATGCTCTTATTAAGTATTAGACTTTGTACGCCAGTATTACAAGCTTATGTAGATAACTTCAGTAAAAGATATACGAGTAACTGCTGAGTACATAATTCTAAAATTAATACAAGGCTACAACTATTCTATTATACTAAATAGAATTATTCAATCAACATTAATATACTCTCGTTTAGACGAATATTTATAAAACCATTTTTTTGGGAAATCTTTTGGGAAGTAAATAAATAACAAATATTACACGTCTAATTTCCTTCCTTCCTTCTCATCCTAATTCCCCTCCAATGGTGCAAAGGACACTGCATCATCTGTGCGTAGCATAATCTTGATCATTAATAACAAAGTTAGGTATTATAATTAGTCCTGCCCTATGTGTAGCAGTCCAGGATGAAAACTCACCTATCTTTGTTTTGATTCCCCTAGGAATCAAATTCGGAGTAATTTACAAATGAACTATCGCGAAAACTTAAATAAAAGTTAATCCACGTCTCATGTTTTGGTGGAAATATACTCGTACGTATTTATGAAAGTATTTCAAGTAACTCTATATAAGTAAGTATCGGGGATTTTTTCCTTATCTTTTTTGTGTAACACTTCGTTCCTTAGAAAGTCGGGCGGTAATTCAAGGGATAAACCACTATAAAAGTCTTACAGAATAAGGTTTTTGTATGTTATGGAATATAGAACTCTCAAGTTATTTCTTATCAATGTCAGAAAAGGGTTTTCCTTCGTTTTTATAAACTAAAATACTTTTCAATCGCTTTTCTCCGAATCAATTTCCTTCTGAGAATATCGCTTTCAAAACGAAACATGTATCGAGAATTCTTCTATTATCGTTGTTTGTAGGTTTAGCTTACCGATTACCGTAAATAAATGACATTGTTTCGACTCGGTAAATAATGGGCTAATAATAAAAGAATACTAAAAAACTATCAATAAAAATGGTTTAGTATACTTACAGGTTAGTGAAAAAATAAAAATTTAATTAAAAATATTTATTAAACATGTAACTCTTCACTATAAACTGACGACATATTTTGTTGAACTCGTTTTTTTCTGCATTTTAATATTTATTCAATATTACCCAGGACTGGTACCTGAAACGGAGGGCTGATGACCTTACCTTCATATGTAACGATCAAGATAACACTGCGTTTATATGATGCAGTGCCATATGCACCATTGGGGTGCGGAAAAGGGTTTTAATTCAAATTTTTAATTTTGAAACTTGTTATTTACTTTAATTTTTCTAAATCCTTTTTGTTCAATCTTTGGATGTCTAATGCATGGTATATAATTTTTTAGTAAGTTTATTTTTTAATATGCTCTACCTTAGTCATATATTTTTTAATGTTTGCTAGTTGTTATTATTTTTAATTTAAATTAAACTACAAGAATGTACGTAATCTTACCAGCCTTTTAAATTAATTCATATTTTTTTCATTTTTATTAAGTTTTATTTAATTTTTTAAGTAAAAAACTCAATATGTATTTGTTCTGAAATGATTGAGAAATGGTGAAATAACGTGTTTTTTGTCTTATTTGTTGTGCGCTATGAACTGGATAGAGCATTACAAAGGATCTCACTACTGTTGCAGCACTAAAGTACATTGTAGTTACGGGGAAATGTAAGACAATGTAGGTCATCGCCGCAAGTCGAGTGTGTTTCGAAAAAATCCACCGAATGTTATTTTTACAGTGAAATTGTGACATTCGTTTTTAAAAATAAATTAGATATCTCAACAGAGACGAGACTTAATTTTTATACGAAAGAATCTTATTTTAAAGGTTAAGTGATGTAAATTATTTAATTATTAAAACAGTTTATCATAATTCTGGGTCGACTGTTTTTACGATATTTTTTTTAGAATATAATGGAATATTACCTTTAACAGCTTTTGATTTCTGTTGCATAGTAATTAAAATAAATAAACATGTAAATCAAAAGAAGATTAATGCCTTTTTTATCATCGCTTTTATTTTTTTCTAATTTTAATTCTGGTAATTTTGTGGCAGCTTAGTTTCACTTTGATGTTTTTAACTAAAATTACATCCTCATGGATTTTAAATAAATTTTACGAATTTTATACGAATATTAAAATATCAATTAATGCGTTATAATTTTGTTTGAGAAAGTTTTATAATGTTCGATAAATTTGTTGTGAGTGTTATTTGCCTATAAAAATGAAGTGATTTTGTTTGTACTTTTCGCCCTTTTAAAGCGTTTTTAGATATCAATTGCAAAACAACGTTCCAAAACACCATGTTGCGTTATTTTTTAGAAAAATGAGCAAATGTAAAATGGAGGGAAATGCGGATATATAAAAGAAAATAAGAAACACAAAGTTCTTTAGCTAACGTCAGTTGGGTCGGCGGTCGGGTCTGCACCGAGAAGTGTTCGGTGTTGCCTCGAATTATCACGTGCTGGAGTCGTTTGGAATTGTGCAGGATCGAGAAATAAAGCCGAGAAGTCGAGTTGGCAGGATCATGGTGACAAATGAATGCGCCAAGTGTGCCAACTTCACCCTATTAGCAAGCGCGCGCAGACGCTGTCAAGACTGCTACAATGCTCCAGGAAACTTCAAGGAAAACTTTTTAAACTCTCAAGTAAAACCGACACACGTTTTTCATATAAATGAAATATATTTATAAATATAAAGAACATAACACTCGTCACTTTTTTTTAAGTAACCATAAACAAAGTAACCATAAGAATGATTTAAAAAGCTGAATATATTTTTAAAATAATTATTTAATTTTATTTTTAAATTTTAACATGGAATTCCACAAAATAACTCTGTGTATCATTTTTCCTCGCAATATATCATAACATATGAATTTAAATTTTTTTCACAGAAAAAACAAGAAAACGCTTCCTATTTAAACGACAGCAAAACTTTTATTTTGTAAAGTTTTTATTTGGTAAAAACCGCTATTTTCTTTCCTGATATACAAATATTCAATACCACACTGCCGAAAAACAAAACAAATTAATTATTGGAACACAAGACCAAAAACGAAGAAACACATCAAACAAAATGAAACATCTATCAAAGGAACTTTGAGTATTTACTGCGCTTTCCAATTTACAATTACTGTGAATTGTAATGTTCCCTTGAGGTGATTTCTTATGAAAACTGCCCTATATAAATTGTCAAATACCTTTTTTTTTAATTCGCAATAAAGCTCCTTAATTTATAACCATTATTAACCGTTATAATACAAACCCATTAAATAATATAACTATTGTAAAACCAAAACTACTAGTTCACAACGGCGTGCTAGTACCGACACTAATGTATGGAAGCGAAACATAGAACTGGCAAAGGAAGGGTGAAAGCAGAGTAAACGCTCTTGAAATGCGCTCCCTTAGACGAATGTGTGGAAAATCATTGTATGACAGAATTAAAAACGAAGATATAAGAAAGGAATGTAAGACTAAACGAGGAATAATTGAAAAGATTAGGAAGAATTCTTTGCGGTGGTATGGACATGTGGTGCGAATGGATGGCGAGAGAATGACTAAGAAAATATATGTGGCAAATGTGAGAGGGAAAACAGAACGAGGACGACCGAAAAAGACTTGGCACGATCAGATCAATCAAAACCTAAAATCTGGCGGTGTCAAAAGTCTGCGTAATCGGAGGGCATGTATGACTAGATGTATGGATGTGAAGGAGGCGAGGAGTGTATGTCAGGACAGAAGAGTGTGGCGTTCCATCCTCTCTGCCTACCCCTTCGGGGAAACGGCGTGATGGTAGTAGTAGTAGTAGTAGTGAAATATATAAATAATTAAAATAAACAAATAGTACAACCAGTCGTACAATAGAACGGTTTTTGCGTCTAGTAATTATTCATTGAAGGGTTGTATTTTACATAAGAAGTGATGTTACACAAGCTTGCAACGGGATAAGCTGTATTACAATGATATTAGATTAGATTAATCACGATTAAATGTTGTCGCGCTGTCCGACAGAGATGTTTCCGTTATTATATGTCCCAGAATCTGATCTTGCTCCGATTCAATTGTTCATGCATAATTTCCTGATTGCTGCTGTGAACTGTGAAGGGATTGATTGGCCCTGTCCTTTACGATTCGGCTCCCTATTGATGCTTCATCGGGTTATCAAAGCAACCTAATGAAGAGGTAGATCTCAAGGTATTTGCTACATGACTGCTCTGCCGACCTCGGAATAGACCTCCCCCTCCCACGCCCACTGCGGACTTGATTGCCTCCGATTCTTTGATTGATCAATTATTCTTTTTATGAGAAAAGACCGGTCGTTTTTTAAACAGTTCAGTGAAAACGGTGAAAAGGTTTCCACAGCAGATAATATTATATATAGTATCCGAAAAGTAAACAATAATATACAAAACGGACAAAAAAGTTTATTGATCCTGAGCAAAAACCTGTTTAGGATTTATTTGTTTGCTTTCATTTTGTTACGTTGTTTTCTTTCGAGTACGCTCTAGACATTTTATTCTTCTAGTAAAATAAATAAATAACATATGGAACCTTGAATATATTTAGTTAATCATAAAAATAAACTCATTCATACAGTATTATTTTGTAAAAACGTTAAGGGTTGAAAAACAAAGCGAAAACAAAAAAAAGTTTGACGATAACGTTTGTATATAAAATTTAATGCTCAGAAAATATTTCTGACATTGACACATTTCTTAAAAATACGTAATTTACGCGGTGCATGTTGCGGAATATATTGCGTACATGAGTATCATGACCATCATGGATTATCTTCACACTATTTTTTTATCTCACTTGTCAGAATGTAATCTTGAAAGCGTTCACCAGGAATGAGCCTAGAAAAATAAATATAAGCAACATTTTGATTGCGCAATTTTTGTTGTGGTTGTAAATGTTGTATTTTACTCTGCTATGTTTTTTTATTACGATTTTTTTCATTTATATCACTACATTATTATATGAAGAAGTTTATTGTGTTGGCAATATACTTAGTTAGTAATTATTAAGTGTCAAACTTTCCAAAAATATGTCGTAAGCCCTTCCGACCTCCAACACCTTCTTCTTAAAAATTTTCAGGTCTAATATTTAGTATTTTTCATCAAAACTGTGAATTATGGTTAAACGTATTTTATACCAAAGAATTGTAAACATAACAAATTTTATGAAAATTCTGTTATGGATGAAAATGAGAATAGTAGGAATGGCTAGAGCATTAAGAGTTGCATACGCGTACTAATACGTACAAGATTGTAGATGCTACCGCGAAGTTAAACGATCCCCTTGAAGAAATCTGCTCAATGTGACTCCTTATTTTCCTTACTATAAGGCAGTAATGTTATTCACTTCAAGTTCCTGCACTAACGTCATCTCTATTTTACCAAATAAACTTCAATCTAGGAAAAAAGCTGTATAGCAAGACTGATTATAAGACAAACAACAGTGCGGTGCCCTCTGCATCAGAGTCGAATTAAAAAAAAATACCAACGATAAAAATTACATATTGTCGGACCTTAATAACATTCCATAAATCTCGCTGAAAATCTGAGATTATAGCGAGAAGTTGCCGCAAACTCGAAAGGACAATAGAATAAATGAAATGAATGGCTAAGCTTATTGTTTCGGGAAAATTTAAATGATAACACTCAATAAATCTCTTAAAGTGTACCTAATTACTCCGAAAATTTCGCATTAAGGCGCGCACCGTTACATAATTCCGTAAGAGTAATATTTCACTGCGAGAGCCAAAGACCCGGGCTGTTTAAATCTCGACCGCGCCATTTTGTCATGTTTCTTTTCTCATATATATTTCTCGCGTAAATACTCTCCTAAATGGTCTGTAATTATTCAAATCTCCCTCCCAGGTGCCTCCCACCAATCCGCCATTCGCGATCTCTCAAACTCGGTCCCGAGACGAAATATTCTTACCACCGCTCGCACTTAACTTAATGCCGAGTATTTTGATGTAAGTCCCTATTTTAAATGACTTATACACATTTATTTCATGAATCTATGAATAACTTAAGTATTGATATTTGAAATATTTGGATAAAAATTAAGAAACGACTTTGGGGCTTTAATAAAGGTCTCCGGGAAAGGTTAACCTTATTTTTTTCAGCCACATTTTACGATATCTTACAAGTAAAATAAAATACTATTTTATCATGAATTCACATATTTTAAATTATTTTATTTTTTCCGCACTCTGTGATGTATAGGGCACCAAATTTTATCGACGCATTGTTATTTATCGATTTTATATTTCATCATACCTAAATGTACAATCTATACTCACTGAGTTTTCTCGTGACGAGGGCATATTTTACAATATAACTTTTATTACTATAACTATAATTATTAACAAAACGGCAAGGTTTGAGAAAAGGTACAAACAAAGAGGTAAAAAACAGAGTCAAAATCTTTGAATTTATTTTCATTCCCTTGAGAATCAATGAATGCCCAGATATTCAATAATTTAGTCGATAAACTAACGACAATACTTTTGGAAGTGGCCGAGTTTTTAACGGTACAAAAAAATATAAAACGATTTCAAATGAACTTATATCCTGCCTTACTCGCATAGTACACCAGTCCCTATTCTACGGAATCGGGATGAACGGTTGTTTCTTCAGAGCAAGGAGCTTAAATAAAAGATTAATTCATTATTTTTTCTAAGAAAAAGGTATGGTTTCACATAGCCTTAAGCTTTAATTTTGGTTTTTAGCCGCCATTGTCGATAGGATTTGCGATAAAAATTCAAACCCACCCTCTCCCCTCCGACGTAATTTTTAATGGACATTCATTGATTAAACTCTGATTAAAAACCCTGTGAACGCTTTTGTGTGTATTTATTTGAAAAGGATTTGGTATTTGAACCACCAATATAATTAATGTCAGCAGTATATTATCTACAATATTAGATAGCAGCTTACATGACTACCTAAAAAAGGATTACATAGAGAAAAAAAAAAACAAAACACAAATAAACACGGCTATGAGTAAAACACTAAATTACAATATGTTTGTGAAAAGAAAGTTTTTAAATTGATGTGAAAACATAATAACATTTTTGAATATGAATTGCGGAATTTGGCTAGCGTAACTAAATGGAGACAACTTTACAAGCCAGCAACTTCGGTAATGTATGCTAATGGAGGAAAACAAACTAAAAGAACATCCATATTTTTTTCGATTGTTTAACATGCTACATTTTTTAAAACTTTTGATCCCCTTTCCGTACTAGAGCTTTATAGTATATGGTACCTTGTCGAATCAGCGCAGTGTTAACTTAATCGTAAACTATATGAAGGCAATGTGATAAAATTTTTGGATATAGAATTGCAATATGTAATTTTATAATTTAAATTGTAATTTTATACACTTTACGTTAAACATAACGTAACATAACATAAACATAACGTTAGTAAATGAGCATAGGTTGAAAGACATTTCTCATCATAAAACTGTTCTCTGTATATCGTACCTGTTCACATATTTTTACTTACCTATCCATTAATGATGAAGAGTACATTGAAATACATGCCACAATATTTATTTAGGTATATTTCATCAAACACATATTGATAACTTACATTTTATTGCCCTCACTGAATATTCCCATGCCGAGGGCATATGGTTTAATAATTAGTGGTATTTACTTAGTAAATGTGAAAATTAAAATATGAAAACGAAATGTTTAAAAAATATTATATAAAATAAAGTTAACTTTAACTTAAACTTTTAAACTTTTTCATTTTTAAAAAAAAGTTAGTTATTCATGTATTTGATTATTTCTACAAATAAAGAAAAAACATTGTTTTAAAGCTCTCTGAAATAGCATAGAAATAAGAGAAAGTGCCTCACGTAGCCGTTTATGGTTTTATTCAAATATCCCAACCTGCTTACTTCCGGCGTCCATGACAGTTAGACAATGGCCTTATCCGGCCAATTATTATTTCCGTTTGAACATGAATCCTTTTAAGACAAAGCGTTTGTGACCTCAGGAAGATCCGACGCCTTTTTGCGTAAACGTCGCACGGTAGAATGCGTCTTCAAATTATATTTCACTAACGTTGAGTAAGGAGAGGCTGAGCTTTTATAGCCGTTCTTGGTTTTAGGGGCAGTTAAATGATTAAAAAATAAGCGTTTAGGTGATTTTCATTATATATTAATTAAAAATGTCATTAATTGGCAAAACTAAAGTCGTGAGTTTGATTCCTACTTGGGCTTGGTATTATCTCCTTTAAGTTTCTTATTAATTAAATTGTTTAATTTTTATTAATGAAATCAAGCAATATATTGATGTTAATTCCAACTATATTTGCTCATAAATTAAATTCAGATATGAATTTTCTTTCAATAAAATATAACTTTAAATTAAGTTTTTATAATAATATGTTAAATGTTAGTTATATTATATATTTATAAGTTGATTATAAGTTATGTTATTAAGTATGAGAGTGTATGGATTTGGTACCGATTGAGACCTGAAAATTCATCCTTAGTGATAGATTTCTTCAAAACAATTAAGCACAAAGCTTGTGGTTAGTTTTACCATGTTTATTTTTATGATTACACATTTCACTGAAATTAACAAAGACTACTTAACTTACCATTAAATATATATTTATTGGTTTAGAATTTAATTTTTCTTTCAAATGAGGTAATTATTAGTTAGAATCGAGTTGCGGTAATGTGGTTAGTGTCGCGGACTGTGAGTTACAGCCTCTAGGTTTGACTCTTGCCTCTACCACAACTACCAATTGGAACTGAACTGAAATATTTGTAATAGATTTATATTATCCACTGACACTTCGTGATGGAATTGCATTTTTAATTTATTATTAGATTAAAACCAATATTTTTAGCTTTTCCACTTTTTTATTTGACCAGCGACCGGGTTTCGTCGTTACCGACATCATCAGACTGGTGAGAGGCTTTACAAATTTGTATGTTATATATAAAAGAAGGCAGGAGTTGATAACCATGATTTGATATAATTTTATGAGAAATTAATTTAATTTTAGTGAATTTAAGTATTGTATGATATTTTAAATATTTTTTTATAAAGGTTTTTTGTATTGAAAGCACGATTTTATATAAAGTTAAAATAGATTTGTATTTTTTGTAAATGAATTTAAATTATGTAACGAGGTATCAGGAAATGCTGGTTGACGGCTCCTTCCACTAAGCTGTGGTTGTCCGGGGGGAGTCCGAAGTTCTCTGAAATGTAAATTTCCCGGCAGTCATTTCTTATCGACAAGACATTAAGGCATCTATTGTTTCTTTTCTAATGGGTAAAGTAAGGGAGAATGAATGTGTGTTACTTGATCATTTAATATGTCTTTA
Organism: Brachycentrus maculatus; assembly: GCF_059751285.1. Classification (NCBI taxonomy): domain Eukaryota; kingdom Metazoa; phylum Arthropoda; class Insecta; order Trichoptera; family Brachycentridae; genus Brachycentrus; species Brachycentrus maculatus. The sequence goes on along the minus strand of NW_028280868.1, from coordinate 647,615 downwards.
TTATGACAATTTTTTAATCTATTTATTTCCAAAATCTCGAGCCTATCTAATTTTTTACCTTTACTACATTTGTGTAAGATTTTTACATTAAAATTTTTATCGAAATCATGATTTGACTCTATCAAGTGGTTTGCAAAAGTGGAGTTTTCTTTTTTATTTCTCCAACTTTGGACATGTTCGTTTATTCTTATTTTAAACGATCGTCCTGTTTGCCCCACGTATTCAGCACTGCATGATCCACAACTTAATAAATATGAGCCTGAATTTGTTTCTTTTTCCCTTTTATCTTTATTATTAATTAGTATCTTCCCCAGATTATAATTATTATAAAAGGCTATGGAACATTCATCTTTGTTCGCTAGTTTTCCGATTCTGTTACTACTATCCCCTATAAAAGATAATTTAGCCCATTTTTTAACTACTTTTCAAGTCTCTGTAATGAGAGCTTTATTTAATTGAGATGTTGCAAGTCTCTTTTGTTTTTTCCTAATTAATTGATCAATTAAACCACATTCATAACCGTTATTGGAGGCTATCGTCTTTATGATATTAAGAACTTAATATCATAAAGACGATAGCCTCCAATAACGGTTATGAATGTGGTTTAATTGATCAATTAATTAGGAAAAAACAAAAGAGACTTGCAACATCTCAATTAAATAAAGCTCTCATTACAGAGACTTCAAAAGTAGTTAAAAAATGGGCTAAATTATCTTTTATAGGGGATAGTAGTAACAGAATCGGAAAACTAGCGAACAAAGATGAATGTTCTATTGCCTTTTATAATAATTATAATCTGGGGAAGATACTAATTAATAATAAAGATAAAAGGGAAAAAGAAACAAATTCAGGCTCATATTTATTAAGTTGTGGATCATGCAGTGCTGAATACGTGGGGCAAACAGGACGATCGTTTAAAATAAGAATAAACGAACATGTCCAAAGTTGGAGAAATAAAAAAGAAAACTCCACTTTTGCAAACCACTTGATAGAGTCAAATCATGATTTCGATAAAAATTTTAATGTAAAAATCTTACACAAATGTAGTAAAGGTAAAAAATTAGATAGGCTCGAAATTTTGGAAATAAATAGATTAAAAAATTGTCATAATAAAGACATATTAAATGATCAAGTAACACACATTCATTCTCCCTTACTTTACCCATTAGAAAAGAAACAATAGATGCCTTAATGTCTTGTCGATAAGAAATGACTGCCGGGAAATTTACATTTCAGAGAACTTCGGACTCCCCCCGGACAACCACAGCTTAGTGGAAGGAGCCGTCAACCAGCATTTCCTGATACCTCGTTACATAATTTAAATTCATTTACAAAAAATACAAATCTATTTTAACTTTATATAAAATCGTGCTTTCAATACAAAAAACCTTTATAAAAAAATATTTAAAATATCATACAATACTTAAATTCACTAAAATTAAATTAATTTCTCATAAAATTATATCAAATCATGGTTATCAACTCCTGCCTTCTTTTATATATAACATACAAATTTGTAAAGCCTCTCACCAGTCTGATGATGTCGGTAACGACGAAACCCGGTCGCTGGTCAAATAAAAAAGTGGAAAAGCTAAAAATATTGGTTTAATTCTAATAATAAATTGAAATATTTGTGTTAATCAAATATAATTTCTTAAATTTTACGTCGAAACCATAATTTTTCATAGTATACCACGTGAATTTATTTTTGCAATCAATTCTATTTCACGGATATTCATTTTCATCTTTAAAAAATGTACGTTTATAAAGGTAAGCTATAAATGAATACCAAATGTATGTAATTCACAGTAGAAAATATCGTTTCTCAATCTGAAGTTTGCAGTTGATCTGAAAAATAGCTAGCAGAAGAGCGTTATTGTTACTTTGGAGTAAGTTTTGCTAATCTATGGTAAATGCTTAAAATGCTAGGGAGTCGGATGATTTTTATTTTTGGGAGGTTGCGGCTGTTTAAATATTGAGAAACTATACTACAGAATATAGCACAATCATTTACATTAAGAATTAAAAAATGTACTAATTTAATTAATATGGGTTTTAAATAAATTATTTATATTTTTTATGGTAACCAATGAGTTTTTTCTATGCGTTAAAATCGTATTTATATTATTATTTTCAGCTGTAGATACTGACTGACTAAAAAGTAAAACTAACATATTTTTATTAAAGAGAACAAAGAAACGGTATGAAATTAAAAAAAAGGAAATTTAACTGTCGTCCTTCTCAAATGGTTCGTTTTTATGTTTTTAGTTTTGAAATACACAAAATAATACTAATCAAATCAGACCTTTTGTATTGTGTTTTACCGGCCGTGAAAACTTCGTCAAATAAAACAATTTTATTTTGTTGTTTAATACTTTTGAAAATTAAACTAATAAAATTTCCTTTGTCGGAATATTTATTCTAAAAAGCAAAAAGTGAATGTAATAACGTTCTCTTGAAATTTATGTAATTATTCTTGAATTCATTTATATAATATTTATTTCATCCAGTACTTATAAATTGTTGGAAAAACAGGGCCTCGAAGCAAGTTTTTCTTTAATTGTTTTTGGAGGAAAGTTTTTTGCAGAATAATAAAGATAAGGCAAGTGGATATGAAAAATATTTTTCAAATAATTAAACCAACTGAAAATAAGTATTTCTTAAATTCATTTGTAATTGGCGAAAATTGACCTGTTTCGCAGTCGAGAGTCTACCCACCTTCTCTACATGCCTGTCAGAGTTGACGAATTCTTTTAAATGATCAGTAATACTAAAGATTAAGATATTTGTAAATAATTATGAATTAAATTTATAAGGAATTCGGATACAGTTGATATAAGTACTGCTAATGTGTAAAAACTGACGAAATCTCGTGGCATACGGGAATACAATCCCAAGTAGCCTAGCTATTTCTTCTATTCTCCTTTTTCTAACTACTGTTCTTTCTTCATTTCTTTTTACATATTCCAGTAATGTTGTTAACCTCAAAATCCTCTATTAATGTTTTTTAATTAAATGTCACCTAGACCACCTAGACAACTTGCCTTCATATAATTTACGATCAAGGTAACAGCGGCGGGGAGCTAATGCGGTACCCTACGCATCATTGTTTGCGATTACGAATGTAAAGAATATACAATATATTGAATAAAAAATATATGAAAAAATCAAAGTTCCTATGTTTATTTTGCAAAAGTTATATTTGTTAAATGGAAGAAAACTAGAGTTCAACAAGTTTACAAAACTAAGAAGTTTGAATAGTTCTTGCATTGAACAAAATGTTCCCAATATTAGGTAGCAATGAGTGTCCAATTTGTTTGAATGATATTGGAAGTGCAAAACTACATGCTTCAGATATTTGGAAACAATCCAAATAATGTTCAGGTCCGACTTTCACTACAAAGTACAAGTCGTTTAATATAAATTTATTGTTCAATGGATCCAACAGTTCAACAGGTAATAAAATAGACTCAATGAGGCATTTAAAGTGGACATTTACATGACTTATTCTGCTATTTTGCAAAGTGAAATATTTAATTTGCTCATTAATTTACATTTATTACAAAGTAAACTTTGTTTTTTGTACAAAATAATCGTAAAACTTATTTTTTTATATCTTTAAAAGGAATGGTAGACTGTTTACTCAACATAAAAACTAACTGCGACGTCAAAAGTCATTTAGTTTAGTCGAAAGCGAGCGAATTAGGCCTAGTTCCCCCACGACTTTTTATTGCGTTCTCCCCGTCAGAAAACTATCCAGTGAATGGTTAGCTGATAATTTGATATGTTTCGTGACGGGAAATGACTTCGACAACTTTACTAACAAAGTTTAACCAACAATGCGCACATACAAGTCCGTTAGCTACAAGTAAGTGGGTAGCAGCTTCCAGCGTTGTAGGCAGCTCTAGAAGCGATGAGAAGTTTACCGAATTTGCGAATATGCTTCAGATGTTTGGAAACCATCCAATATGAGGAGATGAAACGTGCAAGTACAATTCATGATTCAATATGGACTCAACTGTTTAGCAATCTCAATAGACATAGTCTGAATGCAGTCTTAACTCAATCAATGTGTTGCTTCCAGTTTCCGTATCGGAACTGGAAAACGATACGGCTTGAAGCGACGCTTACAAGAAAAAAAATGATAATGAATTAGGATTATGAAAAATTTGAGTAAATTTACTATGTTTTAAATTTTGGTTAAGATAAGTATAATTTTACTTCAGAACTCTTATTTTTAATGACACATGTATTTTTATTATATTAAAAACGTTTTTAAACTGTCTTGTCAGAAAGTGAGAGTAAATTTTACTAAATCAATTTTTTGATTTTTCAAAAAAAAATTTAAAGGTTAATTTATTTTTACTACGTAGAAACGTCCATCCTAGCCCAGATGTTCTATTGAACTTAGCTAAGCAAATATCTTAATACTGAATTAAAATAATTATCTGGTAATGACTTCAAAGATAGTTTATGACTTTACGTCCTCATTAACCAGGCATTTGCAAAATTTTCATACGGGATCTGTAGATGGCGGTGAATGGTCTGTTAAACGTTTTTAAAGATTTATTTAAAAGAATTTTAATTACTACTTTGTGCATAAACGAATTTGTCAAATTAATGTTTTAATTAGATAAATGGTATAAATATTAGGCGTAACCGATAGAATATTGTATTTTTTTCTTACTTTTAGACTAATATATCCATTTTCGATAAATCAAGTTTAAGTCACATTCATTTATCTGTATTAAATAAGACAGCAGTAATGTTTTTTATATGAAAATAGTTGGTAAATCACTTAAAGGTAAAATGGTGCTTTGACCTTTTTGATTTTTCACTGTCGAAATGTATGTATATTCCAAACAATTATAGTCTCACAGATATCGGAGCAAACAGTATGATTATTATCGGAAAGTGATGTACTCGTAGATAACAATTTACAAGCGGATGATATCCAGACCTGTTCGGGATATTTACGTAATAATTGGAGGAAATATTTTTTGATTAATAAAAACCAATTTTTTGTCTGAAGTATGCTGCTTATAAAAAAAAACGGAATGTATTATTAATATTAAAAATAATGAATGTCTTTACAATGGGATAAATGAACAAATTAACAACTGGTCCATAATTACAAAGTCTAAGATTGTTATTTTATCATGATCTGCATAAAATAAATATATTTACTGGCTTTCTATTTGAAAATATTCGAATACGAATTTTGAAAAAGGATTTTTGGTAACAAGAAGGAATAAACTTTGACATAAATTTTATTATCCAATATCCATAAAAAGGCATTCCAAAAAAATATTTTGATTTGAGTTAATTTATTTTACAACATTTTGAGTGCGTCCAAATACTTGTTCACAAATCTTGATTATATCCAATTAAAGGAGTTATTTTTATATTATTTTTTGACATCTCATAAAATATGAAGAAAAATATGGAAGTCTGGGCATTTATGGGGCTATTACGACCGTCATGATGAGATGTCAACAAATAATATAGAATTTGTTTTGTCGCCATGCTTTTTTACTATAAAAAGAATTGTTTCCGTGAATTTATGAATCTTTTCTTGCCATTTTCAATTAAAGTTTAATTGTTTTGTAATAAACTCTTTTGACAATTCAATTTGAGCGACGTCATGTTGATTTTAAATTTTTATGAGATTTTTAGAGTATAAAATGTGTTTAAAATACGCTGATTTCAATCACTTTTAGACGAAAAAATTAAGTTGTTTCAAATTTACTACCCAAAAGGAAAAATAGTGTATAACTGTTAAAATAATTACGTTTTAAATATAAAATCAGGTTTTTGGAAACCAGGATGTCATTTAATTTTTAAACCATGCTCTTTTAGAAAACATTCCATTTATTTTTAAAATACTTATTTATGTATTGCATATTTTGTGCTCATATGTATGTATAGTATTTTGTCATCTCTGATTTTATTTAAAAAAAAAAAAAAAAATCTTAGTTACATAACACAGCTAGTCTAAAAATTAAATGATGACCAAAAAGTAAGCATAAATGTAAATATGCAAAGATTCATGAGTTTTGCAAGAGATGTATACAAAAATTAGCATTTCCATGAAATAACTTCTAGTATTCCAAAGCTTTCAAAGTAACTCGGAACATAACATTAATTTAATGTTAGTAACTTGATTCATAATATATAATGAACGTGTGTTTGAAGATGTATGCGAATGAAACTTTTGACTTTCCGGGTGTTGCAGCTGTAATGAATGCAGTTATGTGAATTTAATCAGTGAACGCTCAAACTGACAATTTTATTCGCGTTAGTTTATATGTCATTCGCAAGAGTGCTTCACTGACGACCACTGCAGTGGTTGATGCCTGTATTTTATGTTTTAAAATCAGAGTTTCCCAGCGGAATCGCCGGTGATAGCGCACTCAAAGGTTGATTTTGTTTTTGTTTTTTAATAAAAGCCAAAATTCAACTACATGACACGATATTTCACTGGCGAGGAGTTAGGTGCGAATATACACACACATAGGTACATACGTATACAGTCGTATATATCATACGATATGAGTACCAATTATTTCACAATTCACATTTTCAGGAATATCAAAATAAGAAATTCGTTTTCTTTTATGTTTTCAGGAAAAGAACTGATATTATTCAAATAAAATACATTGTTTTGAATAGCTATGCATGAAAAACAATATTTCTTCTTGTGAAATATCTTGGATATCAAACAAAGGTTATTTATGAGAAGATTTGTTTATTTTCTTTGTTGCAAAAGTAATCAAATTTAAATGAGTAAATGATAAAATTTACGATCTTTTGACCGTCTTCATATAACGGTGCATACGGTACTGCATAAGATGAAATCAATTTCCAATTGATCCTTAACTTTATGAAGACAAGGTCATTAGTCCTGTGCTTCAAATACTAGCCCTGGGTTAATTGAAAAAAAACTTCTATTTATTTTAACCCCCTTGGGAATCGACCTCCAGCGCGGTAGCTAAATATACCAACCACTTTACTGCGGAGGCGTATTTCTAAATCCTTCTTCAATTTCACAGTTATCAGAGTTTCAGAGTAAAATTTAAAAAGCTAAGATTGTACTTAATGTTGTAAAAAGTTAATGGTGCTACTTAAAATACATCATAAATTCTCTTTACAAAATAGCTCACAACTTTTTATTTCATATTATTTATCTCATTAATTTATTCATATAAGTAAATAATCTTAATTGGTTAATGAACCTACGATATAAATTCAAATTTGGACACAAGAACAGATCTAAAATAAAAATAAAAATAAATTTATGTTTTAGGTTTAAATATAAAATTCCGTATTTATTTTTAAAATTTAATTAAAAAAAGGGTTTGGTTGTAAATTAATGTAAGACCTAATAATGACCGAAATGTTACTGTGATTCTGAGCGAAGTTTAAAAATGTGTAACTTATTATTTTTTATCACAAAATGTAGCATTCATTCAAAAATGAATTTCAACATTGCAACATTATTTTTAATATCTACGTCAGCATCATATACACATACTTTGTAATATTTCATTTAAAATATAATTATTAGTTTCTACCATAAAACTGAGAGTAGCTCTTATAAGGAAGTTTTAAAACTTTGTTTCAAAATATGAAAATACCAAGTAAAAGAAATTTCATGATGTGCGAGTTCCCTCGTATAGTAAAGATTCATACAAAGTTGATGAAAGAGATTGTAGAGGAGATAAGATGCAACAGTTATAGCGAAGATTCAAGAGATTTGTATTTCGAGAAAATGTGCCAGATAAGGTTCACATTGAAGTACATAATGAAAGGAAAAGATGTTGATACAAAGATATAGAAATACAAATATACGTATACATATCAACAAACAAAGAATAACCAACAAATAACAATCAACATATTAACATAAATCCATCATTCAGCCTTATTTGAGTAATTTTTTAAATATTTAACAAAATGGATATACTTTTAAAATAACGATTTAGGATTAAAAAGTCTAATAAAACAGCAACTTATATTTTTTTAGCAACTTATGGTTTTAAAACCACAACTTTATACTTAAAACCCTTTCCACAATTTAAATGTAATTATTATATCACCGCTTAAATTCATTTTATCAGAAAAAATATATAAAATCGTGGTTTTCAACCCCTGCCCTGTTGTGTATATAATTTTTGTCTAGCCTTCTACCAGTCTCATGATGTTGGTAACTACTAAATCCGTCTACTGGTCAAATAAAAATAAAGTGAAAATACTGTAAAGTGCATATACTTAAAATGCAGTTTCACCCAAAAATGTTAATACAAAACGTAAAAAAAAATTGAAGATTAATTATTACTACCACTAATAATTGTCCATATCCTTTCTCTATGTGGAGCATATGAAGTCCACAAACTGTCTCCAGTCTCTTTTGTTGGCTGCCAGCTCCCTTACATCCTCCTAAGTCAGGCCCGCGTCCCACGTTCAGATGAAAACTGTCGACGAATAAACACCGCATCTCTTCGGTGCTGTATTCTATGCAAAATTTTATTATTATTATTAAATATTTTTCCTTTAATTGTATGAAACATTATGCTACAAACATTTTTGCATTGATTTATTTTAAAATATATTTCATTTATGAAACATAAATATAAAATATGTACATGTGTAAGTGCAGTCCTTGAAAAATGTGTTTGAAAATAAGACAATTTTGGTGTTAGCGCAGTATTTAGATTAATTGATCTCGATGAATTTTGTATATAATTAAGTTGACTCTATTTCGTATACAGTGCTGGTATTTCAGTATGGAATTGAGGATAACTACCAGATACTAGATACCGTATGACGGATACTGGGTATGCAAGCATATGCAGCATTGTTTGTTTATCGTATTCCAGTTTTTTGTTAAAATTGACCCTAAAAAGTATACCGTGTGATTATTAACTATTCAAAATTACAATGTTTTCAAATAGGTATACCTTTAATGTCTGTTCATAAAAGACTTTTTTGTTAGTTAGTTTAAAAATAGTCTTTCCTTAAAATATTATTTTTGTGTTTTTTCTTTCATGAAATGACATATGTATATTATTTAAATGTATTCTTCAAAGAAATGTCATTACTTAAGAGCAAATAATTACAAATCAATATAGCTCAACTGACCGCAGGTTTGTGGAATCTGTATTAGTAATATTATTTGTGTGTCAGAACTGCACACAATTAATATTATTAATAGAGATTTTCAGAAGAAATCTCCCGGAACAAATGGAGCCCAGAAATAACGATTTGAAATAAGGCACCCTAAATTCGACAGAATGAAACGATGCTTGCTGCTAAAATACATTATCTTATAGGTGTACATTAAATTAGAAATTAATGTAAAAAATGGCTCATATTGATCCGTTTTTTACAGGAATCGAACCTTGAATTACCAACACGAAACCCTAACTACTACAATACTGAAAATAACTTAAATTAAAAAATAACTTTTGTTGGCAAGGATGCTACTTATATTTTTTTTGATCCCCTGGGAATCGTACCCGAGACATCCAGATCGGTAAATGAATGCACTGACCAGTTCATTACTGAGGCGAAGAATAAATGAAATTATTTTAATCAAATAAGTTATTTATATTACGCAAAAAAAGATTGAGTATATCGTTCATTCGTGTACTAATAATCTGATTATAAAATAATACAATTAACTTTATCAATTGATTCATTCATTTTCAGCTTCATTAATTTGGTGAGATTAAATTTTGCAAATATCAAATATTATTTTTGCAAGTCGTCCGTTATTATGTCCCACTCTGTACATACGATGTATGTTTTGTACATATAGGTAATTGAATATGGCGTGTCGTATTTATAACCATGTTATTTTCCAGTGTTTCAAATTTATTCGTGTTGGAAGTAAAAAACTTTAAATGGCCGTTATCTTCGTGTAAGACATTTTCTGCTTAAGTTTAAATTTAAGCAATTCCGGGAGGCGCCTACTCGCGCGGATATTAAGCACGATATAGGTGACTTGGGAAGTTTTTGGCAAGTTTCGACAGCCTTGTATGTGACTGGCAAAAAGTCCTATGACTTAAACCTTAAACCCCCTTCAACCCTAACGCTCTGCCCATATATTAAATTCTCATCCTGGCAACTCACCCTCCCTGATCGAAATGTGATTGGATACTTAGCGAAAATTCGAGATGCGGGCTATATATGACGAACATGTGCTAGATAGGCTTGTTTACCACAACCGTACTTTATTATTTAACTTTTTATGGATGTGTGCTCTTAATAAGATAGTAAGAACGTCTATTTTGAGTTGAGATTATGTGCGTTCAAGACAAACTGAGTTTTCATCAATAAGCACCCAAAAATATTTTATTTAAAACTGAATTCTACATGCATCATGTGTGTATATAAATGTACTACTACTTCTATTACTACCATAACGCCATGTCGCTTCAGGAGTAGGCAGAGAATATGTTTTGACATACATCCCTAGCTTCTTTCACATCCATACATCTAGTCATACATGCTCTCCTGTTATGTAGACCTTTGACACAACCAGATTTTAGGTATTCATTAATCTTGTCATATCAAGTCTCTTTTGGCCAACCTCGTGTTGTCCCCACGTTCAGGAGTAGGTTTACTCATTTGATAAAAAAAAATATGTATTGTAATACGAAAATAGTCAATTTTTAATAAATTATATGTTGATAACTAAGAATAAAGTAATAATCACACATAGTTAAAAAAAATTATAATTCCATATTACATTACAAGTCATGAGTCAGTATATTAAATACTTTTTACTAAACAACTCTAAATATTTTATATATATCCGAATTCTGCACGTATCATGTGTGTATATTGATGAAGATGTACTTATATTATAATTATACGTTATTGAATATGACAATAGTCCAACTTAATAGTCAGCAAACTATAATATTTTTTCTTTAATGTTTTAGTTTATTTATAATATAAACGAAAAAAATCTAATTGAAAATAAATAAATATGCGAGTACCTTGAGGATTTTTCGAAGACTAAACAATAATTGAATGTGTAATATGTAAAGTAATCATTTCATCAAAAATATGAAATTATTTATTCGTTTACACATTTTGTTGACGTGTTAAATAACGCAAACAAATTGCAAAGTTATTGGATCCCCGTTTGATTTGAAAATAAATAGTAGTTTACAAAGCTATTTGAATTATTATCAAAGGGACATGATTTAATATGAATGTTGAAACATTTGTTGTAATGAATGATAAATTATCTGTTCTATTGAATAAAAATATTTTCCGTGAAATGAAAGCCGAACCAATCAAAATGCAATTATTTTACCGTAGAATTCAGTGAATTTACGATAAAACAATTTCCGTTGCTCAACAAATGACGTCGGCTTCGCATATTATACTTTGACCCGCAATTTTCAAATTCCCGCCACCAGCCAATGGCGAGCTGTTGTTTCGCGAATATGATGCAATTTATAGGCGGTGGAAGCTTGTTGGCGAATTTCATTTCGGCACACCCAGTATTTGAGGACTAATAATCAAATAAACACAGATGGTTTCAGTGGCACTATCGGCCCCTACTCTCTACAATATTATTACTACATAAGCTAGATTCTCCTCTGAATTAGTTTCGTTTCTAGTCGTTACGTGTGTGGCCCCCTCACGAATATCACGATGGAATATTCGATCACGTTCCGACGCGTGATGTTTCCCTTTTACAAGCGTGATATTGGCACATCCACTGCGCAACTTGTAACACTGTTACACTATGCAGAAGATTACGTTTATTGTTAAATTTAGTGATGGTTATATCCGCTCTAATACGAATTACATTCGATATCCACCTGACTATACAATGCACATACAGTTTACGCTTCATTTTGCGTCCTAATATCTATTCTACTATTGAACAATGAAAAGCTGTTATGAAATTTACACTTTATAATAGATTTATATTATACGGACTAGTGGTGATGGTGTCAACAAAACGTGTATCCACCAGTCTGATGATGTCGGTAACGACGAAACCCGGTCGCTGGTCATAATAAAAATAAAGTGGAAAAGCTAAAAATATTGGTTTTAATCTAATAATATATCAATTACTTTACATATGCAAAATAGTATTTATGATGGATTTTTCTTCCCTTTCCGATGGTCTTTAGATAAGAAAACACAAAAAATTGTCGGTGTTAGATCTGGAAATTGCCAAACCCGATTGATCTTATGGTGGAGGATTCGTTTCCACAAAACAATACCTATGAACTGCACCTTTTGCAAGTTATTGTAGCGAATATTGTGCACTGGTGCATTTTAATAGAGAAGCAGGATCTCTATGGCCATTTTGAGGCATCAAGTTGATCGCCAAATTCCCAGGAAATCCAAAATAAACTAGCTAAGTCCTTCCTAGCAGATTGTATCACCTAGAACTTCTTTAGATGCTTTGAGTCTCATTGGTGCCACTCAATGGACTGTTAATTATTTCTGGGATAATAATGAAAAAACCGGTTTTATAAATAAAAAAATAACACTTCTATACTTATACTTAAATTGATGTTTCTTCTCAAATTTTGCTTATGTTTTGGCGATAGCTTAATGACTTCTTATGATCCGAATGTTATTTAATTCATACTACGTATGCGAAATATGGTAAAGATGAATTCGTTTATATTATAACTGAGGATAAATAAAACACCCCTAGTATTAATCTTGTATTAAATTAAACAGTGATTACGATTTACTTCGAACGGGCAATTACACTAATTTGATTTAAAAACCTTTCTTCCAAAACGTACTTTCTTGACTTTGCAGAATAGAGGTGGTATTATTATTTCTATTACTTTACCAGGCGAGTATGCGGATAGAGGAGGTGAAGAGAAACGTAAATTACATTATCACTTGACAGAATGTTCAGTTAGCAGTTAGCCTATTGAATGAATTTCGAATGCCGCCGTCTTTCCTTGGTGTAATTTTCTTTTCATTTGATGTTCCGCCGTTCTTATGAAATTCTTCGTTCTTGCTCAAAATCTTAACGAAATAGGCAAGTATTATTAATTTAATTTAAGTGAATGTCGAAACGTCTCCATTCAAACTATTTTAAATAATATTCACGGTAATAATTGCATAACATAATAATGCAAATGAATAGAGCTTAGATTTCTGAATTCTTGAAAACAATATATAATAAGACATCTTCGTCTTACGAAACTTTATAGCTTTTTAAAATATAAAGTTATTCTGAAAACTTTTTTTATTTTATAAAAACGTTCATAAACTAACAAATCTTTATGCAAAAATACATAAAAAGCTTACTAACAGATTATCTTAATAAACTCATACAATTTTTCAGCAAACAACGAGTGCCATAGCAATTGCTGCTATTCACATATTTTTATTTTGATCAAATGTACTTATTGATTCTCTTTTCCGTACGTAAATATATTTTTATGCTATGATGCAAATTAGGGTAGGATTTTGCGGTATAAGTCGTAATAGATAAAGTATTATGGTAATTTAATATCTTATTATGTTGTTTCTAAAATATATTGACGTGCTTCCTATAAGTTCTGTACAAGGCTGTAGAAAGATGATTGTTTGAGAGAAAAAATATAATAAAATTTATTACTTTCATCTATAATAAATTCAAATTTTATGACGGCAATACAATGGACGAAATAATACCACTTATTTAATATTTTTTTACGATAGATATTACCCCTTCGGTATTCTTAATGCGTATATATATATATATATATATATATATATATATATATATATATATATATATATATATATATATATATATATATTATATATATATATATATATATATATATATATATATATATATATATATATATATATATATATATATATATATATAAATATATATGTATATATATATATAAATATATATATATATATATATATATATATATATATATATATATATATATATATATATATATATATATATATATATATATATATATATATATATATATATATATATATATATATATATATATATATATATGTATATATTTATATATATATATATATATATATATATATATATATATATATATATATATATATATTATATATATATATATATATTTATATATATATATATATATATATATATATATATATATATATATATATATATATATATATATATATATATATATATATATATATATATATATATATATATGTATATATATATATATATATATATATATATATATATATATATATATATATATATATATATATATATATATATATATATATATATAAGCTTGTACTATATCTACTAAACTGAAATACTCAAACAATAATTAAGCCTAGGTAAGAGAAAAACGGCTAGAGTAATGGGGTCCGGGTTCGGATTCGAAATAAAAATGTTTTTATTTTCACTCTTTTATTTATTCAATATTACCCTGGACTGGTACCTGAAGCTAAAGTTGATCACCTTTCCATCGTGTATTAAAGATCAAGATAACACTGCGTTTATATGATACAATGCCCTATGCACTATCAGGTGGGGATAAAAGTTACAAGATGAATAAGAAGAGTAAAACGAACTAAATATTATAAATAGGTAATACATTGGAAATTAACAGTGGTGATGAATTAGTAAAATGGTGTATAAATTAAAATTTGTAGTTTTTGGTGACGGTGCTATCACAAGAACATGGTGCAAAATTATACAATATGTTTAGCTAAAGCACTTCGTAGTGAAACACCCTTCATAGAGGGTGGGTATTTTTTACAATTCAAGGGAAACAATGTATTTTTTGCAGTCATGAATTATTAACGATAGCTCCCCAAAGCGCGTGGGTATTATGTCCTGATTGAACACACTGCGTGTTGTTGACTGAACTCCAAACTGAAGCCACAAGAGGATTATACCACAAATCCTCCGGAGTTCGAACACTCTGATTCTCCCTGAACCTTGGTTACTCATACACTGATACCCCCAGAAACCAGCGGTGCGTTGTCCTTAAAACATATTATTAAGTGATACGCTTTTGAAAAATCCAAATAATAATATTAAATTTTTTGACATCTCAATAGATAAAGAAGAATATAGACATCTGGATATTTATACGACTTATGATTACTTTACACACGTTCAAAGTTCATCATTCAATCTATGATTAACAACGACACTAATAAAATTTTCGGAACTCCTAGATATATGATCAATCCCATGACACCGTACATATGAGTTTACAACAGCAATCTATGTTGGACTGAGAATGTTTTGTGGCTGTTGTGAACCCATATGTACTGTGTCATGAAATTGATCACTAAGAGTTCCAAAAATTTGTATAGTGTCATCAATCATGGGTAGAAATGATGAATGTTGCATGTTTGTAAAGTGATCACTTAACCAGCCTGTGACAGGTCATAAGATCTGTAAACACCCAGACGTCCCATTTTTTTTTTCATTTATTGAGATGTCAAAAAATGTAAAAATAATTCCTAAGTGGAGAAAACTCAGATTTGTGGGTATTTGGACACATTCAAAATCTTGAGAATATTATATAAATTAGGTTTTACGTACATTATTACCATTCACGTAGGTTTAGATATTTTGGATAGACACAATTTTTGTTATATGCTTTATTTGCCTATGATTAATTAATTTTTTTCAATCGAATTTTTTAAGTAAAGGTGTTTTTTATTAAAGTAATAACAAATATGTACAAAATTTTCATATAATTTCATCGACTATTAAAATGATTAGAATATTTATTTTTTACATAAATTACAGCTAAAAAAGGTAAATTATTGTGTTCGAATAATCTTGTTTTAATTTGCTTACACATAAAGTAACATACAGGAAGTAATAATGAGGATAATCAATAAGCTTTAATTACATACATTTCGAATAATAAAAACAGAAATTCAGCAAAGTAAGACAACTATTTAATCAGAAATCATGAACGTACCTACTAATAATTATTAGTATCCAAAAAATCTAAAAATTATAACTGACCTGGAGATCATTAAAAGTTGCTAGTTTTATATTTTTTATTATAACACAAAGAAAAAGAACAAAACAGAAATACAAAAACAAAAAAAAATCAATTTTCTTGCATATTAATATGTTCTTTTAATGTTTTATAATAAGAAACTATTATTCACAAGGTGCGATTGAAGATAACCCCGATCTGAAGGTTTTTGCTCGCCACTGATAATCGCTCATCCTGGTTGATACTGTGAACCTTTTTCGCGTTAACGTGAAGGTTGAATCGGAATAAAGAGAGAATGCGTAATGACTATGGAATCCCTTTTCGATTATATTCTGAAGGGTACCTAATCTGTTTTCAGAAATCGCAGGAAGCAATATATGTAAGTTATACATATCGCTGCGTCATTTCGGGATACACGCTTGAATTGTTAGAAGTTGATAATCCTTTTCAAGAGTGTGTAATCAGCATCAAATCAAACTGAATAACTATGTAAATTACCTACAACTCCGTAATGATGAATGAAAGTAGGCATTATGGCCTTTTGACAGGAATTCTACCCTATCCGAGCAAAAGTTACGTTTTTTCCTACTAATTTAAGAAAACTCAAGCTGATTTTTTACCGTTATTTTCAGACCGCTTTCCGCATCAGTGGTACATTTGGCACCGCATCAAATAGACGCTGTGAGGTGAACAGTCCTGTGCTTCAAATTCTTAGATAAAAGAGTAAAATATATTTTAATTTATACAAATTTATTGATAAAGGAGCAAAGGATAGAAGAAAGCTATGTAGGAAAGGAAATGGAAGAAAAGGGGAATAACAGCAATTTCAGTACTTACAAAAGTTTGTTTATACAATGAAATAGAAATTCGCGGTCATATTTTATGTTGAAATTGATCAATATTTATATCATTCTATAAAAAATTAAAAAACCTCGTACTAAAAACAATAGAAAATAATACATTGTTGCTTATTAATGAAACACAGGGTAACCTATTGGGTAAGCCATGGCGTAAACTTGGTTATAAATTAAATGAAAATTAAAGAATATCATTAACTTTTTTTTTCAAACAAACCAGAATCCCACTTAACGCTTCATGTTGAGTTTTTAGTAATTCAGTCACGACCGTATTTTCTTGTAATTACTTAACATGTTGTTATTTCATTCTAATTCAAAAAGCGTCAATTTGTAAAAGCACATCTTTTAAAAATAATGTTTGTATGTATACATATAAATATATTCTATAAATATAAAAATTTAATTATGAAAAATGTTTCAAAAGTAAATTCAAAAGTAACACACGTCAAAAATAAGGGATTTTGGTTTCTTGTAAATATTTTTCGATATTTGTTACAAATAGGAGTTCTTGTTTGTTTGAAATAAACCCATCTATTGTTGGAAGTTTTGCTCCAGAAATTCCGTGCGGTTTTTTCAAAAGCAAGTTGGACTAAGTCTTAGTTTCAATTGTTCAAATACATTATCATCTAATAATAATGCTTGCGATTTGTCGTCAAGTTTGTATTGTACGGATATTAACTTTGGAATTTGGTAAAGTTGGAGAAAATTTAAGTAAATTATTGGTACATCTAAAATATCTAAATCTGAACTAAGTCTCTTTAGATAAGAGAGTATAATAGTAGTAAAACTAAATTATACATTGGAGTTTCTTTTGTTTGAGGTTTGAATACTTTTTTTAGTATGGAATTGACATTTCTCAAAAATTGATTATGTTTTATATTTCCATATTACTAAATAATGAAAATATATAACTTTTGAGTTGTTTGTCCAATAATGGTATATTTTAATAAAGTCGGGAAAACTATTCAAATTATTATTTTATCTTTAACTTTATCTATGTTCAACCATTATGTTATGAGATAAAAAATAATTACTAGAGATGAAAGGTTTTGCAAAAACGTAATAAAAAGCTTAATCAAAGTTTGTATTTTATAAAAAAAATTAAACACCAACTTACTTCTTTTTGTACTATTTTTCCAACCGGTTTCAAAATATACGTTTTTTAGTGATAAATAAAATAGATACTTACCACATAAAGATATATAAAATATATGAAAAATAGATACTAACCGCATATATACGGACATTGTGAAGACCAGTTAGGTGAGTAGGCGTGACTATGGTGGTGGGTAATTAATTATAAATGAGGGAGAGATTGGGGGTGAGCGTCAAACCCGGATGGAAAAATATTACAAAATAAAATTGGCAAAAAATGAGGTTTGTGTTATTTTAAATTTTTTAAATTATTATTCAACCACTCTGTTTTCTCAGAGTTGATTCCAGCTACGTTTATCGATTTTTAGTAAATAAAAAGTACCGATTGCCTGATTTC
Organism: Brachycentrus maculatus; assembly: GCF_059751285.1. NCBI lineage: Eukaryota > Metazoa > Arthropoda > Insecta > Trichoptera > Brachycentridae > Brachycentrus > Brachycentrus maculatus. The sequence continues at coordinate 629,280 of NW_028280868.1, read as the reverse complement.
GTTAAAAAAATGTTTTCTCAATAAATTATTAAACAATTTGATTAGAGAAATTTGTTATTCAACTCTAATAGAGAAATTTATTCTTTTTCATTTGCGTAATTTTTTAGATAAACTTAAGTAATATTAACGAATCAAGAGTTTATGTTTTCCCAAAAGGTCCTCTAGTGTCTAGTCCCCAACCCTTAACAGTTTAAATAAATTACCACATGTTTGTCACTACAATTTATCTCACATGGCTGATAGGGAGTATGTTTTCAGGCGAAATTAAGTAATCTGATATGTAAACCGAGAGAACCCATTCTCAAAATGTTAATTGTTTTACTTGTGAAGAAATTATATGAGTTAACACAAGCACACCAGCGAGCATATTCACAAGAAACAAAGTTCACCCTCCTCCCCTTTCTTTCTATCTTTCTCTCTTTGAACTAATATAAGCAGCCTTAAAGTAATGGTTTGGTTTGTACTGTTCATTAAGTCGACAGTAGGATAAAACTTATAAAGAATCAATTAAAATAAATTATTACGTGTCTAAAGGAAAGTAATAGAAATGATAGGGAGGTAGAATTGTACGATGCGAAATAAGAACAAATGAGAGATTAGGAATCGATGAAAGGGTAGTAATATTTCAAACGTTTTTCGAAAGTGAAGTAATTTTTCTCAGTTAAAAGAAGACCTTTTAAATGTCAATAGTAATTTTGTTTCATAAGGGTGGTTCTTTTTAAATGATCTATTAATAAAAAGGTATTTGTTGAAAATACAAACGGAAAATACTTTATTAAGTATTACTTAATAAGATTTTATACTATACGCAAGACTTTTAATTAATATTTTCTAAGAATTCCATATTCTGTACGTCGTTAAGAATTGTTAATTTTTTATTGAAATATCAGTAAAAATCTTGGTATAAATATCTCTATAAAATAATTGAAGAATATTCAGATTAAAAATAAAAATCTTTTACAGGCACATTATTAATTTTCAGGTACCTCATAATTGAAATATATTTCCCGGAAACATGTTACATTTGTACGTACGTTTATGGTAACGGTGTATTTTATAATAAGAAAAACAAATAAAATAATACGTGGTTTCAAAAATAAATCTGTTTCATAAATCGTAAACTTCGTATTCGGATTTGTTTTGGATATTTTCAAAAAAGTTTTATAAAAAAGTTTTTACACGAATGTAAATTAAAGTTTTCTGAATAAATTATTTAGTTTGTTTGTTTTGTAAAATTCATATTTCCGTGTTTAAATATCGCATTTTATCTAATGATGACGTTAATATTTTAACAAATATCATGAATCGTACATGAACAAATCTCTTCGATGTCTTAATTTTTTTCTTCAGTTTTCCCCTAATATAAATCAAACAGTATTAAGAATGTTGACGTGTTACTTACATTATTCTAAAAACAGTATTTATCTGATAGTAAAAATAAAGCATCCGCTATAATAAGCCGATATATATCCAATATCAAAAAGAGAATTTCTTGTATTTGTATAAAAGTCAATTTTTGTTAAGTAATGAAGTACCTTCTTTATTTTACAAATCTTGTATACATTTTTGTATTGTATGAGATTAATAATTTATTCGTTTCCTTTGATCTTGGGGTTTAAATGTAAACAACATTCATACATTTTTTTTATACAAGAGATCGTGAATTTTGTTGAAATATAAGCATAAAGAAGATGGTGGGTTATCGCAGTTCAATTTCATTAAAAAACGGCTTTACAGGAAAAGTTTTCTTTGAGAAACTTAAAAAAGAAGTGTTTTGCATGGTGCGGCGGTGAAATCTCGGAATATCGGGTTACCGCGACGTGCCGCAACGCGTGGAAAATTATCTCATGATTTTATACTATTTTCCACTAAAAGAGGCTAAAAATGTCGAAATCATAAAATATTTTTATTCATTAAAAATGACGAAATATGTGCACCTGTTGTAACATTAACAATTCCTATTGTATCCACACTAAATGGTGAAAAGGGCGCTGCTTATCTTTCTGTTTTACCACGAAAGTAAATAATTTTGAGTAAAAAATTCTAAAAATTTACCTACTTTTAAAGTAGGTACATTTTATCTCTAAGTTAAGAATGTTTCGATCTGACGCGAGATGTTTCTGGTTTGGTGTATAATTAGTTGAAATGTAATAACATAAAAAAATCAAATAACTTTTAAATAAACCCAATGGTGCAAAGGATATTGAGTTCGCTCTACGTTTTTTGAAATATATATGGAATATTTGACGAATGCAAAAAAGAAGGTGCTAAAAGATGGTAAATTATTGCTGCATTATAAATAAAATAAAAGAACAATGACAGCGCCATTTGTGGTTTATACTTCTACTCTTACTACTTGTATATTGAGAAAGTAATAAAATGTGTACAAAAAAATAAAATTACATGTTTTTTTTGGAATTGAATTTTAAATTTAGGGATGGTCAGTTAAAAATTATATGTTTTATTCTAGAATATTGTGAAAGGTTTTTAGAATATTGTAAAAATTAAATACAGTAAAATTTATTGATATTATCAAAAATACGCTAATCATCGTCGGTATATTCTTTCAAGAGTTAATTTGTTTTTCTACGAAGAGAAGCGGAAAGACGAATTATGTTTAGATATACTTAATTGTTTTTGTTCTCTTAAAAATCTTACACGTATTTTGCGTTTCCGGCCATAAATTTAAAAGCGTGTTTTTGACCGAACATAAAGAATGGCTTACTTTGTGTAGAATTGTTTGAAAACTTCTCCCAAAGTAAAGTTCATTGCCTCAATGTGTGGTAAAGAATTATTATGAGATTAATATTTTTATCGGTACTTTCTTCATAGCTCTGTTTTTGATGCTCCAAAGTTGAAGATAAAGTGTGCGAAGTGGTTATAATAATGTGAGGCATTTTTATTACATGTTTTGGCTAGTATCCACCGCCCGGCAATAAATTTGTAGTTAGGTTAATTAATTGCTTCCGAATCCGTTGGTTGTTTCATTACATCAAAATAAATCTCCCGTAAAGATACAATCATTGCACATATCAGTAAGTTTTTCTTTAGTTAATTGTTATTCAATTAAACAAGGAATTATAAATAAAAAATACCCAATTGCCTATTGAAATTACTATAATATATTTTTTCACATCAAAGTAATCAAAAGTTTCATTTATTATACATAAAACATTCCAAATTCATTGTTATATAAAGGCATTTTTTTTTGGAAATTTAATAAACATTTACTTGCAATGTTATGTAATTTAAATTACGGAAACATAAAAGTTGTAATGGTATTTTGGACAATTTGAAAGCTATTTATGTACTTTCTCCTTCAAAAGTATGTCAACAGCGAATCATCAAAAACATATTAATCCGTAAAAACCAAGAATTGAAAATAAAAATTGAAATACACATTTCAAAATAATTCATTATTCCGTCTTTTTTACCGACAAAAATATCGTTTTTTCTAGATTGCATGACAAACAAATAACTCACAAATATTCACTAAAAAAGTTTTGTGAAATATGCCCTCGTCACGAAAAAATACTGCAAAGCCATATTAATGTTAGCTTAAAGTTGTTGTTTAGTGCATGATAAAATTAATTTGTATATTTATTTATTAACATATAAATACATGATAAAATACTTAATTAAATTGTAAATCAGCAAACAAATACTGCGTAAAAAATTTCAAATGAATAATGATATTCTCGTACACCTTCGCCTTAGCTTCTACTCAAAACGGTACGAGTACAGGTATGAAATCCCTAGTGCCTTTTCCGTTGCCACTATTATTTTTTCCCCATCTTAAAATTATCTTATTTAACCGGAGCTTCTTTATTTGTGCTATTTGATTGTCAACTAATATATTTAACATCCTCATTATTACTATTGAAAAATCTGGAGAACAGGGCTGATCCTCATGCTTTAATACTAGTGTAATGAACGCAGGAATTTATAACACACCCTTCCTATACGGTGCCTTATACACCCTTTGGATCTAAATAAGAGGAATAATAAATTAACTATTAATATAACGTCATTCGGAACAATTTTAAAATTGTAATATTTTTGCAATCGATAGAAATGGATCGGGTGATATATGTATGCATGTAATTCAACCTAACAATGTATGTCTGAATCCGACCTTATTCAAATAAATTGATATGAAGCGTGTTCCTTTAAATTCCTTGTTTTCCAGATTGAGAGCTCATATAAACCAAATGCAACATATTTTATTTGTAGGCATGCTTTCCATTACAGAGAGATGAATTTTATAATCTTGTGATTTAAATTCATTTATGTAAAGGCACTGGAAAATGAACGCTGTTGAAATGATACGAGAAATGCATTCTGAATTTATTATTATCTTTCCGGAAACGTGACGTTCAATAATACAAAAAAATACATCACATACTATTGACAACATATCGTTCCGAAAAAATACCAAATAACTGAAAATACCCAAAGTTCGAACTGCATTTTGTTGATAGTGATCTATATTTGTTACTGTGAAAGAATATTTTAATTAAAAATAGAGTATAGAAAAAGTGTTGGAAAACACACACTTTAAAATAAAATTCTGATGAAAAGGAGCAGATTTGAAAAATTTCAATGTGAAATGCCTTTTACCCACCAATTATAATTTGTTTTTTTTTTTAAGTAAATACACAAACAAGAAAAATAAACAAAATACTATAAAAATAAAATGAAACATTATACAAATATCAATAAATATTATAAATTTTAATTTCACAATTTTGTGTGTTCTGTGAGCATCGAGCAATTGTTAGAAACTCCATCAACACACGAGAAACTTAATATTCCCAGATAATTTCTCATACATAATATATCAATCGTAAAAAATGTATGGTGTTTCGTAACCTAATGTGATGTTCCCCGTCGTTATGTTCTATATCATAATAAGTAGGTTGTAATTCTACAAAGGCCAGAGAGGTGGTACTACAGAATACAGAATACAGAATAGAGAAGTATCTCGACAGGGAATATTTTCATTGCACTTGCTCCACTGTGCTACTTCAGAGGAAAGGCAGATGGCGTATGGCGCGGCCAAGTCTCGTTACTTTATGGAGAATTCTATCTCAACGTCGAGAACTTAAGTACAATATACGTATAATAGGTTTTGTTTATAGCATTTACCAAATAAACATAGAAATTCAACATCTACAAGGCTTATAATAAAATAAAATATTATAAAATGAAGGAAACAATAATTTTTGATATATGTTTCCTAACTATATGTCTAATTAATGAGTATGTTTGTCATTTTTAAAGCCATTCTTTCATTTCATTAATAAGTCAATGAGTTGATCACCCGTCAATAAAAATTGTATATATAAATAAGAAATTTAATATTGTTTAGGTTTGTAAAAAAATTGTACTAGTATATTAAGTTTATATATTTTGTTACATACACATTTTCGCAGTACCACTTTGTGAAAATCCAAATTGTTTTCCCAAATGTAAAGATTAAGCTTCTTTTCTAAATCTTCATCTACACCAAATGGTGTGTAGGCTACTGCATTTTTCTCAAAGCAGTGCTATTTCGATAACAACTTGTTTTCGTTAATTACACGAAGACGACTTGATCAGTTTTGTGCATGAGATACCAGTCTAGGGTGACATTACTAACAAATTAGTGTAGAATATCGCTTATGTCGATTTCAGGAATCAAGGAGGACAAACATAACTTAGAACTTTTACGAACAATAATATTATTTTTTTAAAAAATCAATGTCATCATGATGCCAAGAGGTTTCAAAACTTTACCAAGACGTCTTTTTTAAAATTTCGCTAAGTAAGAATTACTTTTCCTTTAAAAAAATGTTTTTTTTTAAGGGAAAGTAATTTTTACTAAGCAAATCACAGCAAGGGTAGGCAGAGAGGATGGAACGACACTCTCTTATGCCCTGACTTACTCTCCTAGCTTCCTTTACATTCATACATCAAGTACATACATGCACTCCGATTACGCAGACTAAAAAAAAATTGAATTCACTCCGTTTTCTTAAAATCCAGAGTTTTAAAATAGTATATTAGAACAAAAAACTTATTTTTTTAAACAATTAATTAATCCTGAGTATAGTAATGTCGTAATCTAAAGATTAATGTAGACACAACGAAGGTAAGAAGTATGTGTGTCGCGTTGCTCGTTTATTGAATTTTTATTTTTCCAATAATAGGAAAACATAAAGGAATGAAATCGAAAAAAGTTCAATTTGACAAACATCTTCCAGCATCCAAATATAAAGTTTTTCCTTCTTCTTAATATCATCAAAAGATAAGACAATATATAACGAAGATGGCACTGCGGCAAGTTAACACCTGTACTTCAATAACATTTGGAAGGCCTTCAAAACGTGTTTCTGTTGATAAAAAACTCTCTTATACTCTTATAAAATTATTTTTATCGGCAAGATTTACAGAAAAGGGACCAAACCCCGTGTAAAATATATTTAACTGAGCATTGTGTATTATTTTGAAGGACTAAGAAGATTGCCAGTTCTAAAGGGTGGGGTAAATTTTTAAATCTTACGTACACGGGCACTTTATAACTCAATAAAATACAACTTGGTTCTTAGATTGAAAAACAAATTTCACAAAACAATTCGAAATTATACTGTTACTCATAAAAATAAGTAAAAAAATAATTATTAATGCTTTAAAAGTAGATTCGATTAACATTTTGAATGTTTCAATCATTAACTTTGTCGTTAGACATTGTTACGGAATATATATAGTTATGTTATAGTTATGTTAGTATATGTATAATAACTAACCGATATTTAAGTCCGCTGGTTTTGACATATACCCCTTTCTTCGTTAGGTCAATCACTTGTCACTACCCACTGTAGTCCCTTCCCACTCTCCACAACCCGCAGTTTTTTGACGTCCTTTTGGCGAAAACCCTTAGTGGATGTTAGTCATCATTCCAAGTAATAAAGCATGTGAATAATATTTTGTGTATATGTAAGAGTGTTATAAGTGCTACAACAGTGGTTAATTGTTTTGATTGCATGCTGGCTGTATTGTTCTGACGAAGACACCAGTACATCTCCAAACCGGTAGACTGAAATTTACAATAATTCAAACTTTTATATTAATAAATAAAACATTATAATACAAAAAAACATATTGAAAATATAAAGTTGATGCCTTAAAAAGTAGCGATACTGTTTATCCAATTTTATTCGTTGACGAATTATAATACGCACATAAGTTGTACGTATATGTGCATTAAATGTGGCACATATGAAGTTTTATTCGCCAGAGAAAAACCAGGCCAATGAACGGACTTTCGAGTTTCATCCCCATAAATAAAGGTTCGAAAAAACATTTAATAAGTATCTATCATCAAAATTTTCTCTGGAACATCCAAATTGAAATTGATTTTAAAATGCAGAGAAATTCAGAGTGCTTTAAGCGCATAATTTATCCGTTGCAAGTTTACCGTATCTCGAGTATTGGAGGAAAAGCGCCCAAAAAGCGAATTTATGGGCAAAACGACCAAATCAGTTTATGAGCAAAAGAGCCAACGATTTTAGCTCTGTCCAAATAAACGTCCGATTGAGGACGCGCTGCTCTCTCGAATCACACGGAAAATGAAAATTTAATATCCGGTCTAAATGGAAACCAATGAAAAATACGTTGATAAAATGACTCCGGTCAAAACTGAACACAAAGGAGCAATATGCAACATCATACATTCTGTAGACTTCCATATTGCATATGAATGTCTGCAGAACCGTGTATTTGATTTCATTTGATATACTATGCGAATAGATAGATTAAGGATAGTCAGATCCACTGACTAGGTGAATTTGACTACTTTACTCACACACTATGTACAGTAAGGTAACTAATATTTACAAGTATTTACTGAAAGTGATTGTTTTAAAATGTCATCATGTTGTGATTCTTAAGAACGTTATATATTTTATAAAATCGTTAAATAAGAACTATAAAATTTTGTAAGCGTGATCGAATTTACGCGCAACGTGTTTGCGCACCAATCAAGAGCACCGATTCGAAGTAAAATGGACAAAAGCACAAGCTAATCCAAGCCAATCATCGTTTTAAAGCGCTAACTGAAGTGTCGAATGGTAAAATTCCGTGTAGTGCACAAACGCCCTTAAAAGGTTTTATTTGTAAATAACGAAGATAATCCATATAAAATAAATCATGATTTTTACACTTTTATATTTATCTTGTTTCCTGGGAAAAAATCTGATCTCATTGTCTTTGTTAAAGATAATAGATCACCTTATCGATGTAGCTCCCGATTCCACGTTGAGTGTGAACGAGGGTCGAAAGATAGAAGAATAAATGATTTTTTAAATCTTTACTTTCAAAACGTATCGCAAGCATAAAAATTTGAATATTCAATTATCCATTTGATTCACATGATTTATATACAGATACGGCCTTTGTGCTTAAAGTTTGCTTAAATTCTGTAATAAATGATAAATAAACACAATTTCGAAGGTCCTTAGACCTATCTGCCCTTACGAAGGTATGTATCCTTTGAACTCCTATTTGCTAGCTTAATCGAAATCCTATAAGGTTATTTCAAATATAACAACATGGATACAATTGTATACGGTACAAGATTGTCCCAAGAATACAGTCTAGGAGGTAACACTGTGCCATTCTGGAAAATGGTTTATTTCATTGAATCGAATACTCGGCTTTGAGATGCAGAAGACGAAGAAGAAGATAAGTCCTATGTATGAAGATGAGAGTCTTACAAAAAATAAAATAAGACGTGTAAATCCCTCTCAACATATTATCCTGCAACACGGTTCCGTTCTGATATTGCACTTTTAGATACTAGCGGAGAATCTCGAATAACATTTTAACGTGCCGTACAGTTTCGCTGTTAAGCGTTCAGAAATTTAATTTAAAAAAAATATTTTGAGGAGAACAGCAGTATAAAAATTGTAAATAAATGTTTGGAAAAGTAAATCATTCGTTGACCTCAATGTTGAAACGTCCGCTAAAAGATAACGAAAATTAGAAAGAGAGTTTCAAAATTGAAGCAAGAAAATGCACATAAATATGAATATATTCTATTTATGGTTTCGGCATTTACTTTGTGGAAAGACATGTAAAAATGATTTAAGTTTATTAATGACTACAAGTTTCGGAAGCAAAAGAAAAACAAAAAAAAACTATTTAGACGACGTAAGTGTAGCTCCCGAAACTAGCAGTCATAAATAAAATCAATCGGTAAAAAAACAAGTGTCATTTTAACATGAATATATTCATCGAAAAAAATGTATGATTTAGATGAAACGATTTCATTTTAAGCTTTCGAAACTTTTTTTGATCTTATATAATTTCTACTCACCGTTTGCCTACTTTTGTTTATTTTTAAACGTTTATATATTCCAACTGCTGTTTTACTCAGAATATACATACTCACATATTTATTGATATATATATATATATATATATATATATATATATATATATATATATATATATATATATATATATATATATATATATATATATATATATATATATATATATATATATATATATATATATATATATATATATACATATATATATATATATATATATATATATATATATATATATGTCTGTGTGTAAACATGTGTATTTATATAAATAATTTTAATAAATAAAATATATATCGACCCTATTTGATTTTCCGAACTGTGCTTGGCATAGTAATACAAGTTTCTTACTATTTAGCTTGAGAATATATAAGTTCTTATTGTGATTGCGAAATAAACAAAATTAATATTCATGTATTCCTTATATCACATTTCACTAGAAACCCTTCGAATTATTCTAATTAATTTTATGATTGGTAATCCGGTTACAAAATTAGGCATACATATATAAATATTGTAATAGAGACAACCGTCCTTAAATTATTAATATATTCTAGTATATGATTTGAATTGTTTATATGATAATGATGGGACTTATTGTATCAAAAATTTATTATGAAATTTTTTCAAGACCAATTCCTTAGTTAAAAGGAAATAAGTCCAAAAACGTCTAAAATTTTTTTGTAATTAAATAAATTTTAATTTTATTTCACTTAAAAACTAAACCTTTCAATTTTTATTATATAAACAAAACATTTTTTTAAATTTGTAAACGAATTATTTAAATATAATTTGCAATTTATTGCATTAAATGAATTTGTCTTTTGTGTTATGCCTAACTTAACGGTCGGAAAACATTTTATGAAATCCCGGCGCTAAGTTTAGTTTAAAAAATACAGAAAAATGCTTTGATAAAGTTTTGTTACCGGTTATAGTTCGATGCAATTTTCTGTGGCAATATTTTCCGCCATACCTGCAAAAAATTTCACTGACTTTTATATACCGTACCGGTATATAATTGAAAATTTAATTAGAATGTAAATTGAAGGCAATGGACGTGAAGTGATTAAATACGCTTATATGCCATGCTTTATACTTTATGGCGATTATGTTTCACTGGATTTATCATAATTCCTTGATCTGTTGCGAAAGTGAGTAATAAAACTTCGATCCATAAAAACCTTGTCCTTTTAGTCCAAAAGATGACTTTTGTAAAGGGACTGCTTTGTTAAAACTTCTGTCTATCCTCGTATTATGAATGGTTTATTGTAACTTCAGACAGTTGGTAGAATTCTACTTTTATAAACATTTATACTTATATATACATGTATATATATATATATATATATATATATATATATATATATATATATATATATATATATATATATAATAATAATAATTATATATATATATAAATATAAATATATATATGTATATTTATATATATATATATATATATATATATATATATATATATATATATATATATATATATATATATATATATATATATATATATATATATATATATATATATATATATACGGCTGGTTATCTTTTTAAGTGTTTTAAAAAACATGATCATTTATATATTTTTTTATTGAGTTGACATCTTAATGTAGAATTTTACAGTAAATTTTTAATATGATAAATTTCAATGCGATTTGTGATTCTACTGCTCAAAAAAATATTTATGTGGCCTAACTGTTTTGCATTGCATGGTCATATAACCAAATAAAATAAGTGAAATAAAATAGTTTACCATATATTTTTATGAAAATATTAAAGACACTGCTTTTGTGTCTATATGGAATGCACGCCACTGCATATGTGTATTATACAAATAGATTGTTGAGTAAAGTGGAATTGTTGGTGTTTGTTTTCAACTCGCGGCTGCAGAAGGAAAACAGGAAGCATCCTCCTTCTTCCCAGGGAGGCATAAAGCACTCTCGGAGGACTAACTTTTAGTGAAGTTACACGGGACACATTCACTTCTGCTTGATGTGGAGATTGGACACTATTATATTACTAAGGGAACCAATTCCGGCCAAACTTACGAATGTAACGTGACAACAACGATTGGAAAACGTCACATTCAGTATAAATTATAGGCTCATTTGTTAAAAAAAATACTTTTTAAGTTTGTTCAAACGTGCGAGACGGAGGGAAATAAACGAAAATGGACTCACACATTTTTCATTTTGCTAGCGGCAGAAAATGATGACAAACATTGCTACTCACAGTTACACAGTTACTCTATTGAAGATAGAAATCTCGTTACTCGCAGGTTCTACTTTTAAGGCAATGTATCATTCTTGTCTCCGTTCAATTGATAGCACAAAAACTGAAAATAAATGTAAAAAGCGACGCGTTGGTGATGGTCTTTCCGCAATACACAAACTTCTGAAACTTTTGTAGAGAAAACGTACACAATTTTGTAAAAGAAATAACTAAAACGATATTCTAATTTTTTTGTTGTTGAAAATAATAATGCAATTAGAGATAAATGTTTAATTAATAATATTGGATGTCTAAATTTTTGATAACAAATGCTGGAATTACTCACCTTAAAAGTATTTACATGACAATTTCAATTGCCAGCTTAATATCAATAGAATAGTCTTATAATGAGAATTTGGAAGTCTGGACATTTAAAGGTCTTATTATCTGTCTTAAAAATGTATATAAATAGAAAATTAGAAAAAGCGTTATAATTTTACAATTAAAATAAATCTATCATTTTAAAAAAACCTCAAAATGTTTGTAAATAGAATGAATTGTCAAATGTAACCTTGAAGTTAATTTAATCCCCAAAAAAGTTACAACTGATTTTCGTAAACAAAGGATTTGAAAGAATAAGAGTGAGTACAAACATTAAAGAGAAAGAAAAAGTGTTTTATCTTCGTTCAAGTAAAAACTCCAATCCAAGAGTTTAGAAAACAAACTAAAAGGTATAACGGTCCTAATCAGATGAAAAAGAAACCTAATTAGATCACCACATCTGAACTTCGGAGTTCTTTATCTTCATATGTTTTTTGTTTTTGTTTTTTTGATCATACCTCCGACAAAGAGTGATGGCGCTATCCTTTCCACTGAAACAACTTTAATGGTCTCTATAACAAAAGCTTGCAATAAAGTTAACAAAAGTTGCACTGTAGACCACAACAATAGGGATATTTTTAAAACTTTTTGTGGTATTGTGTCAATGTCAATTTATTTGTCAACTTTCGCTATACTCATATTTAAAGTTTTAAATTTTTAATGGTGCCGTTATAAGTAATAAATGTTCTTGAGGTAGTATTTGACGAAAATGACGCTTTAAATATATGCAAAATAAATATTATTTGTAAATAATAAGCTTAGGTTTTTCAGTAGCCACATTAGTACACATTTTATAATACTTGACCCAACCACAGATTACCAAATAAAAACAGCTGTTATAATGACAGCTGACGATATAGTCGTACAAATTTATTGTAAATCATATGTCACGCTTCATTAATTGGTCTAGCAGTCACTTTATGGTAGATCTATGCAATTTTAATTAATTATTTACTTGGTAAATACCACCATTTGTAAAAATCTATTGTAAAACGTGTTTCGATGCATTCCATATATTTTTTCATGATTCCGGATCATTTATAAGCAAAAAAAAAGCATAAGTCATGTTTTAAGAACCTTAACATCCCGTTCCAAAAAAACAAGTTGTGAGACGCGAACCATTGGCTATGTGAAAGATGACGATTCAATGCTTCCGTTTTTCATCGCCATAAAGTGCAACGCGTGTGATTCTCCCGTTAAGGCAATGAGTTACATAGAGCTTCGTTTATGAAACAGTTCTTTATGAATCGTGTTATATTTCGTTAGAATTTTTCCATTCCCAATGTTCCTTTATTTACCTCTCTAAAATACAATCCAGTTAACACCGTATCGATCCGATGCGGTTCTATATATACCGCCGGATGAGGATAGAGACCAAAAAAAGGTTTTGCTAAATCATTGTTTGACTAAAAAAAATTATGGTTTACAAAATGATCAATTTTGTATTTTACTTTTTATTTATTTAAACTTGATCTATAGAAGATTAATAAGTACATTGGAGGGCTAATTGCTTAAAAGCGATATCTTCAAACCAACCAAAGTTATCAACTATCAATATTATTATCAATATCATAATATCATTTAATGACTCAATTGAAATTTTAATAGTAAAAAAAAACCAAAAAGGATACAATTCATTTCGAGTGTTTTGTTCTTGTTTGTTAAACGAAGAAGTGAGTTAATTATTTATATATCCACAATGTACACATATTTTTAAACCACAACATATTAATTTCGTATTTTTGAGTTTCAATACATTATGATGTAAAGTTATGCAGCGACACGCGATGAACACATTATAGAGGAAACCATTCAGACAATTATTTTGTATTTTGACGTGAATTAAAGCTTTTTTGTATGAAAAAACAAACAAAGGGTTTTATTGAAAATAAAAATGAATATAACTATAATGGTATCAATGATTAATTATGAAATGAGACACTTTGTGATTTTCCTTTAAATGACTTACAACTGTCTAATCCTTCAATTTTATTAAATTGTCATACGGTTTAGAAGCGAATAGCTCCCTTTGACAGTAATATTTTAAATTAAAAACTGTATTTAAAGTTTTATAGTTCTTTCAACATTTGAAAAACATTTTTTACCAAAAGATACCTCCAGTATTTTAAACCAAAGTCCTCAATATTTGATTATTTAAGTCTCTTTTGGCAAAGTATAAGGGAACAATCAGTAAAAGCATTAATAACTAAATAGAGGGTTTGAATTGCTATCCAATGGCAGTTCAGTATTTTAAAGGTATTGAGTATTACATAAAACACAGACACATTACTACTACTTTTTTAATGTGTTTTTTAAAGGATTAATCATTCATTAATTACATCGGTTGGAACTCTAAATAAATTTCATATAACAATAATTAAACCCATGATTTTTAAGCCATTTTAGGGGTGCCAATTTTTCTGAAAGTTTTCGTGCCCTAAATGCTAGTCGGAATTTCGGAAAGAGAAAAAATAAATTGAATAAATAATATTTGTTCTATGCTAAAGAGAGTGAAAATGTCTTTTCACCATATTTGATGTCATTATTTTGTATTCACACCAAAAGCAGTCATGTTAGCATGTTTTATTTAAATATGTCTGATTTGATATCTCCTTATGGCACTGAAAGGTTTGCATTGAAATATTTTTCCAGCTGGAATTTATAATGCTACGGTTGAGGATGGCATGTGATTGTACGGTGCATTTCCCGCGAAGTGGTATTCCCAATAGACATTCCAGGAGGGAAATTGCGCCTCCCATCAGTATCGGAACACAACCACAATATGTGGACGTTAGGATAGTCTGACTCGATGACACCGATCATTATGGTTAATATTAAAGTGGATATAATAGTATAATATTTACTTGAGAATAATTATAAATCTTTATTTGATTTTCAGAACAGGTTTAATATGTTTGATGAGAATTCACTAGCCAAAATTGAAAAATCGATGCCAGCAGTTAAGTTAACAAAAAAAGTTACGTTACATAATATAAATAAAATGCGGTTTAAAATAATCTCTAAGTATTTGTAACGCTCTCGAAAATACATTAACTAGCTAGTCAAAATATGATATTCATTCGCTTTATTTAAATAAGCAAAATAGAAAAACATATTAATATATTTAGGAATATAAAATATTAAATTTGAATTTCACTTGGTGAATACTATTTTATAAAATTTACTGTAATAAATATTTGAATGTTTTTTGAGACATTATTAAACATTAAAAAAAATAGTGGTATTAACCAAGTAAAAATGAAATTAAACATGTTAATATATTCAATAAAGAGTACCACAAAGTGCTGTCAATTCAATTAATGAGAAAGAAGTGCAGTTTAAATAACAGGTAATTTTAAATGAATACATTTGTAATAGAAACGAATTTGTTATAATTTAAGAAAATTTAATTTGGTATGTGTACCGTTTCCATGGAAATGCGTTTCACCTTTGGTCGTGAGGTACTACATAACTGGTTTATACGTGTATTATGCATGTACTAAGGTTTTATGTTCTACAGATAATCGGGGTTCAGAGTTGTAGAAAGTACTAATTAATTAGGAAGGTTTCGGAAGAATTATTGTAGGATGTGACCCCGGATTTAATTACAGAATGCTCTAACATCATTTAAAACAGCGATTAGAGTCCTTTACTATACCTTATTCCATTGCAACAACCATTTTAACATTATTTAACTAGACTGCTCCATTAAATCTGCTCGATATATTATAATATTACTGTCACACTTGCAATTTTTTTGGATAGGTTTTTTTTCTAATGATCATATCATGATATTTGTTTTGGATAACTAATATTTCGTATAATTAGTGTATCGAACCTAATTTTCATTATTTATTTATAATTTGATAAGTAATCGATTTCGAATTAGACTAAATAAAATTAGATACACTTAATTACTATGCGATAAACTATTTTATTATATGATCGTACCTACTGCCGTTTCATGAAAAATGTTTTGGTTATTTAGCTTAAATTTGTCGTCGGATTAAGATAAATTAAATATTTTATTATAAGCTAATTAGCAGTGTAATATTAAATATTTTTTTCATCTGTTTATTTTTTAACCTAAATAAATTGTACAATTAACATCATATTCAAGTTTTTTTCGAAGAAAAATTTTACTCAAAATTGAAAACGCTTTTCTCTGTGTTACTAAAAAAGAACAAAAACTATAAAAGAAAAGGATTACAAAGTTAGAATGCAGAAATATGCAGTGTGATGCAAAGTTTCAGCATTATTGAGCATGGATTGAACGTAGATTGGTTTTCGCCACATTGCAGATTGCATATAATTGTAATGAAAAATATCCTGCGGACGGTCACCAACTCGTTGTTGGATATTATCAAAAAAAATCTAGGGTAACTGCGAACTATAAACTACTTCACTATATGTACAAGGGTATATATAAACCTAAGCAGTAACAAGAAGTATATGAATAGGGTAAAATGTACGATTTATGCAATGTATACAAAATATGAACAGATGTAAAATAAAAATTTCAACAAAGTAAATACGATGAGTAATTTCAATAAATCACGGATATTGTAAGAAAGTTAGATAAAATATTTAAAATTACCTTAACTCTAAGCATTTTCAATATTAAATTGAGCAATTACGACAAATTATTAAAACAAAACTTAGGGATTAACTAAAATAGTAATTTATTATTTAATACAAATCAAATCGATGTGGATCTTCTTAATGACAAGGTTTTGCCAACATCTACTTCTTACATGTAACTCTTTGCGCGCTACTGTTTGTATGTGCCTATAATTTGAGTAAAGTTCATTGAATTATTTTCATTCATGCAAAACAAATCAGTTAATATATTATTGATAGTTGATATATAAAAGGAAACAATAAAACTGGTCGAGTTTAATGTTTTTTTAATCGTGAAATATTTTCGAGTTAAAAGTATTTTGTCATATGATATGCTTTTAGACAACCGTGTTTGTTTTCAAAATCTCAATTATGTAACCTTCTTTTCTGTATTCAAAAAGATGTGAATTTTCCTCAGATTTTTACAACCCCTAAATAATCTCCTCTTGAACACATCGAAACGATTTCACAAAATGTCAAGATCAAAATTGGCTCTACGTGATATCGTTCGGAACTGACGTTTTAGCTTTCAATTTATCTATCGTTTTGACGCATGCCACTTCAATGTATCATTTGAAGAGGCTTTTGAGGAGAAAAAATCTTTCACATCAGAATTAACTATGTACACATTTATTCACAAATTGGGAACGTAATTTATTGAAACAAAATTGAATATATATATATTTTTTTAATTTCCGGGGTTATTAATAAAAGTATCTTATTTGAATAGGATTTGTATAGGCTTGAAGTCCCAAGATTGGTGTTGCGGTAGAAATTGAATGTGAAAAAAAGACATTTTTATTTCATTTACACTATTTTCATATAAAATGTGAATGAAAAATTTCACATTTATTACTACTTGAACTGTGTCATGTCATATTTTTGAACATGTTATTTTATAATTTTGACCATTTTTAACTTTTTGGAAATAGAAATATAAAAGACCTTTGGAACTTAGACATCAAAAGCCTCTACCGTAAGCATTTAAATTTATAATATTTCTACCGTGAAGTAAAGGATTCAGAGACTGCTCCTTTTACAATAATAATATATGACAGGTGAAGCACTAAAGGTATTGTAGTCGCCGGAAAACGTTTGTTGCCATGTTTAGGATAAAATGCAAGTATTAAATTGCTATGTTGACAGGTAAAATAGAAAAGCTGCTTTAAAAACATACATTTTACTCAATTCCTACATTAGTATTTCAAGTAAGTCCATTATTTAAAAAGAAATGTGAGATTTTTTTTAAATTTATGAATCGACTTGATATTATGGTTTTAATAAGATTTAAACATTGTCATTTTCATATTAATCGGCCATTATTTAGTTGCTTTTTTGCTTGAAAATCTTCAGTTGAGGCTTAAATTGTCTAAATTTTTACGATAAACTGCCATTTATACAGGTAAGCATTTTAATGTTTGTTACTTATCTTAAAGGTTGTATTTTTATTGCAAAAAAGATTTGATTTTTTTATTTACATCAAATGTAAGGTAGATGAAAGAAAATTGAAATGGTATGAACACATTGGATGCAGAGATCCTGATCATATTGTGAACCAGGCAATCACCGTGCATCTTTCTCGAATAACATCTAGAGGAAGACCAATCAACTCTTGGATGCTGCAAAAGAAAACATGAAGATATGACTGAGGTGATGTTACTCAAGAAAGAAGGAATTATAACCTGAGGACGGGTAGAACTAACTGCTACAGTCTACAAAGACGATAAGTTCGGATGGAGCAAGGAAGAAAAAGGGTAAAATAAAATAATGTTTTTTGCTTCATTATTTTTGAGAAAAACATCTTATGAAAACAAATGGTACAAGAGGAAAAAGTAAGTATGATACTTTCAATGAGTTCGTGCTCACTTGAAAAAATGTCAGTTACGACAGTTGGCCCGGAGAGCGATAAATAACAAAAACAGTGAGATGTATAGTTAGCAAATATGTGATGCAACATTGCAAGCAAACGGGCATTTAATCAGGGTAAAATGATTATAATTTTGCGGGCAGACTGCCCGGAGACCAGGACTGAGAGGCAGTGAGTGCACTGTGCACATTTTGCAACAAGCAAGTAGAGAACAAATCCGATTATGCGACGCGGTTAATTGGCCTCCTCTTGCATGGCGTATTTCTAAAACATATAACGCCAGAACGTGGCGATGCGACGTAGTCGCGCGTATATTGGAATTTTGTAAGCTCATCAATTTTATAAGTATGTAATCGCTACTTAGTTCAATCGCTACTTGTTATAATTTTCGCTGTTTAGAAAATATGTTTGCAAGAGTGGTCTATCAGGAAGCCTAGAGCTGTGAGCTCTGTGTCAGATCCGGGAATACAATCGGGAGCTTTCAATGTACAAAGGTGTGTTATCGACTTTGTTTTTTTTAAAATTATTTTTACCCGCATAATAGAGTTAAGTCAACGTTTAATAAATATTAAATGAAACAAGACTGACATGGTGTGTACCAATAATGACTATTTTTGTCAGTTAACAAAGGATTTTGCGGATGTTGCGGAAGAATAAAATCTTCAAAGGACTCGTTAGTATCAAAAATATAAAAATAAATACTAAGAGTACGGGTATGCCAACTAGAGAGACCTAGACAAACAACTATTCTGCTTTTGTTTATACTTTCCCTTTCTTTCCCAAACAGCTTTAATGTTTACCCTGCTCCTTCACTTACGTCGCTTACATCTTTTTAATATTCTTATACATACTTCTACTATCGAGTTTGTACCGTGTCGATTCGATGTGGTGCCATATGCACCAACATTTGGTATATGCAATAAAAACTGAGTGTTCTTAGATTATAAGTACATTATAGTGTATCTTTAATTGTATAATAAAATAATATCTACGTATTTTTTTTTACATTATAAATATTAAAAAAACTATGAAGTTGTTATTTTATTATATAAAATGCAATTCCACCAAGAAATGTCGAGTCAAAACGCAAATCTAACCTCTTCTTGTCTTAAATCTAACTTCTTCTTCTTCTTGTCTATTTCTCCTTTTTTATAGAGTACAGTGCAAAAACAAATGAGTGCACTCCAGGCCTGTATACTTTAGAACTCTGCCCTCGCATGGCCCGGTCCAGCCTGCTAGGGCTAGAAGTCCAGTGGGTTAAGCAGTGAGCGCGCCGATGTAAAGCCTCCCACGAGGCACTATTATTCATCCCCTAAGCCTCCCTCGGTCCGACAATAATCTCGGTTAAACAATCGCCATTGTCCTCCATCGGAGACTCGGCGGAGTCGCAATAACGAGTGCCGCCAGGATAAAAATAATTTGGCAATTACCACCCTTACAAAAGGAGTGAATTTCGGCAAGCAAAATATTATTCTAAAAATAATATTTGAACTACTACTAAAAATTCTGAATGAGTCAATAAAAGAGGAATTTACTCTGTGAATTGGTAAAATTACGAGTTTGAATTCTACAATAATACTGAATGAGTCAATAAGTGTGAACGAGTACGAGTTGGTTCGAAACTAATATTAAATATTTTAAGATTCTAATGAAGTTTTCACGTGTTAGTAAATGATTATATTTTGTATTGTAGTAAAATAAAAAAAAACGCATATTTTTTCTTTTGGCGAATGAAATAATATGATAAGAGTATTTTGTATTTATCCATGTTTCAATTAGAAACTCGTAATAAAATTAAAATAAAGCATAGGAAAATAGTTTTTGGAATTCATCAAGTTTTAATTTTACTTGATACACCATCAAAACGAAGTTATATATTTCAGATAATATAATTTTTTATCCCATTTGATATTTTGTTTGCACAATAGGGTAAAAAAAACAATAAGTGACCGATAAGTTGTTAAATAAGTAAAATAATATTAACGGTATTAGTTCTAAAAATGACTAATTTATAATAGGTCTCAGATTCAAGGGTAAGTTGTTTTATTTCCTATCACTGCAATTTCTATTCAGAAAACAGTTAGGGTCCGATAGTCTCCGATGGCTGATCAAAACGTTGCCAGTTTTCTGTTGATTGTTTCAGTATAATAGAGCTCCAAGATGTACAAAGGTACCATTTCATGATTGCCTTAAACACTGTCCAACAAAGCTGAAACAGTATTTTTTGACACTTCAACCAGTGAAATCCTCTAAGATGTTCTGATATATGTGAATGTTTTAGTGTTGCAGTCATCAATTTTGCTGCGGCCTTAAAAACTGATTGAAACATATCAATTGGAATTGAAAAATATCATGACGCTTCAGAAGATTAAAAAAATAAAATCGTTTGATTAAAGTCGCTTCCTGGTTTAGTGATACCCGGTATATCGAGAGCCTACCATATTTTGTTGCTACTGTCTCTGTATTAACTTCCGCGTGCTCCGGAAGGGGTAGCGAATTCCAAATTTTCCCGCCTTCCGGTCACGCGGGAAGGATACAGAAAAAATGAAAAATGTGACCATCCCAAATGTTGCCATGTTTTGTGACACGTGTTTTACTGCTTTCAGTTACGTAATCCGATGAATTCACCTTTTGTAAAATTAATATTTTCACTTCAAAAACTCCCCTTATTTATTAAGTTAAACGAATGGTAGGTAATTAAAACGTTACAAATTTTTTAATGAATTTTTTTTCCCTTTGAAACCCTGTTGAAACTCTAGGGCAATGGGCATCATATCGGATCTTCGTATTTTAAATTTTATCATTAATTATCCAAATACAAGATGGTAAATTCAGAGCTCTAGATTTATGTATATATGATCTACAGAAAAATTTTACATATTTAATGAAACGCAGATTATATCCGTTTTGAGCAGAAAAATCTTTTAAGACGTATCATAAAGGATTTTGTCTCCGAATTTTCAAAACGAATTTGTCAGCATTCAAATTTCTATTTTCTTAAATGCCATGGATGAAACCTATTGTTTTAAGAGACCGATTTTAGCAAACGTTTATCAGATTTGTCATTTCAGGGCTGCATTTATTGTGAAATATTAACGAATTAACTACGATGTATCGATAACTCTCAATTTAATTGGGAACTTTTATTTTGGACGATTAGCATTTCAAAACCCTTTGTTGTCATTTGGTATTATTATAGATCCATCTTATAAGGAAATTGAAAAATCAAAAAAAAAAACTGGATCGACAAGAAATAACCAGCACCGTGAAATAAAAGTAAAATTTACATATGGACTTTCCTGGACTAATATTCTACCCTAGACTAATATTCTGTCATAAAGTCATTATCAAAAGAAAAAAAAACCAAATTGAAAAAAAAAGGATCAAGTTTAACACAAATGTAAAACAGTATTTTTTTGTATGTATTAAATGATCCATACCATAATAAGCAACTTAAAATTACCTTCTTTCTCATTTGTAGATGTAACATAAAGTTGTTACAAAATTATACAACGTATAAATATATTTTTTAAACATTGTCACATGTAAATAACATTGATTTTTTAATAGATTTATTTTATCCACTGACACTTCGTGATGGAATTGCATTTTTAATATATTATTAGATTAAAACCAATATTTTTAGCTTTTCCACTTTTTTATTTGACCAGCAACCGGGTTTCGTCGTTACCGACATCATCAGACTGGTGGGAGGCTATACAATGGGTATATGTTTTATATATAACATAACAATTTGTATAGCCTCCCACCAGTCTGATAATGTCGGTAACGACGAAACCCGGTCGCTGGTCAAATAAAAAAAATGGAAAACCTAAAAATATTGGTTTTAATCTAATAATATATTATAAATAACATTGATTCATAGCAAATGAATTTATTTTATGGAGCGTTCATTAATTAATTTTCGTGAGATATATAAAAAAAGTAAAAAATATTACAATTAATAAACGACGTGTAACTGACAATGCGGTTATAGAAAGTAACATAATACAATTAGTTCACTTTGTAAGTGTGCGCCTGCGCCCTGCGCGTTACAAGTCTTTGAAGAAGCTTTTGAATTAAGATGAGTGGACGATTTGAAATTCTACACCAAGTCAAGTGCTCGTACCTACATAAGTAAAATAGGTTGCTGGGCTTACTGGCAATGGAGAGTGATCTTGTCTACAAAGGGAAATGTTAGGTGGAAACAAATTACTGTTTCAATTAGGCACACTTTACCCGGGCCAATAATAGAACATAGAGTTAATTTTCTAAATGAAAATTTGGAAGATTCCAAGATTATACAATACCATTCATATTTATTGTAATAATAAACTCAGTGGATTTAAACATCCACATTTTATCTAGCTTAAAATACGGAAGAAACATCAAACCGACATTAAACATGATGTAAATATATATAAATATATATTTATTTATTTATATTTTTTTCATTATAATAAATTAGTAAGGGATAATATGGGTTTATGAATTAGACATAATTAATAATGATCATTATTATCCATTTATAATAAATAACATAATTTATGAGATTTCACAAATGATTTTTAGCATTAAAAAAAATCAAGTCTCAACGAATAATGTTTTTTCGTTAAAAAAAATACTAAACAGAAAAAATACTATACACACTGAACTTTCTAAATAAAATGGCTTAATTACTTAACCTACCAAATTAATTTTTATGTTTTGATCCTTTGATGGATGTTGAAAATAAAACAAAGCCTATATGGTGCTTATAAAGTATTTTAAATTATCAAAATACAAAATTTCAAAGTAAGAATCTGTTTAATGCGGAATTTCTTATTTTAATTTACAAGAATCAGCGCCTTTGGGTGTCAAAAAATATTTTCAGAAGTGCCCTGAAGGCTTAAAGCTCTTGTAAATTTTCCGCCATGGCCAAAGCTCTTTACAGAGCTTTCTACTGCAAAGTTTGTCACTCTACTGCACATAATAAATATAATGAAACTCTTTGAGACCTTTAAATAAGTACAGCAATCTTAGTGAAAGAGTTTCCAGTTCCTTTCTGTATTTCTCCTCTAGAATTATATTTCTTTGTCGAGAGTTTTTCAAAATAATGCATTTTCTCACACTCCTCAACTAAATCGAGTTTCAAAAACACAAAATTGTTGGAATATAATCTCTTGAAGTTTTTAAAAATACACTTATGGCATATAAAACTTTTCTGTCGTTTATTCTTTAAAAAATGAGTTTTATAATATAATCCGTTTAGGGAAAAAGCAAACCGTTAAATGTAATATCAAATAAACACCTATTCTACTATTTAAAAAAAAACTTTAATTCGAATTGTTTAAATAGCCATTATTAGTTTTATGGCTAAATATGTATAATTTTTTTATTTGATTAAAAACACATGTTTTTTACTGATCCTGTATTATTTTGTTACCTACATTAAAATTTGAATATTTTTTATATCTAGGAAGTATGTTACATGGAATGGAAAAGTGGATAAGGGTATTGAGAAAAGAGTGACTGCAGGAAATATAATAAATGGTGCTTTGAACAGAGTTATTGCAAATATGAATATGTCTATAGAAGCCAAGCTGCGTGCTGGTACCGACATTTATGGAAGTGAAACGTGGAACTGGTAAAAGAAGTATGAAAGCAGAGTGATCGCTGTTGAAATGCGCTCCCTTAGACGAATGTATGGAAAATCATGGTATGGCCGAATTAAAAACGAAGATATAAGAAAGGAATGTAAGGCTGAAGAAGGAATAATTCAAAAGATTCGAAAGACTTCTTTACGGTGGTATGGACATGTGGAGTGAATAAATAACGAGAGTATGACTAAAAAAATATATGTGGCGAATGTGAGCGGGAAAACAGAACGAGGAAGACCGAAAAAGACTTTGCACGATCAGATCAATCAGAATATAAAATATGGTGGTGTCAAAAGTCTGCGTAATTGGAGGGCATGTATGATTAGATGTATGGATGTGAAGGAGGCGAGGAGTGTATGTCAGGACAGAAGATTGTGGGGTCCCATCCTATCTGCCTACTGCTGCGGGGAACGGCGTGATAGTAGTAGTAGTAGTAACATTTAAATCACCATTTAAAGTACATTATTCAAAACATTATAGTTGTACAAAATATTTTTTTTAGTTTTAAATTCGGGATTCTTTAACAAAAGTATTGATATTCTATATCTATGCGACAGCGATTTTCGTAAATTTCCTAGTATAATCAAATATCAAAATCAATAGATAATGCTACAATATAAGTGCTAAATAAATTAATATAACGATTTTTTCTATAATGGATTGAATTTTTTTCGAATAATGTGTCATGCAAGACTAATAAATTTTTATTTATTTTTTTTTTTTATTCATTTAATATATTTACATTTTTATTTATAACATAATAACATTTGAATCATTTATACATATGGTTTATTTTATTTATACAAATGTTTCATGAATTTGTCGGTGATAGCCTTTTTTAAAGTTTTAACTCCAAAAAAATCAATTTGATACAAAATAATGCATTATTTAGATATATTACATATTTTAATTCAGCAAAAAAGTATTTAAGAAATATTCTTATGAATTTATGTAATATCAATGAAAAAAGATAGTTATCTTTTAGGTAGTAACAGTGAAATGAAAAATTTGATGACAAAGCGAAGAAAAAAAATATGTTTCTGCAAACGTAAGTAAAAGTGGAATGAGTCTTAAATGAAATTAAAAAGTAAATTTTTACCATATCTTAACTACAGTAAAGAAGCCCTTGTGTACAGAAGAAAATCAGATGAAGAGAAGGAACTAAGAGCTGTTGCGTATTCTAAAGAGTAAACAAAAAAATATTTGCAAGAAGATGGAGAGTAAAAATGTATTTTATATGTAAATTCCCTTCGGGATTCCCCACAAAGCTGAGATTGCTGTAATAATCCGTGGTTTTTCGTTTTCATAAGCACATTGCTTGATTTGGAAACTTTGATTGTGCCAAGGGATTTGTGTAAAAAGGTTTTTTTCTTGTATTTACTAAAAAAGGCCGAGCTTAGTCCGAACTTTGAGAGAAGTTGGTTGCGAGAAGAAACACTCGTTTTAATTTGGGCTATTGTCCTTTTCAAGTTGTTGTAATGTAACAGTTGCTGTTTCAAAGGGAATATTACTACAGAGAAAAGTGTACAATTCTAGCGTTAATGGAGAAATTATTTAAAAAAAATATTGTTGTAAACTTGTTTTTATTTGTACAATATTATATAAAAATGTTAAAATCGTACTTCTCGTCAATTAGTCTTATTTAAAAAAAAATAAGAATAAAGAACAAAGGACTTTTATTTTATTAATTGAAAATCCAATATATCTCTCGTTTCATGGTATCAGTGATAACCACGATTTTTAGAAACCTTTTTTGATTATCGTCGTAGCGTACACGCTTGACTGCGAAACTGGCGTCGCGTGTTCGGTTCCCGCCAATTACAAAATTTAATTAAAAAAAAATATATATATTTATTCATATCACACACTAGATAATTTACTAAACGGATGTCATATCAGTAAAAACATGCGTTAACAACATACACATATACCTGGATAAATAGATGGCAGTAATTATTTATTTAGATAAAACTGCGTTTGCCTAACAGAGTAATTTAGGCACCATTGTTTTAGTATCAGGCAAAAAGAAGAAACTTACTATCCTCATGTTTGTTCTGAACAATACTTCTAACACCACTTTCAGGTAGTTTGATGTTGGTTTGTTAAAAATATTTAAAACGTTTTCTTCACAAAACCACTATGTATGTAAATTCATACGGACTCTCAACTAAATGTTTGTCTGTAACAACCGTACAATAAATCACTGTATATTTGAAAGGACTTAATATTTTTTGTATTTATTTGAATCATCGCTTATTTCCCCGTAATAAAGGATTGAATTCCGAGATTTTGGTTTCCACCCTTCTCTTTAACCCTCTCCCTTAGACAACCTTCATTTTCATGCACGCGCCTCTTTTGGATCACGCACCAGAAATAACACATTTGTAACGCGAGGAGGCAATTCAACCCACAAAACGGAAAATTTTATTGTTTTGCGGTCTTTAAATACGAACTCAAGATATGGAATTGAGTATTCCAAGTCAAACAAATGATATTCATCATATCGGGAAAAAACAATAACGTTTTTCAACATATTTTAATAATTTAATTAAAGCGATTCCTAAAAACCGGTTATAAAATATTTTTAAAAAAAATATATCCCTCTTGAAACTTTGCTATGTTTTCACAATTCTTTACGTCTTACCATCATAAACACATTATTGCTTTCGATTTATTATAAATATCCGTTACAATCCGTTTAATAACAACTAGATTTTTGTAAAATGATAAATAAATTTTATACTGTTCCAAAATATACAAAGGTTATCTTAAAAAATATAAAATAAATTATATTTGGAAAAAAGATAAAGCCTTTTATAACTTTAATTTTTTTAAATTTATATTTTCGATTTTAAACTAATAATTTTTAGCTTAAAAAAATTCATTTCCGTCGATGGACTCACATACCAACTCGTAATAGTTATCCACTCTACAGTGGCTTATTCGTTAATGCATTTCTCTGTTTCCTATACTTGCTTTATAGTACCTATTTTTTCACATTTATTTCCTTTCTCATCTAGTTTTACTTTAATCTCCTTCGCTTATCTAAGTCATCTATATTTTATCAAACGTATTTTACTGCAATATCCTAGAATCTAAGCCGTGGAACTGATCACCATGTTTATATAACTGAAGATAGGGTTTGAATAGCTTTGATCCGATTAAGTGCCCTATGCACTAGATGCCGATCGATGGTAAAGCAGTATTAATTTAAAAAAATATATAATGTAATAAATTTGTTTTTCGTCTGTCGATTACACCCATTTTCATGGGATAGAATTATTTACGAAATTTATTTTTTTATTAGATTTCTTTTTATTTTAGATTTCTTTTCGTAACATGTTTTACGTGTTTAATTTTTTTTTTATGGGTGTCAATATAATAAAAATGAGAAGATTTTTTTTAAAGTTGCATATGCTTTATTTTTAAGTCAATTTCAAAATTGAAACAATCGCAACCATGGAAAAACTGAAATTTTTTATGCTATTTTTAAATAGGATTTTTTATTTATTTATAGATGTTAACCATATGTTTAAAAAATATGTTTTGTTAGGGTATAAAAGGGTTAAAAATTTCTTTCTACTTCACTAACACAAAGACTTTCTTAGAAGAGCTTATGTTATTATTTATTTCGTATTATTGCAATGCGATATAATTGCTTAATATTATTAATGTGGGTAACGCTATACGAAGCTTCCACCACGAGAAAAGATATTTATTCTGGGAATTTTCCTTACCCTTATAACATTATCTCCTTACTTCAAGAAAATAATGCCAAATTATTCCTCTTCGTGTAGATTATTCAACAGATACTTAAATTACTTTACAGATATTCTATGTATTTACTCATTAAACATTAATATGATATTAACAAATAAGTATTTGTACATTTTTTTTATAACTAAAATTTGTTTCTATTTAAAGGAATTCCCAATTGGTTATACACGAATTAATCTGTAATATGGTTGGGTAGATGCTGGACTGCAAAAATCATGTAGTGTGTAATTGAAGGATAAATAAATCAAAACTTAAATTTAAATGGTCTGGGATATTTTTTTAAGTTATCCTACTTTATCCTTTTCCTATCCGCAGAAAAGACCCTTAAACATAGGCTTTGTGAGTTATTCCCTTTGCAAATAAAACAATCAACAATATAATGGAGAAATTTCTTTTGTATAAAAGATTTTCGCGATAAACCGATATTTTTTTATAAATTATAATCGCGGTAAAACTATTATTTTGAGTATAATGTAACAAGATTTAAATATACAAAATAAAACACACGTAAGACCACTTTAAAAGCATTTGTCTTTAGCTCTCAAAAAAAGTGGTGCCTACATGAAAAAACTCAAAAGAGGTATGAAAGTGACAAGATCAAAAGTTTTATAATTTCATATATGAAATAATGTTAAAATTTTAATTTCATAATGAAATTCAACGCATCGTAAATTAGCTTCACAGCTTTAAAAATAGTAAATTATCGAAATTGTATTTAAATTTAAAAATACAAATGAATTGAAAATAAGATAATTATTAAAAAAAATTAAAATGACTTCTGAAAGAAATTCGTGTTTCAAAGCGTAAAAATTTCGTTTTTTTGGCATCCCTAAACCATCTATTACGTCACACCTTCTCTCAACACATATCCTGAGCGGATAAGAAATGGCAGGAACTACAGAAGAAAAATCACACACATTTAACAATATTCAGCTCTACTTACAGCTACGTACTACATTATATGATACCTGTGATTCAGCATCAATCTCAATACTTCACATGTGATTCATGGTGGTATTACATAAACTCTCCTGCACGAAGCGGAACGGTTTAAGAATAACTGTAGACTTGATGTTTTCTGTTTTCGATAGAATATTTTACTCACTATTTTAGTGATAAAAATGTTATATAAAAACGATGATTAAATGAAAACTAAAATTGACTATTGAAAACATTAAATAAGACGTATTTGAAGTGTTTAACAAGCCAATCAATGCTTACTTATCAATTGTTTAAATACCTATTTTCTCTACAATATGTAATGTTTTGTTCACAGAGGCTAAATTTATTTCAGTTCGAAGCTATTTAAAAAAACAAAATTCTGCTAGTATGAATATGGAAGTCCAGACTTCCATACACCTATCTTTAAAAAACTCTTTCATTGTTTTTGAGATATCTATTATAAAAATCTTTGTATTATTATTTTCTTTACAACAGTTTGAGTGTATCCAAATACTCATTCACAAATCTGGATTATCTCCATTTACAGGAGTTATTTTTCATATTATTTTTTGACATCTCATCAAAGATGAAGAAAAATAAAAGAGTTTCTGCTCAATAAAAAGCTTATTTTTATCTCACCAATAGATGTCTCTAGTGAAGTTCTAGTGATCCAAGAACAATGTTTCAAAAATGGTTCATATGTTTATATATATATATATATATATATATATATATATATATATATATATATATATATATATATATATATATATATATATATATATATATATATATATATATATATATATATATATATATATATATATATATATATATATATATATATATATATATATATATATATATATATATATATATATATATATATATAAATATAGAGATTCCAAGAATTTGAGTAGTGTGGTTGTCAATAATGGGTAGAATTGGTGAACGTTACACGTGTGCAAAGTGATCACTTAAACCAGCCTATGACGGTCGTCAGCCCCGTCAATGCCCAGACTTCCGTATTCTTCTTCCTCTTTGATGAGATGTCAAAAAATTTAAAAATAATAAAATATTTATTTTCTGTTTATTTTTTGTAATCATTTTTTTTCTATTACAAAGGTATTTAACGGTTTTGTTATTTTTCAAAATTATTTAAAAGAATTTCATTCAAGGTATGTGTGCATAAGTAATTATTGTTGACGCTTTTGTATTCGTTGACAGATATTTATTACATTTTGGTAATTTAAAACACACAAAGGAAGCACGTTTGAAACGTCTTCAAATCACATTACTCCTGCTCTACTGGCGTGGCTTTGTGGCAGAAATACAAAACAAAAAACATTGCCAAGTTAATTCTGCAAATCAACAAATCCTTTGCACAATTCTTTGAAAGCAATTAAGCGCAGTCGGAGGTATCGTATAATAAACTGTATCAATTAATCCTTTTCGTTTCCGTTGCGAAAAAAGCTCCAGGTTGGTAGCATTGGCTTTAATTGCGGCGGTGAAAAGCTCACAATTGTAGCGGAACAGCCGTGCCACGTTCCGGGAAATCACTTACCATTTGTTCCGTATAAAGCTCCACGGTCGCGGTCGAAAGCTTAAGGAAAGGATTACTGCGGTTAAAAGCTACCCGCAATAATTGAACCATTGTCAATATGTCATTGACCGAGTCTCGTTGAACTTTATTATGCCAATTGATATATATTTATGTCTTAGACATTTGTAAAAGCTCAGTTATCTACGCTCTCACACTTAGTGCACGTTGGTCTTCGTTCCAAATAATAGCGCATGTGATTAAAATGCGGTGTAGGTGTATGTGCTTCAATAATATTATGGTAGTGATGTATAGTATTGTTTGCTTGCTAGTGTAGTCATTCTCCAGACGAAGAGACGTTTACGTTAAAAATCAGTGCATTAAAATCTCGGTAATACTAGCATAACCAAGATTTGCTAAAATGTCACGAATTAAGTACCATGAATTCAAAACAAACTAAATGTAGTTGAAACTGATTTATATTTTAAGTTTCAAACATAACAAAATTTTAAAACTTATGTTCTAGAATTTTGAATGTAAATATGTTAATATATCAATGTTTTCTCTAGTTTACCGGAGTAATAATTTATTGGTGACACACTTTCCAAACATTCATTATTTACTATTTAATATACAATAAACGTATTCAGATTGTATTTCACGTCTAAACCGACGAAAGCAGATTGAGGCAACATTAAACTATTTTATTTATACCTATATATGTACAAGTGTGAGGCTACATAATTTAGAGTTCATGTATTATTCAAATTAATTTAAACATAATTTCCTCAAATATTATTTAAGCGGAATCTTTAAATAGTTTGTTTAATATTTTGGGAAAGCTTCAATGCGAACTTTATTTCCTATTGTATGTTATTTGTTCAAATATTTTTTAATCAAAGCAGTTAGTATATACTAAGATAGTTGAAAGTATGCCGTATATCATTTACATAAGTATCGTTCAAAGGTTAAACGTGTAAAATATCTTGATGTTTTTTTTTTAAGGAAAATATTATATTTGTGTTTTTTATTATTTACACAAATATGTCGATTTCATACTACTTCTGTGAGCTTAAGCAGCTCATTATTAGAAATAGGTATCAAATTGTGGTAGAGTGGGTTCGAGCCGAGAAACTCTGACTTAAAAGTCCGCGACACTAACCAAACCCGATACAATTGTGGATTATTGAAGGCATATATATACATAAATCCGTAATTCACAAGCGGTAAAGTGATCATATGAGCAAGTCAAGTTACGCATTTGCTATAAGAACCGATGAATTCGAGACTTTATCACTTACAACGGAATATAATTTCCTTCAGTATCTTATCACGCATCATTACCTTTTGTGAATGCCTCCATACAAAAGTATTGTAAGAAATTCCGACAACTTTAGAGTATAACAAATAAAAAAAAGATTTCTTCGCTCCCTACATAGCGAAGTTTTTACACTTTACGTCAAAAGAATGGCCGGATCTTCATATTACATCGATTTTGAATTGATAATTATCGAAGTAGAAATTTTTAAGTCTTTCATTTGTAAGGTATTATAATATCAACTTACCCAAGTTCTCGGAGCTTACATAAAGAAGTATTCGCTTATAAAGTCAAGAATAATACATTGTTTTTGCAGATTTTATACATGAAAATAACGTTTTCAAATGATTTTATTGATATCTCGGCAGAGATAAAAAAATTGAAAATATGGTGACAAAAATTCCGAGTAGGTACTCGTATATTCCATAAATAAACATTCCTTTTTTATTTGAAAAGCATTTTCACTTTATGGTATGGTAGCAATTTTAATTACACTTAAGTCTGTAGTTGAAGTGGTATTATACAAAATGAACAATAAATGATAACGAGTGAGTTGTTGAGTTTTAATAAATCAAACGTTGTTTAGTAATTGAACTTGATTAAGTTGTTGAAGTATTAAAATTATTTACTTTTAAAATTGTTCCCTGTTTTAACTGTTTATTTGATAGGTGTAACGCCATCTAGTAGAAAGCTCTTTTCTCTCCCATATGTACTGATGGCAACTCTAAAATAGAAGCAATCATGGCCGTTCACTTCAATTTTCCCTTTTTATTTTCAATTCGGTTCGAAACGGAGTAAAACAATGCAATCTTGACTTTAGGTGGAGTACGTTCTAACGTACAGTACACACCACCTCGTAAATGTGTGATCTTGTTTTTTTCTTAGCGTAATATAATAACTTTAAAACAGATCATTCAGATAACATTTTATCGTTGCTCTAATCTTTTATTGTGGCAAAATAATTTATCATTAGAATAGTAGATATTTATATAGATACAAGATAATCACTTAATCACGTATAGTTAACATTTCAAATAAACGGCAAAACACAAAAATCGAAACATTCCATTTTTTCAGAATACTTCAAAGTGATCACTTAAACCAGCCTATGACGGTTGTCAGCCCCATAAATGCGCGGACTTCCATATTGTTCTTCATCTTTGATGAGATGTCAAAAAATAATATGAAAAATACTCCTATAATTGGAGATAATTCAGATTATTTGTATTTATATTATGTATTATATTTAAGTATTTGGACACACTCAAAATGCTGTACTTCAAATTTTCATCAATTGTAAATTTAAAACTGACAATTAAATTTACCCTGAAACTCAAACAGAATTTGAATTAAATCATCATAACTCCTTTTTTGGGACACAAGTAAGGTAAAAAGTGTTTACTTGAAAGTTGGCAATTACAATTATTTAAAATTATGAAATTCAATAACAATTCTTTCAATAACAAAAAAATTATTACAGATTCATTTAAAATAGATATTTAATGTACTATCAAAATAAATACTAATCTGTTGAATGAGAGAGTAGACCCTAAAATCAAAACGAAAAGGAGATTACCCTCGCATACTCATGTACCAAATTAGTCAACTGCAAATACTAACTCACTTGTTGCTTCCGTTTTCATTCGAAATCCTTAACATCGCCTTTAGAATTAATTAAACAAAAGCCTTTGGTACATCTTTATTAAATTCGTTTGTTTTGTAAACAGAATAGTGAACATATTAAATTGAACTATTATTTGTTACACAATAAATAATTTATTAATTTATAAAATACAATTTCACAAACATAATATTTGAAATATTAATAAACATTTTATAATAAAAAATTGCAAATTATAAAATTTTTTAAAATATACTATTTTAGTCAATGTAAATTAAATGTTAGCTGTGAGGTACAATCGTTTTAGAAAAAAAACTAAATTATCAAAATGAATATGTCAAAATACTGCTTCCTATTAGGTTGTCAATGTGCTTTTATACAGAAAAATACGATTAAATATGAATATTCTTACAATGCATTAAAAAAATGTGTTCATACAATTTCTATTATCAAATATCCTTATTTGTATTGCAAAAACTATACGTAAAATTATTCCGATTTTAAAAACAATTTGTATTTTATTTAACACATAAACTAACTACAGAAAAAATATGGAGGTAAAATATTGGCAGGGTCTAGATAAAACCTGCTTGATAATAATATTGTGGTTGGGCCTTAAGTGATTCCTGTACTCCAATGTAAGCAGTTTGCAGCCATTTGAAGAACCCAAGCCTCGTGTAACTATTTTGACAAAACTAAAAATGTTTTACAGCAACAACTCCAGTAAAAAGTGACAAATCTTTTTCTTTGTTCAGAGAATGTGATGCTGGTGATTGAACTACCCTTTTAGTGTTGTGACTTTAGTCAGTGGTTTACTTGTTTTTGAATTTTATGTCGTGTGATGCCAGATGTTCGGTTTCGAATAAAGTTTTCTCGTTTTGTAGGCTTAGTTAGGAATAAATGGAATTCTACCTAGCTGCTAACTCTAGCCCATACTATTCAAAAGTTGAAAATCAATAGTTCCAATTACAAATACATCAATAAAAATTAAAAACTTATTTTTAAAAACTAAACCAATACTTATATTTTTTGGAGACAAAGCAATTATACGAAAGTCTTCACTATTTTTCTAAAACATATCCCTTTATACAACTTTCGCCCTTCTACGAACATCCATATAATTTTATTATTTTTACAAATATGTCCAATAATATGAGTGGTTGGTGTACGGGTCGAACCGACATTTAATTTTTTATAAATTTATATAAATTTTTTAACTTATATATGAAATGAAATTATGCCAGTTTTGTAAAGAATCAAAAATAGTTAAATAATATTAATATATAATATAATCAACGATAAGAAAAAAATCACAAATTCAAGATATATTATTAAATTTTCGTACACATTTTAAATAAAAATAACAAAAAGCGCTATTCAACGTATTTTTTGGAACAATCATAATATTTTTAAATACCAATTAGCCAAAATAAACAAGGGTTAAATGAAATCTGTTTATATTTTTCGAGAAAAAAGGGTGCGCAACGATGAAATCAGAAAATTCGCCATATTTAATATTCAGATGTAGCTCTTACCTAATGTTTATCTAAAAAAATTTTAA
This sequence comes from Brachycentrus maculatus, assembly GCF_059751285.1. Taxonomy (NCBI): domain Eukaryota; kingdom Metazoa; phylum Arthropoda; class Insecta; order Trichoptera; family Brachycentridae; genus Brachycentrus; species Brachycentrus maculatus. Next base: position 594,417 of record NW_028280868.1, on the reverse strand, counting down.
ACGAACGTAAAATATTTAGAAAAATATAAACATGTGTATGATAATTTAAAAAAAAAGTAAATTATGTTAAAACTTAAGTATAAAGATGCAATTTTTTAAACATGTTTATAAAATATTTTAAAATGAAAAAAAAAACTGTCTTACGGTGTATTTGATCGTTTGGAATCAAGGGATTACAAATTAAATAAGCTTTTACGCAACCCGAGTACTACCACTGTTTTTTTCATTCTTTTAAATTTATCGTACCTACTCATCAAACTTTTTTCATAACAATAAAATATAAAACGTTCATAGCGATTATCCAATTCAGTAACCTATGCGTCATTTATTACGGACAATATACTTTGTTTATAAGTTAATTAATTTATAATACAAATATCATTCAGTTGAGTTCAAAAGTATAATATAAACAAACGAATTCGTATATGAGTATTCATTTACAATAATATAAAAGGTTAATATATATACAATAATAAACGTACGAGTATTATACGAATAAAACTTAAATCTCAAATTAATTTTTTTTGATGAATGGGTTCAAAAGATTTGTAATATTTACAAAGTTTTTGAAATATAAATATATCTGTTAATTACACTGTTAAAGTTAAAATATATCTTTAAAATAATATCTTTCCCCAGATGATAAACTTTAATTTTCTGTTCGTTTCAGTTTGTGTTGTTTGTTGTTTCGAGTGTACTGTCAAAGTAAGTGCCCTATTTAAATAGTATTAAACGTTGATCAAATTAAATATTTCCACCCTAGTGACTATTGTTTAATGGGGGTAAGTATACAACCACCTTTCACGACCTTTAACGTAGACGGAATCGCGTCAAATAGCTATTTCTTTAACAGAAGCAATAAATTATTCCGGAAAGATTTAACCCTAATTATATTCTAGGTCTCTTCTATTTACTTTTATACGTATTTTCAATTAAGGTCTGGAAAATTGTTTTCCGCGTTTATTTATCTCTTGAGGCTTTGCCCGTCCGAGTGCGTTGAGCGGAATGGTTATGGATTTTTTCAGGAAACGCTTCGTTCATGAAATTACTTTCAACCTTCAATTAATTTTGTGAAATGGAGTATTTTAGTCTAAATACTCTCCGTAAAGGAGTGCGGAAATACATTTTAATGGAATAAAAGTTAATGAAAAGTTAAAAGACATTTATTGTTGCTTTATATATCTCGACAAAAAAGAATGTATAATTGATTTTTGTTGTAATTTGTTGAAGTATGATATTATTATATTAATAATTTACATTTTCAAATGCAATTAACTACCTCATACGACAAAAATAACAGGTTAAATTACTGTGAAAACATTTTTTTAAATGTCTCTCATTACAAAATAAAATCACGGGTTATATCAAAACAAACAAAAATAATATAACTAAAAAAGTTTTAATTTTTACCGACGATATGACACATTTTTTTTATAATTATATTAAGAGAATTTCAATCTCCAATGATATAACTCATTAAAACTGAATACTAAAGTAGCTCAGTGCTGATTTTTTTAATTGAATTTAAATGAAAATGCATTTTGCATTTAGCAGTCAAATTTTGACTTAAATAAATGAAATACGGGTTCAACTATGACATGGATTTTCATAAGGAAACTAGTACATGAACCATTTATTATGTTTTTATATAGTTATTCAAGGATTGATTTATTACAATAAATAAAAATAAATAAAAACAGTGATTTTAGAGAACAACGAGAAATCGAATACTTTATCTCAGATTGATCAGAGGTTTTAATTGTTATTTTTTGTGCTTTACGAAAATGTTATTTAAATAACAAATACATTGAAAAAGAATAATAATGTATCATTGCAATCTCTTTGGGTGATTTTATCGCGTAATTTTATTGAACTCAATTAGTGAGATTATCCTATTAAGGGTATAACTAAATTGGGACCTTATCCAATTAATTCATTTGCTAATGACCAATACGACTATGAGAAACATTAACGTTTTAATAATTTCATTTATTGCCTTAGTTAAATAAACTTTGAAACATTTGTAGTAATTAAAACTAGGCGATATACCTTTATTTTGTGTTCATAACAAATATATATATATATATATATATATATATATATATATATATATATATATATATATATATATATATATATATATATATATATATATATATATATATATATATATATATATATATATATATATATATATATATATATGTATATATATATATATATATATATATATATATATATATATATATATATATATATATATATAAATGTGTATATATATATATATATATATATATATATATATATATATATATATATATATATACATATACATAAATATTTATATATATATATATATATATATATATATATATATATATATATATATATATATATATATATATATATATATTTATATATATATATATATATATATATATATATATATATTTATATATACATATTTCAAACGAATCATTGTCAATATAAAACATTGATCTTCTCTTATCATCACACCTTATTAATTGAACATCTGTTATCAATCTCACATTAATGCAATGATACATGGATTCTATATTTTTGAAAATCTTTCTTATATTTACGTCGAAAAATAGGGTTTCGTCATTAAATATGGCGTGTAAGGAGATTTTAACATATGTATTAACGTATATCATAGTGTCTAGATTATTTGCTTGGATTTACAGATGTCTGTATTTTATTGTCTTGCTCACTAAGTTACTACAAATCTCATATAAACAATGTGTAATTCCGATAAGAATAATGTGTTAAAAGAATTGATAAACGATAATATTTTCCAAAGACTGTTGATGAGAGCCTCGGGAATTCGAGGCGTTCGTTCTTTTTTCCTTTCCAATATTTCATAAAACCTCATTACTTCGCAACTCATGGCATAATTCGTCAATTTGATCAATTCATTATAATATTAAGCATTTATGTACCAAACTGATGATCACATGGTACAAACATATATTTATTTATGTATTTGTTATGTGTTGGGTAAATATTTTAGTGTGGTAAATATATATTTTTTTGAAATCAAAGAAATGATTTATCATAAGGATTTTATTTTAAATATATAATATTTAAGTACTAAACAAAATTGTTACTTTTGCAAGTGAAAATAAGTATTTTAATGTATATAAATTATCGTTTCACATAAAAAAGTAAAATCACAAATAATTAATTACGTATTTTCTGGTGTCTAATTAGGTGTTTTAGTACCCAAACTTTAATCAAGACACCCACAAAAACTATGATATCAATGATTTTGTTTATAAATTTAAAAAAAAGAACAGTTTGCTATGGTAATCGCTGAAAGATTTTTATTTTTTATAATTATATAACAAACAAAATATAAATTGATCTTTATATTTTATTTGTTATAAAGATAAACTTATCTTAATCAATATTTCCATTTCAAGAAAACATACTACCCAAATGTACGAAATCCTTCATGTACTTGTTTACCAAAATTCTCCATTATTATTATTTTTAACGCAGATCCATACTCATCTCTTTCAATAACCAGGAGTATGGATTCGTCAACATTTATCAGCAAATTACTTAATGAAGTTTTTTATAGTGTACAAAAACGTTTGGATTGTTTTGTTGTACAGTAAAACGATGCCTTTCTAAGGCAAATACCATATTTTTATTCAGTATAATAAATACTTTTTTTTTCAATTAAAGCGACAATCTTTATTTTTATTTAAACAACTATTGTATATAGCAACACTCCCGGGAATGTGTTGAGAAAAGTGTAAATACTAATAGGAGTAAAGTAAATATTAAAAATAAGATTGAATATTTTTATGTTTGTCTAGTAAATATAAACGTATTACAAGTTTACTTTTTGTTGCTCAAATAGATATATTAAAATACTCAAACTAGGCACTTAAACAATTTTTTGGTAAAAAAAATCATGCTTATCTCACGTTTCAACTTTTCATAAAATTTTTAAAGTTATTTCGAACAAAGAAACAGGCGGATTGCTAACAGAAATCTATGTTATTACTACAGTATCTAAGGTAATATCGTTATTTTTCATACCAAAATGTAGTAAATGTATATTTTCAACTCACGTGCGTGTACTATTTGCTCAGATACTAGCTTTTACGAAGCATAGGATACATACATTTAATTATAATGTATTTACATATGTATTTAGCTATACACATAAACTCCCACGAAAACCCGTATGATAAATATTTCATAATAAGGATTATATGGAATTACTGTAATAGAATTATTTGTAGGGCACGTGGGTGTGCTAACTTTGAATGGCAAATTCAAACGATAAAATCTTTCAATGGAAAAAGAACCACCATATTTGAAGTCAGTGATAATCCGTTTTATTATTATTCATTTATTAATTTTTGAATTTGAATGAAACACACAAAGACAAAAATAAATGAAATGTTATTTTTCACGGGGTTACATTTTACTATAATTTAAATGTGCATTTAAATTCTGTTAAATTTATTGTAATGGGCATGTAAGTAACATTTTTAAATATTAATACTTCGTTTTTCTGTAGGAGTTAGAATGTTGAAATAGATTGGTATCTTTTGAGCTTTAACTTTTCTTATGAAACTCTTTTATAGTTTGTTCGTCTTAAACTTAAGCTTGAAATAGAGATAATAAAGTAAAAGGTGAAGCTCTATTGAGAATATTCTTCAATATTTTCGACACCGATGATAATTTAAACCTGAACTACTTTAGTTTGGGCGAATAAATACGACCATTGTTTATTATGAATGAAATTTTTCCATAAATTATTCATCGTCGCGATTAATTACTATTTATTTAGTTGAGTAAAACAGATTATACGAGTAATTTATCTGAAATATACCGTTTCAATATAGCAAACCAATTTACTATCTGATTATGAAATAATAAAATATATTAAATTAAGTTAAACATAATTAATTCGCATATAAATACATTCAGCCGCTCTTTGTGGGTAATTCGGCAACTTTCCCCTCGGCTCGTTCGTGAGTGCCGTTTCCTTTGGAGGCTAATAAGAAGTGACTCCGCTGGAGATTTCTAAGAGAGAAAGGTCTAACTTGTCAAGAAATGATTAAAAGCAAGCCTGATTAGGCCGATGTAATATTTAATACCTCTCAGAGGTCCAGCGAATGAAGGCTGCCATAGAAAAGGGTGCATTTCAAAGGAGATATGGAAACTAAGATTAATGAGGCGGAAGCGTGAGATGATATTTCACAACCTTCATACTTCATACTTCAACTCTAATTTGTCTTGTTTCTGATATTACTTAAGCTCATAGTATTTGAAGCTTCCTGGCTTTTACTATCTGATTGAAGGCACAGTTTACATTAAATTTCTCTTTAAGTTTCTCTTGGGAAATTATCGTTTTGGTACAATAAATCAAAAAATTTCTGCTTATGATATCTAAAGCTTAACTTTTCAATAAATTATGTTTATAAGAAAAGTATCTAATTACCACATTATAGTTTTCCAAAATAAATAACTTGTTAGGAATAATAATCCGGCAATAGCATCGAGAGTGAGATGAATGATACATTTCGGAACACAAAGAGGTTTTTATCCAAATCATGAAATGATTTTTAAAATTCTTTCATATTTTATTGATTATTGGGTAATTAAGTTGTGTAAGTTTTAAAATTATTAAAACAAATAGGCAGGGTGTAATTTATACAGGTTTATACAATTACAGAAATGCACACCCAGTGCTTTAATTATCAATGATATTGTCCCTTTCATCAATACTATAATTTTTATATTTTATTTCTCATAAATTGGTTACGTCTATCATATGTAATGTGTATCCATGCATTCATATTGCAAATCTGTATTAAAAAATATGGGTCGTCGGTCTGATCATTTGCTTACATATTATATAATTAACGATAAAGTGAACACCTTGAAGAAACAATGGCGTATGCACCATTAGATGCGTATAGGGGTTAGTTACGCCGAGTTGAAAAGACAAACGGATGATAGAAACGGATGGAGGCTAACCATGAAAGATGCTAGCCATTCATCGTTAAGATTGTGTAAATAAAAAAGGAGAAGATGAAGAAGACTTTGTGCCTGGATCTTCTATTTATATTTATTTTCGTCATACTATATTTTCTGACCTTGTAAAGCAATTTCAGTCATCTATGTAGTGATGGATGTCACTAAGTGATTCTCAAAATTGGTCTGAATACTAGAGTAAGAGAATAACTTAGCGTTTCACGATTTTTTAATGATTTAAGATACAGGTAAACAATTTAACAATACTTTAAGATACAGATATTTTATGTGGTTGAAATATAATTATTAAATTTCTCTCATTACATAAAACACACATTTTTCAGGATGAACTTGTACTTGAAGCAAAATACATTTCATTTAAATGTGAGAAACTTCTAAAATGGGCACACTAGCCGGAATGTTTAACGGCCAAAGTTAATTGGCGCTTTCAACTTTAATTTTGTAATTTTTCGCATAAAACCTATAAATTCAAACTTTTGAATTAAGGAATGAATACAAAAGTCTGGCTTTGAAACTGATACAAGTTAGGATTTTAATATTATATTTTTTTCCCATTTTAGCTTTTTGTAAAATGTTGAAAAAATCACAATATCATTGATATTTAAAGCATTTAATTTATTTTTAGCATTTTTTACTTTTAATATATATATTTTTTAAATATTCCTGACGCAGAGACTGGTACATCTCAAAAAAGGGTAGATTCACTAATGTTACTAATATTAAAAAAAGTTCATTCATTCTTGGTTCAGATATTTGAACTCAACAAAATGTTTTGTTTTTTATATAAAAATGGATATCCATATAATAATAATATTTCAAGATTAGCTTAAATTGTGACAAAAGAGAACCTTGTTTTAATGGGAACAAAAGAAAACGATTATTTATCTGTAACGCCAGCTTTTCCAAACAGCGGTTGGTTTGTTTAGACAAGAAGTCACGTTTCTAACAGTCGTGTATTTCAAGCCTAAGTGATTTGGTATATCTCCATACAAAACCTCTCTTGAGAGAAATATTCGGTAATATTTCGACTGACAATATTTAATTACTTGAAGAGAGGTCGACAGACATTAATGGCGACAATAAAATTGAACGGCCAGATTCGAGCGACACAGCAGGATGAGAGAATTGATATTATATTATAATATAATATCGTATAGGTGTACGTAGTCCGTTTGGGTCGATGCCGATGGGGCGAGTAATGGGTATTGTCGCGACCCCTGACCGTATACCGCGTACTGTATTACTGTACCCTTGTATCGGGCCTTGTTTGTAAAGGTGGGTAAGATCCGTATAAATAGGAGATTCGCATCAGTGTATCTATATCACTTAAGTGATTCGTTAAAACAATTATTAATTAAACGATAGACAATTCGTCGGGAGAATGGCGCCAGCGAGGGGGGACTTTTACAAAATATTACTTTTCTCTACAAAATTTTAAAATTATCTCAAATCGTATCGACAGACAATGATAAATAACCAAAAAAAGACGTCAATGAATTTTGCCACTATCAAACCAGATAGCAGTTATGCCTTTCACCCTGATCTGCTTTATTTATGTCACCTATATTCCATCAAATAAATTCCAAATCTATACCAAAAAAATATTTACCGCAGAACAAACCATCTCGCTTTTAAGTGGTTGACGATTAAGTTACAATAATATTAATTCCATCCAATGTATGCCCTATGCACTCTTGTTGTGCGAATAGTCACCCATGTATGCAGGTTAACAAAGATAAAATTTCTACCCACTGCTTTAGCTTCAATGTAAACAATTTCTAAAATCTGAGTCCGTAATCATATAAGTTTATTTATGAATCAATAAATCTATTAATCAGTAGGCCAGTGACCGGATCAACGTTCGTGAATGAGATCGACTTTAAACTAGGATCCGGATATGAAAGAATCATTAGGATCCGGTCGTTCGCGAATGACCCATGCCTACTTGTTTGACGCTGACTACAGTTTTTCAAACGTCCCCGTAATAATTTAGCCGATAAATTGGTTAACAACACAAAATGCGCCCATCTCGCGGGATGTTCGATATAAAATTAAGCCGTCCTAATCCAGTGCGATAAATCAACAATTTATCGAAGTTGATATCTCCGAATATTATGCTAATGGCGCCGTTTGTAACGACTGAAAGTACTTGTAAAACATTAAACCCGTTTATCACGATATAACGTTAATGTTATTCCGTACACGTACTGGTTCTATGTCTCACGGTGACTCTACCATCGCTGATTGTGTCAAACACTTTGTCCTCATTTTGCTTTGGATTATTTACGTTGATACTGTTTGTTCGGTATTTTATTATTACACCATATACTTGCTTTATTGTGTATCTGTCGACGAATGCCCGTAACTTTATATTTGTGTATTAAATAAAGGACCACTAAACCTTTATGGGTGCGAATATACCAGAACCTTCGACGTACATAGGTTTATTTGGTAGGTGGGTAAATTCAGTAAAAAATCTATGTTTTTAGTCGACACAAAATTATAGTTTATTCATGTAAACTTGACAAGTTTCGACAACTACATATGTTCTTATAAACATATGAAAATTCGAACTGAAAGAACAAACACTTTGTGCTAGTATTTCACCCTTTCGATAAAAATATCTGTATTTTTCAAAACAAGACAATATATATATATATATATATATATATATACATATATATATATATATATATATATATATATATATATATATATATATATATATATATATATATATATATATATATATATATATATATATATATATATATATATATATATATATATATATATATATATATTATATATATATATATATATATATATATATATATATATATATATATATATATAAATATATATATTTATATATATATATATATATATATATATATATATATATATATATATATATATATATATATATATATATATATATATATATATATATATATATATATATATATATATATATATATATATATATATATATATATATATATATAATATTTATATTAATTAACTGAAAAGTAATCGTTTACAAGTATTTTATTTTCATATTTAAAACATTAAGTCTTAGAATGATTAAAAATATTATGGACAATATTATTTGTGTTATTCTGCTGCAAGTATTTGAAGTATTCAGTATTGTGAAATTACAAAACTTCAAACATTTTTAGCATATCCATTATGAATTCGCAATAAGTACAAAAAAATAAAATCTCAACACTTAAACAAAACCCAACAAATGAAAAAAAGAATAATTCTTTTGTCTAGTTTAAATTCTTTAAAGTAATTGTTGAGAGAGTGAAATTTATTTCTTTGTTCTCAGCTTGGCATTCCCTAGCTCGTCATTCCAAATGATCAGTCACAAAGTATCAGCTTCTTGCTTGTCTTAATAATGCCAAAATATTTTCAAGTTCATTGTGACATTATTATGCTGGATGGACAATTTTATTTACTGCCAAGTTGTCAAACCTCTCAAATGTATTAAGTTTGTATTTTATAAAAAAGTAACACAATTTAATAATTAAATTTTCATTCATATTTTTGTTCAATTGTTTATTAGGTTTATCGCTAAAAAATAATTTCAAACAACAAAACAATTTTTTTTCATTTATATCTCAAACAAAGATGAAAAAGAATATGGTAATCTGGATATTTACAGGGCTGACAACCTGTCGTTGGCTTAAACCAGCTAACGTGATCACTTCATACATTGTGTTACATTCATCATTATTGCCTTGATTGATAACCACACTAGTTAAATTTTGAAAGTACTCGTATTTATGCTCTAATTGAAAAAAATTTCGGTAAGTAGAATACTTTTAGAATTTTTCGTCTTTGATTCTGTATTTCAGATATCAATACCATTATTTATAACAGTAGAGCTAATCACGTATTTGTTAATAAAAATTTGGAAACACTCAAAATATTGGGAACTAAAAATAATATTATTACAAAAATAATTTAAGACCTTATTTAAGCACGTCGATCGCTCCAATTTCTGACCCGTCCAATCCTCAAAAGGTGTGGAGTACTGGGCCTTGCCATGTTTTTTTTTCTAATTTTTCAACTACTTATTCCATTTGTTCACTCTTTATGCTCAAGCCACCTCAATTCTCAATTTTTATCTTATCAATAATCCTTCACCCTTAAAGTATTTCGCTATTTTTTTATTTACTACAATCGTAATTTCAATCTTACTTTCACTTCTTTAAAAAACCATTACATTTGCCTTCTCAACATTCACAATCAATTAAATTTCATTAATATTCAATTTTTTATTTACAAACTAAGATTATATTTCAATACCTGTTCAAAATTGGTGTAATTGGTTCTTTTGACTTATGTTTAGTTCATTTTATAAACATACTCCCTAGATGTTGAACAATGTACATGTTATTTGATGTATAAAGTATAAAACCATTTGATTTTGAATTGTATTACAAAGTTTTAAAAGTAATTATGGGAAAGATGTTGTAAACCTCGAGCGCTGATAGTACTATTCTATAATAAGCCATCAAAACTAATTAGTAATATATTAAGCAAGTTTGTCTCCAGTAATCAGGTATCCACTTCAGCGCAAGGAGGTACAAAGTCTGGCTACGTGAGCTTTATTAACGTTTACGGGCTAAAAGTTATAATAGGTAGAGAAAAGCAGAGTATAAGGAAACTTACCTTTACTTCCTGAAATTTTTAGTTCCCTCACGTTCACTTCACAATAACTCTTCCTTGACTCGCTACAAGAATTCATTTATCACTCTAGAATTTTTCGCAGTATCTTGAAAGCTCTTTAAATATAGACGTTATTATTTCGCAAACGCCAACAGGCAGTTAACTTAAACGATTATTTCCAAAAGCTATTAATCAATCTATTTGAATAATTAAACAAATTGGAAAAGCGTCGGAAATTCAAGTTTTATTCATTTAAAAATTATATAATACAATGAATGTAAACATTATTTTTATAAAAAGCTTTTTCTCTAATGAAAATCACTAATGGCTGCCAATTTGTATTAGCCAAAAGCTTTATAAGCTGTTTTAAATCAGATATTGATTTATCGTGGTCATGGTTAGACGCACTTCCTTATAAATTATACCATCAACATACATGGAACAAACACAATACGGACGGAATTTTATATCAATTAGTATTTTTTGTGTTCTTAAAGTGATATGATATTTAAGATGTAAAATAAAATATATTATATTATTTATTTATTGATTTGGCGTTTATTTTGTAGAACTCCATTTTGATTTATGTATTAATTTTAAATCAAACACAGATTTTTTGAGTCTACTAAGTTAGTAGTAACTTAGTAGACTCAAAACATTTGTGTTTGATTTAAAATTAATACATTCATTTTTAAATTATTTTTTGACATCTAATCAAAGATGAAGAAGAATATGGAAGTCTGGGCATTTACGGGGCTGACGACCGTCATAGGCTGGTTTAAGTGATCACTTTACACACGTGTAACATTCACCAATTCTACCCATTATTGACAACCACACTACTCAAATTCTTATGAACCATTGGTTCATATATATAGAACTTCTAAGAATTTGAGTAGTGTGGTTGTCAATAATGGGTAGAATTGGTGAATGTTACACGTGTGTAAAGTGATCACTGAAGCCCCGTAAATGCCCAGACTTCCATATTCTTCTTCATCTTTGATGAGATGTCAAAAAAAATAACAACTCCTGTAATTGGAGATAATCCAGATTTTGTGAACAAGCATTAGGACACACTCAAAATGTTGTGAAATATTTTTGTTGTATTTTGAATGGTGAATTTGAAAAAAAGTAAAAACATTATAAATTACTGCTGTGGCAAATGAATATTGAAAAATTGGCATAACGGAGTTATTACTGAATCGGTTTAATTCTATATAGGATTAAAGTAGTTTATCTCACGAATTCCCTGAATCGCGATGAAGCTTGGGTAGACTGTTTTTAAGAATAAGGTATAAGTAATGTTATTTTAATTTTTGAAATGTAATTTAACTGCCCCACAGATAGTAAAATAAATATTAATATTCCCCGCAACTTAGTTGTGGGGAACGTGCAGTATTTAAAATGCATGATTAGGAAAAGAAAAAAAAATCCGTGAAAAAAATTAATTGGCCACCTATTATTGACAAGAAGGATATTTTATAGTAAACAAATCATTCGATTGTATTCCAAATTTGTTTTGCAATAGTAAATACATATAGGAATTCGGATTTTAACAGATAAAAGCAATTACAAAAGAAAACTTGCCCAGAGAAACGATTGAAAAAGGGATTTTCTTGTTTTATGTATATGCATAGTAAAAAAAGCAATAGCCGAGCTCCATTATTGTAGTACATATTTATACGAAATACGGTCATGATCGTACCAAAAGTACTTAACACATCGGGTTGTGATTGGGTTACATTTTTTGTTTATTATTACAAAGACCATACCATGGTTCTTTTACCATGTTTTGCAATTAATATAAAAATTGTTTTTTTTTTAGAATTGTGATACTGAATAACTGTATTGCTATTGTCATTAGCAGCTGTGTGTGATTGAACGTATAATAAGGAGAGAAAAGTATAAATTGTATTTTTGAGAAAGATTTTTAGTAACTCCGGATTTTTTTGACTATTGCACATATTCTTAAGTTTATTAATAAAAATAAATTAATTTGTAATTGTACTTACATAAAAATTTGTGAAGATATAAGGGTGGTATAAAATAATAAACTTTAGTCGAAGAATCAAGGACGGGTGTAGGTTATACAACCCACCTGCTGGTGGACTTGCGACCTTTGTTTTGTGTACAATACTGTTGGGGCGAGTTTTGCAAGCTTTGTTTGGGGGTGGTACCAGGAATAGGAAAAAAGGAGTGGGACTTTTTCTGCTCTAGTTTTAAACGCTGAATACAAAAAAGGAGGACACAGGCTATATGCAGCTTTAATACTAAAATGTTGTTTAAAAGCTTTTAATAAATAGAAACGTAATGTGAAAACAACCATTTTTAGTTTTTTTTTGTGAAAATGCCCCAATATTGTGATCAGTTTTTAATTAATAAATATATTTGCTTCATCAAGAATACAATTTAAACATTTCATTTCTAGAATATTTTAAGATGTGTAAACAAACGGAATTTATTGAAGGAAATTTTAAGAGTGCAGATTTTTATTTTTTCAAATATTACTTATTATTTTTGTGCGGTAAAAAGTGTACTTTATATGTGATTAATGAAATACAATTCCATTATGAAATAACAGGATAAAACCGTAACCAATTAGCAAGAAATATTTTTGCGTTATCGCATTAAAGAGCGTGTGGTATCCCAACATAGATTCAGTTATGCTTCCTGCTTTCAGTCTGTCCCACTAGAATGCGCATGGAACTCTACGATCCGCTACGGGCGGCAGTCTACGCCGGGCTAGCATCAGCGTTGGACAGCATTAAGCAGACACACAACCTTATACCTAACTTTGAATCCTTCTGCGAGCTCCGCTAAAGTTTTCACGAACACGCTTCCGCAAAACTCCCAAAAGAAAGAAAACAATTTTTTTTAAACAATTGAATGTACAATTCAGTTTATTTATGAATTTTATTAACTTATTTTGTTTTATTTTATGCTGAGGTGATTGTGTAACATTAACAAGTGATATGAGACATTTTTTTCTATAAATTCGTGATTTTTAAAGTTTTTCAGTGTTTTTGTGAAATGTTAAAAGATAACGATTTTTATGTGAGTGTGGGTGATTAAATTGATTTTAGAAAAATATGGTAAATATATTTATATTTGTTTTCTGATACATGTAAAATTTAAGAGCACTAACAATGCATTTTCGTATATTCGTGGTAAAATAATAATAAATTGAAATGAATTTCAAAAATTATCGTTTGAAAAATAACAATTATAAAAAATAAAAAATGCATAAAGTATTTTATATTTTAATTACACGAGTCTTTATTTTAAAATTAATTGTTTAATTAATTTAAACCGTGAGAAAAATTTTACGTTTTTATTTAATTTATAATTCATTTGATTTCCCATGCGTGTATTTATTACAATTAAATAAACTCTAACGCATGTTAGATTAACATTACTTGTTAATATTTATTCTTTTAAAAATATGGACCATTGAAATATTAATGGTATTTAATAAAAAAAATACAAACACCGTAATTACTTTTACCTTAAATTTACTGGACTTAATGAACCAATTTGATTCGTTTGAAATCAACCGAGAAAGTATTTTTGTTGATTTTGTCCATTTGAAAATTTTCAAGCTTATTTGCATTTGAATTGATTCGAGATAAATTGACAATTGAATGACATCCAGAATTGTCCACCAAATATTATACTTAAAAATAATTTTCGAAAAATGAAAATTTTCATTAATTCTACCTATTTAATTAGAAGTTTTTATTTTATTTTAGGAAACATGCTTTTCGAATTCCTAAAAGATGTAGTTTCCGTATTTAAAGAAAAAAGTCTTATAATGTATATTAATATCAAAGAAATGAATTTTTGACAACATTTAATAAATATTTGTATTAATTAAATATTATAAAATAATTATTGTAAATAAAACTCGATATTTAAATAGAATGATGTAAAATAGTAACTGGATAATTTAAATTAAGAAAGTGATAAGCAAAATCACTTATTAATACAAAAACATGTTTTCAATGTTTTGGAAAAAATCAGAGAAAAATATTTGAAAACTTACTTTATTTCTTTATTTACTAGACATTTCAATATTTCCAAATATTTTTTGGAAACCAACCGAACTCAGTGATATAATATGTAAGAAACGTCGTGTTATTTGGCTACTAAGAATGAGTTTCCCGTTTTCAGTCAGCCAAATAAACATATTTAAAAAAAAAATAAAAACAAAAAAAAAATAGTAGGAAGTAATTGTTGACATACGAAAATATTTCTTGACAACCATCAGCGGGCATCAGTTTTTTATTCATGCATTTAGTTTTGTAAAGTTTCTTTAATACCGTTTGTAATAATTTAAATTTATTTGAATTACACTTACAATTATTTTAACCCAGTGAAAAAGAGGTAGTAATTCAAACAATAAAAAAATAAAATTCGGGAAAAGTACTTTGAATTTAGTCTGACGCGGATTTACAGAAAAAAAATATTATGCGAAATATTCATGAAATAAAATAGTAAATATCGAGGATGACTCATATTAAATTCTTCAAGGACAATGTAAGAATACAGCGTTTTATTTGTAAGTATTTAATATGATTGATTGAGACGCAATTTTATATACATACATCACGGCTAAATAAAATTCTGGTATTTTGCTCATGACAGAATAATTTTCGAATGAAATATGATATTATTAATCTTATTTTAATATATTTGTACACACATAAATAAAATATTAAAAATACGTTCACCATATGGATGCATACACATATATTTGATCATATGTATGTTTGTTTGTATTTATGTATGTATGTACAACACATAAACATAACAAATAAAAAAAAATACACAGTAAAGATATTTGGAACTTAATTTTCTTATCAATCCTCATAAAACTTGAAAACATTTTCAAGCGTTCAAATTAGACAAGTTAGTACGAGAACAGGTATGGCACCTGAGTACCTCAGCCAAAGCCGATATTGTTATTTTCCTCTACTTTAGAGCCTGGTAAATATCCTTTACTCTGCGCTCCTTCACTTACGCCATCTATATTAACTCAAACATATCTTGTTCTTTGTTCCAAATCCTCTGAATATAGGCAGGATTAATCGCCCTGCCCATATATGTTCACACTCGAGTCAACATCGCGTCGATTCGATACGATGCTCTGTGCTTCTTTCTAATTGTAAAATTTTAGCTTTGGGCAATTGCTCTAGTTATATCAACCAACTGCAAATATTCGGCAGTCACCAGCCGTAATATGCCAGTCTACATCAAATTACAAAAAAAAACGTTCGAAAAACAATCTTACAGAAGTATCATCATAGTTTTCAATAAGTGAAAAATATCATATCAATTATCAATTAAATTGATGGTACGAAAAACATGTTTTTTTACTCGCACCGCATCTGGATATAAGCAGTTTATATTTCGAATAAGCGATTTTAGAACAAAGTTAACGAGTTCAATAGCGTACAACGCAGAAAGCATTAAAAAATTATACCATCTACCCTGTCGGTACATTTCTATTCTACCAATTGAAATTTATGAAACAATTATAGAATGACACTGTGTTCACTCGATCGTTGATTATATGAAGGCGGGAGTCAGTCCTCCGCCCTAGATTCTCGGGAACTGGGAAAAAACATGAGAGGATGGAGTTCTAGTAAGTGAAGGAAGTAAGCGAAGTGCATGCTATATGAAAAACGAAACAGGAGAGAGTAGGTTGAAAAATAAGAATAGCAGCAATGTCAACGGTACTTGCGTTTGCATATCTATACTAGTTTATGCTTGCAAAAAGTACGGCTAAGGTATATTATCTATTTGAAAATAACGATGATGAGAGAAGATAATGAAAAACAAAATTAAAAAAAAATGTAAAAAATAATTTATTAACGTAATACTCGGATGAATGAAAAAATTATAAGTGTAGTGCTTTATAAAATATTATGCTATCGCGTGTTGATCGAAATCATAGTAAAAATATCGTTTATTTACAGTATTTTGGTTTAATATACGCTTTTGAACCTTAACTGAATTGACGCATTGTTATTTTGATTATAAAAAATGAAGTTAAGTTGTTCAGCGCCACCCTTTGTGTCAAATCTCAAACAAAAAGCCTACCAAAAAAACTACTCCGTAATATGACTCAACTCGCTCATGCCGGAATAGCGTGTTTTGTAGACCGACGGAATTAGTTTGACAATAATTCTTAAAGGCCTACATTTTGTGTTCCTCGTAGTAAAATGGCTGTTTGAATGTTTCAATTATTGCTTATCTTAGAGTGAAGTGAGGGTAATGAGTTGGTGTACTAATAGGTGCTAGTTTTACTGATATAAAACATTAGCGAAGCACTAAGTGCTGCGAAGGTGCTTTTCATAATGGTACAGTTTACTGAGCAAGCGTGTTACGGTAATGAGTTTATTTGTTTTCACGGCAAATCTTAAAATGTGTTCACTCGGATCACGGGTTACAGTTTCGCAGACAGAGCATAAACGAAGAACAAAGTAATAGAAATGATATAAGGGCACACAAAAATGCACTAAAAGTCCCCAAAAGAGAAGTTTACCCGAAAATGACAGATATCAAGATTTTATCGCTTAATTTATTCGGGGTAAATTCATGTGAAGTCATGCAAACGATCCCTTTTTACTGTTAAACTACCAATTCGAATTCTTTGTTTGGTTTTGTTATCTCACTTAACAAGGACGATTTAAATAAATGATAAAATATATTTTTGTGTATTATAAATAAATAAATTAAAACCCTTATCCGCACCCCAATGGTGCATAGGGCACTGCGTAATACAAACGCAGTGTTATTTTGATCGTTTACACATGAAGGAAAGGTGATCAGCCCTCCGCTTCAGGCACCAGTCCAGGGTAATATTGAATAAATAGTACAGTGAAAAAATCACTCATATTTATTTTACCCCCTCTGGGAATCGAACTCGGGACTTCCAGAACGGTAGCCGAGCGCGCTGACCATTACACTACGGAGGCGAACGAATAAATAAATACTTAAATAAAAAAAAACAATGTCTTAAAAGAAGAACATGCATGTTTTGTACGAACATTTCTTGGTGGAACAGTATTTTAGATAAAAAAAAGTTTTTTTAAATAACATTTTCTCTAGCCTCCCACTTGTCTGATGATGTTGGTAACGACGAAACAAGGTCACTGGTTAAATAAAATATATGTGTAAAAAACTATTTATTGTTTTTTCATTGTACAAAGAGATGTTGAAATCTCACATCTTCTCAAATTATTTACCGATTGCTTTGAAATTTTAACACAACGTTGCATCTGAATACGCGTCTAGGTTTATATATGTACCTGTGAATTGTGAGTGTTTTTACCTTTGACAAATTACATTACGTTTTCTTTTAAACATCTGTTTTGAATCTTTTTTTTTTCTTTATTTTGAATTCTGCATTACAAAACATAACATTTGCATTACATAACATAAATTCAAATACAAAAAAAAGTATTATTAAAAAAAAATATTGATGAATCTTCATTGACAGCAATGGCAGTGACATCAGTCGAATGTAACAGCAACACACTCAATACTTAATATTTCTTAAGGTAGACAGCTTGCATCTTCACATGTCTTGATGGCGTCATTTAGTATTTGAAACGTTTTTGTTGCTTCATATATATTTATAAAGGTATTTTTTTTATATTTCCATTGTTTCAAAATACTGTAAAATTATACATATTAGATATGGGTGATTTTTTTTTATAACAAATTATTAATAGATTTATATTATCCACTGACACTTCGTGATGGAATTGCATTTTTAATTTATTATTAGATTAAAACCAATATTTTTAGCTTTTCCACTTTTTTATTTGACCAGCGACCGGGTTTCGTCGTTACCGACATCATCAGACTGGACAGACCAGTCTGATGATGTCGGTAACGACGAAACCCGGTCGCTGGTCAAATAAAAAAGTGGAAAAGCTAAAAATATTGGTTTTAATCTAATAATAAATTAACAAATTATTAAATAAAAGTATGATTGTTCTTACGAATGCCCCAATTTGCGAATGTAAAAACATGTTGGTAATAAGTTTGTCGGCATCAACATACTATTATTATGAAGAATATATTCATTATTTTTATTTTGCTTCCATTGGAAATAAACTCGAATATGTAGTATGGTAGCCAAAAGCGTTTACCACAGTGTTATTCTACGGGGTAGTCTAAAATGTTACAAAATTGTAAAATAATCGACTAGTTGCTATAACACCGTATATTTACTACTGTCTTCACTCTTATACTTTGAATTACTAAAAATATCTACATAACTTATGATGTGACAACTAGTAAAATGTAATAGAAACAATGTATTCAGATATTTTATAAGCCTAACAGTACAAGTCTAAAACAAAAACAATTATTTATATTTAATGTAAAAATAAACTCGTAAGTAGAGATACCCAAATTTCTGAACAAGAATATGGATTCTCCCAAATTATGATAAATAAAAAAATATTATTTATATTAGATATCCCAAAATATGATACATAAAAATAAACAACTGGTCAAATTATAAGTTTAATAAAAATTTAAAATCATGATTTTCAATCAAATCAAAATCATGATTGAAAATCTTGTATTTAAAATAATTCGGAAAGAATCTTACAAATATTCCGTGAAGGTCTCAGCTTAATAAAAAGCTTACTCAACTCAGCTAAAGATAGTGCCGATAACTCACAACTAAATGAACGTTTCAATTATAGGAAATATACAAGTTCTGGGATTTGGGTGGTGTAATTATCAATTATGGGTAGAATGGTGCATTTTACTTGTGTATAAAGTAATCACTTAAATCAGCCAATGACAGGTCCTAAACTCTGTTAAAAACAGGATTTTCACATCATTCTTTATCTTTATTGAGATGTCAATATAAATAATAATTACTTGAACTTAAAAGAATGGTATATTTTGAAAGTATGTAATCTGATCTTCAATCGCATAAGAATAAAACACAATATCGAGTTTAAAAGTAAATAAAAACATATTTCTGTTTTACAACACACACGAATATTTTTGTCACAAAAATAAATTGTGTTAGTATCTGATCATCTCTCTTGTTAGTATTTTTATTGAGAAAGTAATACGCTTTTTTTTCGTAATGTAAAATATATAAACGATAAATATAAAATTACTTGATACGTATTCATCAAAAAGTAAAAAAAAATATTGACGTCTTCACAAACACAAATAAGTTATTTTGAATATGTTTGCATTGACAGGGCTGAAAATTTGTCATCAGTTAGTTTAAGAGATCGTTCCATTCATCGGGTAACATTCATCGAAACAAAAAATTGGTACCTTAATAAAGTTACTTAAAATTACTTAAAGTAGAGGTAACCATAATCTTGTTATATAGACTTTTGACGAAATTAAAAGACATTTATTGTTTTCGTACATTTACAAGTAACTTTTTTATTTTAAAACGTAAATCATTCTCATCAGGTTCTTCAGGAATACATATATGTAAGTATTGCATAACATAAATAAAATTATTACATTTTTCACTTCAAAATTTATTATAACTACTTCTTCTTCCACCCTCAACTTACGTTCAATATTTAGAGCATTAACAACATTTCTTATCTTTACCCTAAGGCAGAAGTACCATAAGTCTAATTTTTGTTCAAATGAATTTATTATAAACATGAGGAAATGGATTGGACGATCGAATGGATTTTATTTGAGCGCAGAAACACCCGATCTCAAATAAACGAAAAGAACAAAATCCTCGAAGAACATATTGCTTCTACGTCGTTAGTAAAGTACAATAATATCCTTTGAAAGTTAGGTTTGTCCTGCATTAAGATGGCGCCATGAGTTCCATTACTAACGCCATCTGTATCCCATAAAAAACTCTATTCCTATATCCCAGACTGTGGAGCAAGGGTTTAATCACATTAGTTTCGTATAATTGACGATCTAACTAACAACCATTCGATCGAATATAGTAGTCTATGCACCATTGAATACAAAAGGGTTAAAATGGGAATATAATTTTAGTTAACAAATAATTTTGTTAAAAAAAATTAAGTGACACAATTTATGTATACCGTACAGTAACGAATTGACTTGTAAAATAGAATATAGATGTCTATGTGAATTTTATAAGACTCACAACCCGTCATTGACTAGTGTACCATTCATTCTGCTATTTCCTACATTTCGATAACAATCTCTAGGGAAGAAAATCCAGATATTATACATTTACAAAAATTTGAATATACTCAAAATATTTTTGATATAAGAGTAAATAAAAACTTTATGTTTCTGTTGACTCATGTTGAAAACATGTTGAGCATTATGTGACTGACTATCAAAAATGTATAAATGAATTTTAGGGATGTGATTAAGAAATTAATGAGAAGATGTGGCTGGATTAAATCAACGCTCATTTACATTTGGGATGTAGTGTACGCTAGTTTTTTGTTTTTGACAAAGCACTAAAATTGTTTCATAAGTACAAAGAACCGAGATTATTAGTTGGTTCAATTCAAGTTCAAAATACATGTATTAATTTGAATAAAAAATTGTATAAAAAGTCAAAAATCTTTTTCATTTAATATCACTCTTAATCTAGAAGTTTTGAATGTAAATACGTAAAATATCCAGCATCTTGGCCAAGGATATAACACTCGTGTGTGTGAGGATTCAATCTGTAACACAACTGAAATATTTATCTTGCGAAACCTCTTCTTTGCCTTGGCCGGAAGTTATTCTAGGCACCGCCAAAGCTTTTAGGTTTATTAACCCGAAATAACATCCAGGCGATTTTTTTTATTTCATTCCCGAAAATCTAAAAAAGCTTTAATTTTTTAAATATTTTAAAAATTAAAAAGGGGGCATTGTCAAAACTTTTAGTAATACAATGTGTTTTCGTACCTTTAGTATAAAATATATCATATATTTACATAATATATCGTTTAATACGAGTAAATACGACGTATTTGAAATTGAGGTTAGTTTATTTTTAAAAAAATAGCAGAGAAAATGATTGTAAAATATGAAATAATTTAATCCCAGAATAAAATTGCGTATTCTTAGACTGTGACTTTTAGATGTAGCGTCCGCTGTTTCGTTGATTGCACTAGGCAAACTATTATCTTAGTCGAGGATTTAATCATGTTAAGTCGAATAAAATCATTTCACTTACCCCGTTGTATTCTTAATATAGTATAACGATCGTCTTTATTCATTTTAATATAATATATGAAAAATTAAAACTTCCCATTGACGGCAGTCAATCTTTTTAATTGTTAATTTTTTTGTTACACTTTGTTATTTTTTATTGTTATTCATCAGATTTCATCTCACGGATAATATATCAGTATACTCGTATATAATAAGTATCTTAATTTGAGAGGACGAATTTATCGTTTTTATATAAAATAAGGTGGTCTAATCTGATCATTCTAGGGTTGATTCCTAATCTATTGAAATTACAATTTAATGAAAACAAAGGTGCATGCACCTTTCAAAAAATTCATGCAAAATGAATCTTCGATAATGAGCAGAATGATATATATATATATATATATATATATATATATATATATATATATATATATATATATATATATATATATATATATATATATATATATATATTATGAATGAATGAATAACTTATGTAGAATGAATAAAGTGATCACTTAAGCCAGCCAAATATTAGGTCCTTAAACCTGGGATGCTCGTTTATTTAAAAAGAAAACTAAACCTAGTATCCAAAGAACGAGAGAGATACGTATTGGTTAAAAAATCATGTTTATATACGTATTTATAGTTTATTGTGCCATATGTCAATCGTATGTCTCGGCGACAATACGACCGACATTCTGCATTATAACTCAAAAATATGGTATCAAAGTCGTCATAAAAATTTCAGTAAATTTATATTCTTTGTATGTCAAAAAAAATATGAATTTTTCATATGAAATAAACTCTCTTACAAATTTGTTAATAAATAATATGTACAAAACATATATACGAAGCCCAATAAAGTTATAAAGGTTTAGGGTCAGTGTGAAAGGTCACGTAAATTATTTGATCTTCGGATCTGGCAATTGAATCTTGTTGAAGCGTTGCCAAATAAATTCCGAATCGTGATATTCTGTCAGAGGTCGGACTGAATACGACGTGACATGAAATGCCACTCCATTGCCTTTATTTCGATACAAACGATCTAAGTACTTAAGGCTTAATACTATTTTAAATTAATTCTAAGAATGTGAATATTTCTATTCACAAATGATGGATTCACTTTAAATATGTATTACAATTATCGATCACAAAGATTACTACAACAACCCAATGACAAATCGTACACCCAGTGAATACCGAGACATCCAGATAACCATTTCAAAAGAACATACATATACCTACATTTTTCAAAGTTACGGAAATTACCAAAGCGCAAAATTTTTTTCGCGTTTTTTTCGAAATACATAATTTAAATTAGTAGTCCACTTGCAAACCACGTTATGTTAAAAAAATAAGTTTTTTAGCTAATGGCCCTACCGATTTGAGTTTTTTTTGGAGATTTTAGAATGTGAACTGTCAATATATAGCGAGTTTTGCATAAGTATTGATTTTTCCATTGCATTTTATTCCTAACTTAACAAGTTTTGACGGAATATTATATGAATATTTTTTATTTTCTACCGATTGGCGCCATAACCTACAATACTTTATTTTTTAACTGGTTAGCAAGTGGACATCTCAATTATAAGTATAATTTGAAAGTGTTTTGACAATATGTTTGTTGCGTTTTTTTACAAACGAGTTTAATAAAAATGGTTAATATTGATAGTCAATAAAATATGAGAAAGAATTTTTTTTTCATAATTTATAAAGGAACGTTTGGTGGAAATATTACGTGAATAATATTTATTTGCTCATTTATTATTACGATCCTTTTCCAACAGTTTCCGTAGGTAATTGAAGATGGAACTAATTTGAGTTGTTATAACATGGGATCGTAGTTACTCGTATTAATGTTTAATAACTCAACCAACTCGCCAGCGCACAGTGATTCGCCCAGAACAAGCCAGCAAGACAAAAGTCAATTCAATGAATCGACTTATTGATGATAACATGATAATAACAACCCCCCATTAGTCACAATTCCAGGTAATTATTATGGCAAATATTCCAGAACGATGAGTCGTAAGCGGTTGAAATGAAGTGATAAGGTTATTCCTTTTTTGTAAACAATTTAGTTGCTGTTTTGCAGTGCTTTCAATAACATCTTACAAGACTTGAAGTGAAGAATATTACTATTGCTGTAATGGATTTTACTTAAGAGAGTATGAATTTTTTTATTTTATTTTAAATTTGGTTCAAATGCACGACAGTATGAGTTATGATAGAGTTTGAAAAACTACGTAAAAATTGTATTATTTTTTTTCGTTTTAAATTTTTGAACGTATGCATCTTTTTGTCCCAGATGTATCCAGGCTAATTTTTTGATATTATGTAGCTACATTTATTAGCTATACAACGATATATAATTTTTATAAGACATGTCGTAGCAATTTTCATTTATTAATTTTTTTCAGATCGTGAGTGCTCTCTCTCGAAATTAGAAGTATTTGAAGAATGGCGGAAACATGCGAAAGAAGAACGAAATTTTCGTCTGATGGATTTTATTATTAAAAAATTTAGTGTTACGGATATGATTTTTGATTCAAAGAAGCATTTACTGATAAAATTTTAAAGTGTTTCGTCAAAATTCTCTGAAAAGTGGGCTGCAGCTAATATGAAGACGGACCATTTTTTAAACAAAAATAAAAATTGGTTAGAGGGCGTAGATGTAAAATTTAATATAAAAATGCATCATCCCTGCGCTTCTTCATCATCTGGAGGAAGTCAGCCTCAAGTCTAGTACACAGTACGGTGGTTTTTAAAACATTCATTCTTCCAGTCGGGGAGCTCTCGGAAGAATCTCAAGAGGCCCGAAATAAAGATTGTCGTAGATTCCGCGAGCACCATACTAGGAAACTGTCACGTACTTCCACGAATACAGATTTATTGAATATGCTTTTGAAAACATCCGATCCTGTAATTAACTCACTCAGAGAAGTACCTAGAAAGAGAACCGATAAATTACCG
Organism: Brachycentrus maculatus; assembly: GCF_059751285.1. Taxonomy (NCBI): domain Eukaryota; kingdom Metazoa; phylum Arthropoda; class Insecta; order Trichoptera; family Brachycentridae; genus Brachycentrus; species Brachycentrus maculatus. Next base: position 569,565 of record NW_028280868.1, on the reverse strand, counting down.
TTGGAAGTTCTGAATTTAATTGTCCTGCCTTCAATAGCAGAACATCAGGTGGCAAATAACTTTCATCCATGTAACGATGGTGATTATTTAATATCTGATTCCTCTATTTGTGAGATTGATGATGAGTCGTGATAATGATTATTAGTTTTGTGTATTATTTATTAATGTTATTCTATGTTTATGGGTACAATAACAATAACTAAAGGGGGCTTCTGACAGCGACAGTTTAATCGCATTTTATGATAAAAATTGCTATAATTCTACAATAATATAGAGAAATAATTATTTGCCTACCACAGGTTTAATTTTTTGTTTAATCATTATTTAAGAATTAACGCGATTTTGGTCATAAAATGCCATTGATGTGTGACTATCGGAGGCCCTCACAAGTTGATTGTATAGTATTAAGAGTAAATTTATTTGTAAAATTAATGATGTGTTTAATTGTGTATCCGCGTCCGTAGTGTAATGGTCAGCACGCTCGGCTACCGTTCTGGGGGTCCCGGGTTCGATTCCCAGGGGGGTCAAATAAATAAAAGTGATTTTTTCACTCGAATATTTATTCCATATTACCCTGGACTGGTACCTGAGGGCTGATCACCTTTCCTTCGTGTGTTAACGATCAAGATAACACTGCGTTTGTATGATACAGTGCCCTATGCACCATTGGGGTGCGGATGAGGGTTTGTATTAATTGTGTATATTATGTATTTTCTTGTTATAACAATACTGTTTTTTTTAAATACTTTTTTTATTTCGTCCTTAAGTATTTTTTAATTAAAATATTCCCAAAGCTTCAAAATTATCAAAAAATGCATAATTATTCGAAAAATCAATAAAATAATATTGATCAATACCAGAACAATCAAATCGTAGAATAAAATGTTTTTGTCCACCTAGCTTGTTCTGGGTGAATCACTGTGCAGCGGACGAGATTAGAGTCCTTTATTCGGTCAAACTTATCTCTATAATATTCAAACCTGATTTTCATAATGCTAACACCAAAATGGACGACATAATCATATGTTATTTCCAAAAAAATATTTTACATTTGTTTGAATAAATTATGATTTAGAAAGGGTAACAAGTTTTTCGTAGAAACAAAAATTTATTAGATTAAGTTTTTTACTGAAATTTCTTGATATATTATAATAAATTAAGTTTTTTTTTCAAAAATTGTTTTTACACCAGTTTGATGATGTTAGTAACGACAAAATCCGGTCACTGGCCAAATTAACTAATTGTGAAGAAAAAAAACTAGAACGTTTTTGCTTCATTTTACAAAAACACTGGTTTACTATTTCAATATTATATATATATATATATATAATAAAACCCTTATCCGCACCCCAATAGTACATAGGGCACTGCTTAATATAAACGCATTGTTATCTTGTTCGTTTACACATGAAGGAAAGGTGATCAGTCCCCCGCTTCAGGACCAGTCCAGGGTAATATTGAATAAATATTACAGTGAAAAAAATCACTTATATTTATTTGACCCCCCTGGGAATCGAACCCGGGACCTCCAGAACGGTAGCCGAGCGTGCTGACCATTACACTACGGAGGCGAGCAAATATATTATAAATTATATAATATATATACTTAAGATTGGTGTGGCGTTCTATTCTGTCTGCCTAACCCTGCCTCAGTGCATACAACCCCCTCCCCACTCATTAATCTGCATAGAATTTTTATTCCTCAAGAATGAATGGTGGATGGTGGGTTTAGCTTTGGAAAAACCCTACTTGGAAAAGCGTGATGGTTACTCATTTATTTTTTAATACGAATTTTTATTTTTGATGTAAACGATTTTTTTTATGTTCGTTCAAATAATTTTTTAGTTTCAAATTTTCTAACTTTATATTGAAGAAGGAAAGAAGAAAAATTGAACATATACATATACATATATATCGATATAATGTATATTTACGTGATTTGATATTTATAGATAAAGAGCTAATGATAGTTTCTGTATGTCTATTCGCAACTTAACCTACTTAATAGGGGAGTACAGTGAAAAGGGTAGATACCACTTACCTTCCCCATTCTAATAAATTAATGATCACTTTGCTGTCTGAAGAAACTAGATTTGGCACTTATAATAAATTTATTAGGATGGTTTCGGTATTCTCATTAATGTAACAGTTTTCTTATTCCCCGAATATAAATTGACGCACGTTCTTATTAAAAAGTATTTTTCCATTCCACATTATAAATGTGTTTTTTGTAATCAATATAAAATTAGAAGAACATGCTGATTTCATTGATTTATTTAAGATCAACTTGTTCATCAACACAATGATTAAAATTTACAATATAAAAACAGGTGTACTTTTTTTTTAAGACCAATTTTGAGTTAATTAATGTAAAAACGACTAGTTTTGAGAATAACAAATGTTTTCTTAAAATATTTGAAAATACTAAAAATTGTATTTTCACCTGTTGATAAGAACATTTGTAGTAAAAAAATCATATTATTTTGAAAAATAATATTAAATTTTCTTAAATAAATGATGAAATTCAAACGATTCGTTTATTTTACAAAATCTAAGGTTTTATTTAAATATAAATTATGTGTCCATGTGTCTACTTTGATGTCTGGAAATTCATCTTTCAGTTAAATTAATTCTATTTAATTTAACCTCTAAGGGATTTGACCCTTTTCCGTCAGAAGTGAGTAACTTTCCGTAGAATTTCAACTTTAGTATTTAGGAATATACTAACATAGACCAGATTTACTGCTGCGTATTCTGGACTACGTACATCAGGGATTGCAAACAGGTTTTACTCAAAGTGGAAAGTAAAAAAAGTCGGAAATATCCACGTAATTCTCATTTATTGATTTGGCATTAACTTTGTGGAATGACATGATTATTTTCATTAAATTAAACACTTGAATAATCCACTGAATTGAGTTTTAGTTTTATTTTTATTTTTATTTTTTGAGTTTTAATTTGTACCAGAAGATGAAAACAATTGTCGTTTTCGAAACTAGTCGTAAATAAAAATAAAACTCAATTCAGTGGATTATTCAAGTGCTTAATTTAATTAAAATACACGTAATTCTCAGCTGAAGATAGTACAATAACATCCTGGAGCATATTTTTTTCTTACATCAACTATGAATTTACAAAACTCGTCAACACAAGTACGATATAATAAAAGATTTTTTGAATAAAATGATAAAAAAAAATGTCAGTAGATATTATTTGTAGTCATAATGCGCCAAAAATGTACTAAATATTTTTTTTAAATAATAATAATACGAATGAATAAATTTAACATTTTGGTACTCAGGCTATATTTTTTTGTTCTCTGGCCTTCATTAAGCATTCATATATTCTGTCATTTGTTGTTCAATGCTAAGCGTTAAGTGGGTTTCCTAATATCACCTAAAATTATAAAATATAACTCACTACCTTTATTCTCGGAAACCCACATAAAGGGTTCATAAAAAAAAATAAAAAAATAAACTTTAATCTCGGTTGAAAGTGTGGTTAAGAAATCCGCCTCAAATTTATGGGATGTATTTATTATGTACATAAAAACTGTTTATAGCCTCATTCAAGTCCCCGGGTTCTGTAAGATAACACTCGCAGAATATTAGAAACAGTAATCATATTATGCACATTAAGTATGTAAAGTAGACGTATCTTACGGAAAGGTGCCTTAAATCATACGCATATTTAAAATCACGACGAAACATCAGGGAAACCGCAATAATTTGAATCACTTCAATTTAATGACAAAATTAAATATTCAAATGAAATAACCATAAAAAATATTTATTATAAATTTATTGGTATTGTTAATTTATTTAAAAAATATTTAACGATACTTTAAAAGTTAGTCAGTTATAGCAAATAAAAACCTATCAGCGGTAGCTGAACTGGCAGTGCAAAACGGAGTCCTGGTTCCAACTCTAATGTATGGAAGTGAAACATGGAGTTGGCAAAAGAAGGATGAAAGTAAACTGAATGCAGTCGAAATGCGATCTCTCAGAAGAATGTGCGACAAAACGATGTATGATAGATGTGCGAATAGTGAAATAAGGAAGGAATGCAAAGGTGAGATAAGCATTATCGATAAAATTAAAAAATGTGTGTTGAGATGGTTTGGACATGTAGAACGAATGATTGAGGAAATAACGTAAAATTTAAATTTATGAGGCGAATGTTAGTGGAAAAAAGAGCAGAGGAAGACCGAGAAAAACATGGCACGATCAGGTATGCCAAATACTTGAAAGTGGTCAGGTTAAGAGTCGTAACAATCGGCGGGTATGTATGAGGAGATGCATGAACGTGGAAGAGGCGAAGAATGTTTGCAAAGACAGAGTGGTGTGGCGTTGTATTCTCTCTGCCTACCCCTGCGGAGAAGCGGCGTGATGATTAGTTAGTTTTAGTTAGTTAGTTAAAAGTTACGAATATATTCATTATGAAAGCTTACAAAAAAGTTGTTACAAAACATAAATAAAAACACAAAAAATAGTTTTTAAATAAGTAAACTATTATTTAACTAGTATTTATTGGACATTGTTAATTTATTTAAATAAAACATGTATTTTACGACACTTTAAAAGTTACGAGCATATTCATTATGAATGCTAGCAAAAAATTTGTTATAAATAAAAAATAAAAACACAAAAAATAGTTTTTAAATAAATAAACTAACAATTATTTGTTACTTAAATTCCATACGATGTCATAATTTCTGTCATTTTTTTAAATAATTCGTTAAAAATAAAATAATGCAATTTTATGAGAGTATTATAAATCGGTTATTGAAAGCGGTGTGAAACAAAATGGGTTTTACTATGTAAGAAAGTGTTTCGATTTTCATGATTTTAATGACTACTTTTCAGTAAATCTTTCCATAATAAAAAGGCTTATAATACGTTTACCGAAAAAAATATTGCGTTTTATGTCTTAAAATGTTGATTCATCTTTCTTTTTTCTGAAGATAGCGATATATTAAATGTAATTTTAAAAGAAATGTAGTTTGTAAGACCTATAAACTAAAAATAATTTGAACAATCCTAATTTTTAAAACATTACTTGATATTCTAGGGGAATTTTGGATGCTATTATTTATTCATTTGAATGAGGAGTAAGGGTGTTAAGGGTGGTTATTCCCTGAACTGTGAGATAGGAATCTGGTTCTAGCTAGGAAATAAAGATTTTCACTCGATTTATTTCTGATTGTTATAGCCGTAACAGAAGACGAAGAAAGAAAAGGCAGGAAATACTTATTACGTGCTATTAGGTACCTTTCTTTATAGATGTAATTGAATTACAGGAGTAGGATATATTTACAACAGCCACAAGATGTAGCATTTGCACCCTGCAACTAAACGATTTGTTGAAAAATATTATAAATATAAATGTTTTTTTTATTTTGACGAAATAAGAACTTTATTTTACCTACACTACTAGACCCATGAGATGGGTAATCAGGCTTAAGGATTTATTGTGGGCTATTTGAATTTATTATCTTATGCTGTCTGTAAGTAGAAGTAATAATAAACAATTCATGATATTTTGATGGCTTATTACGGTGATTACAGTTACAGGTGAAAACGATGATAGTTTTGCTTATTCGGTAATCGTGATATAATCTTTTTTTATTAAGTTTATTGAGACCATTAATTATATCCAAAAATGATACAGGAGATATCCCATTAGCATTGAAAATATATTGGTTTCAGGAAGCAAAAAAAAACATTGTCGGCATCTGTTAGTTAATAAAGTGCTGATATTATAGTTGTAAGAAACTTTGGCGTAGAATAGTTAGATATTGTACGGATTGAAAAAGTTTCGAATAATAAGAATAGTAACAGCTTTGACTGTTTGATTAATCAAATAATAATATTGAAAATTTAATAGTCGTTTAAGACGGAAAGTTTTAGGTGTAATGATATTATGAAAAGATTTTTTAATATAAATAATATGTGTGTCCATTATATGTTGATAATATAGAGTAGGGTATTATGTACATCATATTATTAATTTATCATAACAAATTGCAAATCAAGTAAGTAATGTGATGTCTGAAGGTAATATTATTTATCTGAACATACAAAGCTATGTTATGGTAATCATTAATAACATCTTTGACAAACTGTTTTTTTTATGCATATTGATTTATAAGAATAAACTTTTTATTTAATAATGTATTGAATAACAGATAATATTAAAATATTTTATAAAATTTTGAAAAATACAATTTTAAAAGTTTATTTGCTTTGGAAAATATCTTGGATTTTTACGGCCATTAAATATGGCGCATGCCATTTTGCCGACTCTTCGTGAACGTTTCAAATTGCAAAGAAAAAACTTTATAGATAATCAAGAAAGAAAAAAACTATAAACTTAATAAGGAATACTAGGGACAGAATTTGTTTTCTATGTTTGTATATAAAAATAAAAGTATTAAAATAATTTTATTATGCTGAGCAAGTAAAATGTTATTTAAGAGCTTAAAGAGAATAGAGTTTCCATGGCGTTAGTGAATTTATTAAAAAAACTGTCTTCAAGATTGATTACAAACAGTAGCATCTACGAATACTTACTTCTTGTCATTTTATAAAAAACGTGCCTGAAAATCTGGGAAGCGTTCACGGAAATCCGTGATTAGCATATTTCATTATAATACTGATCAGGTAGCTATCGATCATTTACGCTAATTTAAAAAATGATAATGGGGTAGCAATATTTTACCTTTTTATAAACGGAACGTGCTCTATCGGAGAGCGAAACCTATCACAATGGATGTCTACCATTTGGAATTTTTATAATCACCAAAAAAATGAGAAAAATGCTGATTGGATTTTTAAAAAACTTTTGTGAACCGATCATTTTTAATATATTGAAAGCTAAGATATTTTTTTTAAATTGTAAGGATATTTTTTTTTTCATAGAAAGAATAATAATAAATAAAAGAAGGTTTTAATGTTCATTGTTATATTTATTTAAAAAATTTATATCCGTTTGGTAGATTAGATTATAGTACAATGATTTTTAATGTCCATTGCTGGAATTCAATACGAAACTTAATACATTAACTACGTTGGGATGGCAACTTTAATTTCACTCCTTAACTTTAATTTCTGATGACTTCGGTGTTTTTAAGATCGGGTTTTGATACATATTGTAACGAAATAACTTTTACTAAAGAAAACAAAAAGTAGTTGATTAGGTAACGAATAGAAGTAAAGCAAAAGTTTTCTTCTCTTTGTGCGTTATTTATTGTTAAAAAATAATTATTACTTAAAAAACGATAGGTAATTACCGAAAAAATGTAATACATAAGTTATTTTCGCTATAAGTATACGTTATCAACAAAAAAATTTCACTGAAAAAACGATAGTTTTTAAGAAGATTGTTTTAAAACAAATAATAGTTATTTATCGAATAGATGTAATGCAAAAGTTATCTTCACTATCTACGTTGACTTCACTTTGAAAACGACGCTCAAGAGTTTGGAATGATCTCTTTAATGAAACTTTGGAACGATCACATTGCCGCTGGTATCTCTATAAAACTTTCCGGTCAGGAGCCGGCGATTTTCCAATGCCGTTTCGGAAAAAGCTGTCTATAAAAAAGAATAGATTGACATACAACTTTTTCAACCCGTTTTAAACCACTGTTTTATTGAAGAGACGTACTATACAGGTTTGCAGAAGCTGCGACAATTAGGTACTCGTAAAAAAGGTCGTCAGACAAAAACGTCGGTAGTCGTGAGATTTTTTTTTTCACAAACCTATCGACGACGAACAATAAAAAGGGTCGTCAAGAGATTTTGCAATCGTAAAAATTCGACGGAGATAACCAATGAACCGCTGAACCAGTTTTGGGCGGAGTGACATGATTTTTCAACACGTTGCGTACTCGTCAGGCGCGCAGATCTAACATTTCCCTAGGTGTCCGCACCTTGTCAAATGGCTTAAAATATCACTGACTTATTGGAAATATACCCTTTCAGTCATGATACAATATTTTTGTCAGTATGCAATAAATACAAATAAATAAACGAAACATGTTTGAATGTATGATTTGCGAGTGTTAACTCAGATTTAGTCGCCCGACGATTCGTGTATATACTTGTTTGTCTCAAAGTGAGTATAAACATGAACCGTGCGTGAGTATTACACACTAAAAGATAAGTGTACATTAGTAGCTTCAAAAATAAATCGCACATTTTTAATGAAGTTTAAACGTTTTGAAAATTGCTTTTTTGTCAGCATCTCGTGATTGTTCGTGATATATCAAACGCACTGAACGTGTAAAATAAATAATATTTATTTATTTTTTGATTTTTGGTCTCTATTCCTATGTATCCCTCTCCGTAGTATTGTGGTTAGTGTGTTTGTATACCTAGCTGTATCTGCCGGTTTTTATTAATAAGAGATAAGGGGATCTTAATAAACATGTTTCATTTTTCAATCCAATATTTATTAAATAACACCCTTGACTGGTACCTGAGGCACAGGACTGATCACCTTGCTTTAACATTATTAATTATCAAATGCAGTGCTCTATGCGTCAATTATAACGAATCCATGACAGTTTAGAGAAGAAGAAAAAACACACTTAAATTCATTTAAATGAACTTTTTTTTTGTGTATAATCGTATAATTTTATTGTATAATACAAATGAATTCTCTTTTTAACTAAATAAACAGTGTTCATTTATACTGTAACTGTAAATGTAAGAAACTTTATAAATTTGTTGAAATATTGTATATGAACTCGCAAAAAATACACATGAAAATGAGTAGCGTCGAAAAAAGAAAATATTACACTTGCTAAGTGCGAAACTTTATCTACGTTTCCACAACTCAATGTTCCATATTTTGTGATATTTGTGAGAAAAGCAATTCAGCATTTAGTGAGAGTTTTGTACCGCTGCCAACGAACAAAATCATGATTTGCACTTTTTTCTTCCATCCAAAAAGAAGCGTCCATAGAAATGTAGAATTTTCAATAGACTCAAAAGCTTTTAGCTTATTACACATCTATTTGTGTTTGCAAAACATAATATAAACCTACCTGTAACATCCATTCAAAACTTTAATGTTTACAGAAAAAAAGTTTTACTTGGCATTACCTATGTCGATATCAATGAAACCTATAAAAATATTGCATAAACCGGTACCTTTGCCTTTGTTTTTCATATGTTTCTAAATTTAAAAGTTGGAATCGTGGGGTTTGGATTCTGTTTTTTTTAAATTTCTGTATAAAAAATCATTAATTATTCATTTTAATAATTCAAAACTATGAAAACATATTTTACTACCAAGGAAATGAAGGAAGTGTATTGAAAGTAGAATTTTTTCTTTGTCCTTCATTTGTTTTTAATGATGCAAAGGTCACTACATCGATTTGGAGTGGTGTAGTACCGTATACACTTTTTATCATCCCGATCGTTTATATGAAAATGAACATAATTGGAATACATTACATATTATTTTTCATCTCAACATAGATTAAGAGGAATAAGAAGTTTGGGTATTTTCAAAGCTTACGTCCTGTCATAGACTGTTTTGAGTGATCATTTTATACCCGCTTAACATTGACCATGTCCCTGAGTGTATGTCTTCCATATAATGCTTCAACTATGTACAGTTGTCAAAAGTGTAATAAAAAACCCCTACGTGGAGAAACTGAGATTTGTGAACAGGGATTTGAACACACCCATAATGCCGTAAAAATTATTTAGTTCCACTTTTCCTTATATGTAAAGGATAAAAACTGTTTTTGTATTTCGTACCGAATAATATAAATATCCCATTTACGAGTAAAGCCGGGTCTCGAATCTAGCATATTAGAAGCCGAGCAAAAGGCAAATACAAGCCTAATAATTATTTCAGCCGAAGTGAAAAACTTTTCCAATATTATTTCTGTAATGTCAAAAGTTGTATCGGATTATGAATTTTTACAATATCGTTATGTTTTTGAACTTTCATAACGAAAGCAAATTTTCCCTTTAAGTCAGTGCGCTGGTAAACGAGGGGTATTGTTTGTGTTTTTTAGTTAATTTCGAAAGCAAACGAATGATCAACAAACTTTTGAAACACAGCATGTTGACATTTTAACTTAAGATATTCAGATAAGTATGATTTGAAACGATATAAAATAAAATAGCAGTAACATTACATCAAACGATTTTTTCTACTTAAAAGTTGTAAAAAACAAATGCTTTCAGAAATTATATCGAATAACTTTATTGTTTATTTTTTAAATGAAGTCAAAATAAATATCAAAGAAATTACGAAATTATTTTTCTTCTTAAAGTATAATTGTATTGGTTAAATTTTTATATCATTCTTACGATTGTTCATGGTTTATACTTTATGTTTTTTGTTGTTGTTAATTATAAAAGCTTTGATGAATGGCCAAATATTTATTTTCCTGATTTTTTTGTTTGTTTTTTTTTTCTAAATTTTTATTATTTTTTTAAATACTTTTTTTGTGATATAAAAATAATTTACTTAAGAATTTAGAAGTTTAGTGATATTCCTCTTCTTACCTTAATTTTTTCGTGTTAACGTATGTTTAATATCAATTTTTATTTTGAACAAATATTATTGAACATCTACTATATTTATATTCAACTAGAACATTGCTTACCCACCTAGAACTACAATGGTTTACTATCTTCATACTTTTAAACAGCAACAAAAAATATATTCCAAACATTTTTAATTTAAGAGACATTGAATGGTTAGTAAACAGTATTTTTCACAAATATTTTACAAAGTAAAAGAGTAGCTTTGAGCAGAGCAAAGATTTTTAGGAGCAAAACATTAATATCACACATTTTATTGGGGTCTATGGCACACTGTCGATATCTAAATAAAACGTAAATTAGTATTTTTACAATACAAGAACTTTAACTAAAAACTCCTTTTTCTGGAAGCCGTTAAAATTATTACTTATAATATGTATGCCTATATTCAAGGAAGCCATGGTGAAACGTTTTTTTTTTTATATAGGAAAGCTTTAGGAAATTTCATAAACACGGGTAAGCTGAAAGATAAGATAAAAAATATTAGTCGTGGTGAATTTTCATACTTAAATTTATTTTACATTTATATGTGCATCGATGGATGTATTAAAAATAAAGAAGTTGTTTCCTCTATGTGTATAAAACCACATTCAAATAATATGTTTTGAACCCTTTAGATATTATGTTTAAAAAAATATATTCTCCGTATCAATTATCCACTGGCATTCATTTTTTTTATCTCTTTTTACATATTTATGTAATAAAAAAATGTTTTTTTTCGTACAAAGAATATAAACATAGTTTTTAAATCTCAGTAATCTTTGAATTTTAAAATAGCAGCTGTAGGTCAGCCCTCCGAGGAAATTAATACTTCGAATGCATTCAAAGATTTAAAAATTCATATTTTCATTCAGAATTCTGATGGCAACCAAATCCCAAAGGTTTTACCAACTAACTCGACATTTGGAATCGGAGAAAAATATTTTTCGTTGACAAATGTAGCATAAGCTTTTACCTGTCTGCGGAAGAAATTTATGATTAATAATAAAATATTCATAAAGATTTTTTCACTATTATATCTGCATTTTTTTATGAAAAAAGGGAAATATTTGTGTTATTATTTTGGACAAAAAAACTTCATACTATTTCTTTTCTAAATTTTATACTATTTCTGTGAGCCTTAGGGCCTCGTTATTAAAAAAGGTATCAAATTGTGACAGAGTGGGTTCAAATTCAGAAACTCTGTCTCAAGAGTCCGCGATACCAACCATGGGACCACAACCCGAAATTGTTTATTTGATTTTAAGTGAAACTCAATATGTGTCACTAAAAATCAAACAACGATTTTTAGTTTAATAAAATATTAAATTACCTTTGTTGACAATACACTCGACTGATTAAAGTATTTTTAAAACGATTTTTAAACGGTGAAACGTCAGTAAAATTTTATAAACATTTCTATTTTGAAATGCTTTGTTTTTTGGTTATGTCCCATTATTTGGGTGTTTTTCTTTGCATTTATAATTTTTCTACATTTATTTGATTATCACAATTTAAGAAAATTAATATTGATTTGACCACACATTAAATATCCCAAGAAAGAGGTCTTTGTATTAGGTTTTCAATATTAAAAATACATTTTAGTATACCCATCATTTATTATAAATGTTTTTGAAATTTTTTTAGTTATCATTATAAAATAAATGTCACTTTTAAAACATAAAAAACATTGATTTAAATACGATTTTTTTATGTTTAAAATGTACACACGTTATGTTATTTAAATTGTGGATTGCAGAGTCGTTTTATTCGAACGCGAAATAATACTTGATCTCTATATAAAAGTTGAAAATCACTTCGATGAAAGCTCTTAAATTTCTATCTTGTACGACAAGTGAAGAGGAAACTTTTATTATCTTACTAAAAAGGTTGAAGAAGTCCTCTTATTCTCACTTTACTGACATATACCAGGAGGATTATAGGGTTCCAATGGATTGAGGCTTATCGTTACAATATTCCTACGCCCCCTGTCACTTCAAAGGAAATATGTGTTCGGAAAGATTCACAAGTATTTCTCAAGTTTTACACATAAAACTTTGAAGGCTCTGAAATATCTCTACAGTATATGCGTATCGGCATTTCAGTGGTCCTCCAAAACAAATAATGAATTCATTATTCAGTCAGAAAATTACCATAAAATATGCACAAAATTTAAACCGTTGTTTGTGTTTAGTATTGTATTGCAAAGCACTGTACTTGGTCGTATTATTATTGACGGCAGAACACAATTTTGAAATGTTTGCAATATTTTTTCAGATATAATATAGAATAAAATAATAAATACTACAATCATACGTTTCAAGAATAAATTACCCATTAATGATGCGAGTTTTTATCTTAAAAAATAAACAAACATTGAAAACTTCGCTGTTGAATTCTCAATTGAGTGGGTGAATTTAGTACAAACTTATTTGTTAGATATATTCTTTTGAAAAAAGCTTTCTTTGCGCTTTTAAAGCATTGTCAAAATATAGGAAAAATATAATTTGTGGTAATACACTTCGTGAGAATTGTATGAAAAAGGAGATACGAAGTGATAACCATTAATCATTGTATTATCTGCATATTTTTGAGAGTATCATATTATATTTCGCCATATAAAAGCTTTCTTTTATACGAAAGAATTATTTTTGCGAAGCATATCTGCTGCGAGATTCCCTTGAGATTAATCCCAATGTGACATCTCGTGGAAAAGGTTTTTATGAGGAATCTTTATGTAAATGGAGAATGATTGATTTAAATTTCACTTGTAAATGTATATTTTAGATTCCTTAATTTAATAAACAACAGTTCTTATTTCCAATGCATAATATCGGTTTTAAATCGAATTTACTTTTACTCTTACACATTCCTATGTATTCATGAACTATTCGATATATTTTTTAATATTAAATGAATGATAGTTTAAGAGTCATGATTATGTATTTTTCCTCAGAAGAATAGTATGGTTACAAGTATGCGTCCTCGAGTGTCCTTAAAAAACAAAAGAATCACTTTAACTTCATGTGATATTTTATTAATTTTATATTTACACTTGTTTTATTACATTTCTCATATTTGTGAAGTTTTATAAAAAATAAATTGTACGTTTTTATGCCATAAAAAATACAGCGTTGATATCACAGCTCGTGAACTAATATTTCTAATGTCATATCGTTATTTTTATTGCGTATCGTTATTTTTATTTTATTTTATACAAAAGTATTTTTTTGTTAAAAAAAAAACATAGGTACTACTAAAGAAACACCACGTTGACCTAATGGGAAATACATAAGTACCATACTAAACACCAGACTGTAAAAATATTTCTTAGGTAATATAATTCATAAATCCCATTCTTTGATTTTTTTAATGTGAACCGGAAAGGCCTACGAATAACTTAGCTCCAGGCTTCCATAAAACTTGATTCGGCATCGAGGAGAACTTTTCTTTCCCTCGTTTTCTTAGTGACAGGATGAGTGAATTATAATGATTCTTCCGAAGTATGAAAGTCGATAAAACAAGGGATGTTATTTCCTAAAGGTTGAGGAGTTTACGTTTCCGTCCCTATATTGTTAACCGCGATGCTAAATTCTTTACTTTATTCTCTTAACACCAATATCCATGTTTTATGGAGAAACCTCACATATCTCTTACCTTACTCTTTACATTTTTACTCTTTCTTATCCCATATACTACGTGCCACTCATATTTTTCGCTAAGGAATACCCACATCCTGAACGTTTTTTATGCGTGACTAAGAAATTTTTAACGCGAAGAAAATTTAAGAATTTATTCCAATGTCATATTTTATCCTCGTATCATTCTTTTACTTAATCTCCTGGAAACGGGATATTGAATTTTCCTTTTCGGATTCCTTTTTTTCGAATTCGAAGACAACGCAAAGAAGTTAAAAATTTATGTATACTTTTAAAAAAAGACCACCTTTCAAGATACAAGTGATTTTATCTTGAAAAATTATCATTTACTTTATGAACGTGATTTGACAAAATAGGAGTAACTTGTCTTGGTAAATTTAACTATTTATTTTAAAATTTTGTTATACTTATTTTACTGTGGAATGCATTTAAAACACGTGTCACAATATATAAAAAAACAATTAGTGGATAAACTTTTGCATTCTTGAATTTTTTTAATGGTTAGACATAACATTTTTACTGACTTAGGATAAATAAATGAAATAATAAAAAAAAGATTTATTTAATAGTTAGGATGCCGCAAAAAAAAAAACAAAGTAATTGCCAAAAGACATGTGTAGAACCTTTATTAGTGCGAAGGCAATTCACTTCAATCTCTTTTATTTTTCCTTTCTTATCTACTTTGAAATCCATTTCTCCCTCGAGTTTTACAACTCTACTTGTTTTTGTGGCCAGCTATTAACACAATTGCTTCAATTTTCCGAAAAGCATTCTGAAAGATGTTGACATAAAAAAAACTTTAATTTCAATTTTATATATGGAAAATAGTTAACATCATTGTAGGAATATTTAAGAAAACTGACATTTCGAGCGTATATTTTAGCAGATTTGACATTTTCTAACCTATATTTTTACTTTATCGCTAACATGTAACGTAGCGGCTTTCCTACACTGCCTTAATATTTTCTTCGCCTCTTCTACAATCAGAGTTATTTTTATTCAAACCAGCAGATTATCTTTACTCTTTATGCCTCTACTTTCTAAAGTTTGATGTTTATGATTATGGTTCATAAGAATCACTTCGTTGCCTTTCTTTGCATATTCACATGTTTATTTATTCTACTTTTTGTTTGGAATAAATGTAAATGATCTGAATAATTACTTAGAGGCAGTACTATTTATTCTAATTAACCAATTTTTGTATTCATCTACGCCAAGGAACACTTCATATTGATAATATTTTTGGATAATTTTTATAACGACACTTATAAAACACAACCTTAAGGGCGCTTCTAAAGTGAACGACAAGGGTATATTTTATAATCAATATTCAAAGCAAAAGTTTTAAGATTTTTAATTGATTCCCGTACAAATCGATATTGTTTTAAATTGTTAAACATATCTCAGTAATGTTGACCTATAGAAACAAAGGTTTTGGTTTTGAGTTACTTTTTAAAATTAAACAAGATATATTTTTCTTGTTATCAATTTTATTTTATTTTAATTATTCATCAATTGTATATCCATGTTTGGTTTTATGTACGTTTTCGTTTAGTTGTTTGTCCATCATTTCACAATTGAATAAAATTTGTTTTCACGTATCCGAATGCTATCCAATATGTCATGTTATTATAATAAACACTCACACTATCGTTCGTTCACTGGATATTAGTGAAGCACCACAATTTATCTTATGAATTAATGACGCAGCACATTGCACTCATTTATTTTATTGCTGGATTATCTCCATTGAAAGCGGCGCCATTGGACGAGAGGTAAAAATAGCCTTTTGTCCTAAAACAATGAAGAGATATATAATATTTACGTCAAAGTGCGAAATGCTTTTAGTATAAAAGTTTTGAAATTAAATTAAACATAAAATACCAAATTACTGGACTGACTGACTAGACAATATAAAAATCTCTTATTGTAACATTCAAATGCGAATGTGTGGAAAAATCATTGTTCAACATAATAAAAAACGAAGAAATTAATGAGATAGGAAATAAAGGCTGAACTAGGGATAATTGAGAATATTAAAAATACATATTTAAATTGAGATGGACATATGAAGCGAATGGATAACGAAAGAATGACTAAGAAAGAACAGCGAATGTGAACGTGAAAACAGAACGAGGACGGCTGAAAAAGACTTATGAATAGTACAGAACCTATAATCTGGTGTGGGCATGTATGAATAGATATGTGAAGGAAACTAGTAGTGTATATTAGGACAGAAGAGTGCGCAGTTCCATCCTCTCTGCCTATCCCTACAGATAAAACGGTGTGATGGTAGTAGTAGCGGTAAGTATTTTTTAAATATTTATTTTCAGTTTTAAATAATGTTTTTTTTTATAATCTTAACCTTATATCGAGTTAGTTAGAGAAAAAATAATGTATGTGCAAATAATTTATTGACCCTTTATCATTACAATAAAAGCCCGTATAAATTCAATTTTTTTAGATATATGTGATTACAAAGTGTATTTTTTTGGAAGGATTATCCGTAACTGTTATGTTACGTATTTTTATAAATAAGTTATATTTTTTTTCTGAAAATATTATGGGTCTTGAATAATTTCATTTTCAAGTATTTTACGATCAAATATAAAAAATTACCCAATGTTTGCTTAAACATTCCGAAGCATCGTCATAATTTAATACAAGACTTATGCCCCTTGCTAAGTAATGTTTGTATCCCGTAGGGCGAATGAAATTTACCATGAAAACGATCCTGTGCTGTTTGAAAGAGACATTCATGAGTACAGCTCTCAGGAGACATTTCAGGATACAGCCATCCAAAGTATTTTGACCTTAATTGATTTCTAACTAATGGTTTAGAATGATCAAAGTTAATTTTATTTATCAGTATATCTAACAAAGTCAAGTATTTTTACTAACTTGATTTTATGGCTAATTAGTGAAGTTTTTTTTCTTAATTCTATTCATTTTTGTAACCAACTGTGATATTGGATTTGATGTCAAGATGCGTATTTTTTTTATAACAGTTATTTTATTTATAATTTAACACAGCATTTCCAAAAAAATAAAAAGGCGCTAACTGGTGTTTTTTTTAATAAAATACTTAATTTTTGAATACTAATTTATATGAATAATATTTCCAATATATTTAAGTAAAATGTGTAGATTTTTAATACAAAACGCGATTTATCAAAGAAAAACATTTCATAATTTTTGATATATCCATTACACTTTAAATACATTATTTAATTTATATTTTAATTCCGAAGATAAACGTGTAAATGTGGGTACTAAATTTCCATTATAAATGGCGAATTGAAAAACCCATATTATTATGTATTTATTCGTAATAATACAGTTCATCGCACCATTCCTAAAGCTTTCAGCTTCTACCATCCTTTTAATAACCTTATCTACTCTCCTTTTATGGTCCTATTATTTTATATTAGAATGAAAATTCAGTTTGAGAGCCAAATTACCTCTGTTTCTATATTTCTAAGGATATCAAATCCTTAATTTTACTTTTCTTTACCCATATTATCTTGTTTAATCTTAGGTTAAACAAGTAAATTATTTATTTTAATAATCAACTCTAATATTATACAAACCACAATGATCATGAAATTATAAAGATTCAAACCCTAAATAGCTTTATTCATTTTTAAAGAGAAAATCGGATCTAAAAAGACGTGGAAGTATTCTTTGTACTATGATAATAATTTTTTAAAAATCTACAAGTGATTTATTTTTTGGAGTTATTAAGTACAATTTTTTATAATTTATTTTTCAAAGTTGACTAGGTGAACATTACACACTGAATAAATCGATCACTTAAGCCAACCAATACTAGGTGGTAAATCCATGTGTGAATAATATCCGTATTACAAACAGATTAATAGATAAATAATATTACCCCGGACCTAAACCAAAGGGCGGATCACCTTTCTTCCATGTGTTAATGATCAAGATAACACTGGTTCCATACGATACAGTGCCCTATACACCGTAACGTGAATAGGGCACCGAGTGCCTAAACAAAATACATATTGTGACATTTGAAGATATGTGAAAAAATCAATCATAAATTAAATTGGTAAAATTGTTTGATAGAAATTTTAACTGTTATGCAGTGCGTCAGAGTTTACTTTAAACAAAAATTAATCAAAGTGTTTTTTTTCACTCTAATATTTTTCTAGTTATTAAAATGTTTGATTATTTTTTAGCGATCTGGTTTGGGGAGACAAGGCCGGGCCGTCCCTGCGGGGTAGGGGAGGCCTCAGCTCCCCGCCCCCCCCCCCTCCCCTCGCCTAGCCACACCAGCAGCGGCCATGGGGCGGAACGCGCTCCTGGCGCTGGTGATCACTATCCTGACCGTCACCGGTAAGGCTTCACTTCGATAATGCAAGTGTCGAAATATTTAAACATTATTCTCATTAATTTTTGTATTTTATTTTATTCATAGTATAATTCTCATCATATATTACATAAAAATCATATAAAGTGGGGTGCGGTCACTACCTTTTTTGAAACTTTTGCCACAAAACGACAGTTACTCCTAGAGCGAGAGCGCGTTTGTCTCGGAGACCTACTTTTCCTTCGGCCGTTCCGTCATCGCAACTCAGCGTGCATTCAGAAAACAACTCAATATCGCGCCTTCTATTCAATATGTGCCTAATCGTAAATTGATTTTTACATAAGGTATCATACATAGGATTTATACTCGGTGAAGACCAAATGCCGCCTATATAATGCCTGCATTGCTGCTGTTCTCTTATACGGCTGTGAAACATGGCACCTTACAAGGGTCCAGAGCAGCCATGTACTAAGCTTTGAGAATAGGTGTCTGCGGAGAATTTTAGGCGTGCGGTGGTTAGACTTTGTGAGGAATGAAGAGATAAAGCGTAGGAGGAGCAAATCTTGGTAACAACTGTCGTCAAGAAAAGGCGATTCAGTTGGCTTGGCCATGTAATCCGCATGCCTCCTGAGAGCCTTAATCAAGCTTGTCTCTTTTACAAGGCATCAGGTTCGCGCGGCCCAGGACGACCACTATTGACAATTCATCGGCAGTTCTCGTCAGAACTTCGGGACGCGGATCTGACTTGGGAGGATGCAAGGGAGCTGGCAGCCGACAGAAAAGCCTGGAGACAGTTTGTGGACTCCATATGCTCCACCTAGGGAGCGGATATGGTTTGATTATTTTATTATCATACATTACGATGTTGGTGGACAAGTTCAAAAATACTAGTAATGTGACGAAGAAACAAAATGAACCTTCCAGAACCATCATGCCCGAAAACGTCGACAATCGAAAACGTCACCGTCATATCCATTTCTTCAAGTTTTTTTATACCCAAACTCGAAGAAAGAGATGTAGGGGATATGTGGTTCCAACTGGATGACGGAACGGCTCACACGACACGAACTTTTTTGTTGTTGCGTGAACACTTTCCCGAACGGCGAATCTCTCTTAGGGGCGATTTTCAGTGGCCAGCGCGATCCCTATATTAGCTTCCTGTGACTATTTTCTGCGCGGCTACCTTAAAACATTGATTTGCACCAATCGTCTTGACTCTTGGTTAGCTAAAGGACAATATTTTTGCTGCTAATGCCGACATAGGCACAGATATGCTCGAAAAACTTGACAGAAATATAAAAATTCGCCTATCTTAGCGCATTGACGAGAACTATAGCAGCTTTCGAGATGTCGTTTTTAAAAGTTAAAATAAAACTTGAAATATGCTCCTGTATAAAGAAAAAAAATTTAAATGCTTACTGACAATAATAATTGTGCTATGATTTTTAAAATAAGGAAGTGACAACGCCCCACCCTGTATAAATTATTCCATATCCACACACACATATACACACATACCTTTACATAAAAATATGCTTGTATATGGACAGGTGGATGAGATAAAAGAAAATAAGATTATCCATATGAACTCACTTTTTTTTATTTATCTTTAATGCTTATCCCCAACCTTGCATTTTTTTCTTATTTCATCATTCGAATACTCGTATACATCTATCATGCATTGTTTTGCCGCACATTAGTCTGAGGGATCGCATTCTCCTCAACACCTAGCAATAAATATTAGTAAAATAATATGTCCTCGTTTCAATCATCAAGTGCCGGGTTTTATTATTTTTATATTTTCTCTAAATAAATAACGCCTAATATCTCCCTTGATGCATTTAAAAATCTCAAAACGGTGTCAATTTTTTTGCCTAACTCACAAACTGCTAAACTTGTAATGCGTGACTGGAGACTTGTTAACTCAAGATAGGTAGCAAAGAACAACCTTTCTGCCCGTGAAGGGGTTCTCTGTATAGACAGAAGCCTTTTCGAGGGGTGGCATATAATATTGGGATGGTATATTGATATCCCCTACGGCAAATTTCTCGGTTTGTTTTGATGACGAAGCCTAATTGAAAATTCCCTGAGTAATTTTGGCATTTAACCCTACCCAATTCCAGATAACTAAACGATCTATTTTTAATTGCTTTAGGAGTTTCGGGAGATGAAAATTATTATTTAGGTAGATAATTAACATCCAGTATTTTTTATAATGTTCAAATAAGTAGATTTTTTTTTTGCATTTTAAAAGCATTGTTTTCTATGTGTTATGGTAATATAATACTCTCCTTATCATTCATCGTTTACCTTGTGTAATACCACCTTAAAAAACACTTATTCGTGACTACCAGTTTTGGAATAATCATTCCATCATCAGGCCATTAAAATAGAATTGTTACTGTCTGTCGTTTATACAAATTATAAAATTAATTTTTTGTATAAATGTCTATATAGAAAGGAAAGTGAATGCTGTGAATGCTAGGAACAAAGTGAATGGTGCACTGAGATCAGTTATAGCAAATAAAAACCTATCAGCGGAAGCTAAACTGGCAGTGCACAACGGAGTCCTGGTTCCAACTCTATTGTATGGAAGTGAAACATGGAGTTGGCAAAAGAAGGATGAAAGTAAGCTGAATGCAGTCGAAATGCGATCGCTCAGAAGAATGTGCGACAAAACGATGTATGATAGATGTGCGAATAGTGAAATAAGGAAGGAATGCAAAGCTGAGATAAGCATTATCGATAAAATTAAGAAAGGTGTGTTGATATCTATTGGACATGTAGAACGAATGAGTGAGGAAAGAACGGTAAAACAAATTTATGAGGTGAATGTTATTGGGAAAAGAAACAGAGGAAGACCGAGAGAAACATGGCACGATCAGGTATGCCAAATACTTGAAAGTGATCAGGTTAGGAGTCGTAACAATCTGATGATAGAATGATTATTCCGAAACCGTTTGTCACGAAAAAGTTTTTTTTAACAATTTTAAAGTGGCATTACACAAATTGAACGATTAGGAGAGTGCTAGATATTTTTTTTACACTAATCTGTTTTTCCAAAAAAAAAATACGTTTTATTTTTCCTTTTCATGGACAGCAACAATAATGATAAACATATCATTCGTAGAAGTAATGTTGCCTATCTACTACCTTACTATACTTATTTTGTAAATACACAAATATACATTTTAAAATCAATATTTACATACATAAATAACTTTTTTAAATGAATATTTTCCAAATCCTCAAACCCTATTTTGTTGGCGTGATAAAACAAAATTAATTTCAGAGATTCCGAATAATAATATTGTAATAGGATGTCGTTAGCAATACCCTATATGAGAAAATTCCGGGGATCAATTGATTGAATCACTTACGTAGAAAGAGCAATTAAGGTTAAGTATGAGAAGGTATTATATACCTACGATAAGTAGAGATGAATATTGTCTACACATATTGTCAACGCAATAAAATCTAAAAATCTTGTCGTAGTCTCACACTAATACTAATAAGTTTCACCCTGTTTCGAATATTCTCTTTATCGTTATTTAAACATTTTTTTACATTTAAACTAATGTTTGTTTACAACATTTTGAGTGTGTCCAAATACTTGTTCACAAAATCTGGATTATCTCCAATTACAGGAGTTATTTTCATATTATTTTTTGATATCTCATCAAAGATGAAGAAGAATATGGAAGTCTGGGCATTTATGGGGCTTACGACCGTCATAGGCAGGTGTAAGTGATCACTTTACACACGTGTAACATTCACCAATTCTACCCATTATTGACAACCAAACTACTCAAATTCTTGGAAGTTCTATATATATGAACCAATTTAGAAACCTTGTTCATGAATCACTAGAACTTCACTAGAGACATCTATTGGTGAGATGTAAAGAAGCTTTTTATTAAGCAGAAACTCTTATATTAGTATGTGAGATCCGAATCCTGGATTATAATCACACACATGAGAAACGCCAGAAAATACCATTTTCATTTTTATTATTAAGCTTATAATTTGACCAGATAATTTATTTACAACATTTCAAAATGTACAGTTGAAGACCTCTATGAAAGTGCTTGGTAAATATTTCAAGCTTTGTATTTGATCTACGGGAAACGTTTTTTTATAATTATGTAAATAAGGTGTTTAAGGGGGAATTCAAACAAAATTATTAATATGCAGCAATATTTTGGTTTGGTAAGATGTAGAAATTTGTAAATTTTCCATGATTACAAAGAAATTACCTGAGTACTTTTGGTCCACCAGATCGATTTTTGGGAAAAATTTAATCATTTTTTTTACATCAATAAATAAATAAATTGTTTTGCGTTTTAATGGTATTATGATGTTAGTCTTGATGCAACAAATTATCATTGACCCAGTCACATAGATATGCAACCTCAAATGACCTAACTGACTTTTACAATAAAATTGAGAAAATATATTCATAATACTATTCTTCGTACTTAACTTTTTCATTAAAGATATTTGTACTCTATATAAAAATCCTCTCCTTTACAAAAAAAATCGAAAACAAGACTACTCACCTTGCATTTAAATTGGTGATCAAGTTACGACTGTGTAATACGAAGTGAAAATAGGTATCTAAAAACGAGAAAAATCAGATTAATTTCTTTTAAAATCAAACTGTAATATCTACATATGTACTCCTTGCGACTTCTTCCGTAATATTTTAATGCACGATCAGTCCAGGGTTAAACCAATATCACACAAAACCGCATAAATACGTTGCGGATTTTGTTGACCACATTTTGCATTCATCTCACAAATTCATGAACGATCTGTGTAAACTTCATATCTAACAGAATACCTTAAATGTGCCTGAAAATCTAAAAATGGGTTTTTAGAACCCTTTATGCCGAAATATCTTTTTAGTAGGCACCTTTGACACTGGCCTTAGGGCACGAAATTGGGATATTTTTCGGGATTCTGACCAAAGTTTTCGTTGGCAAAAAGTCGACGCTTTTCTCCCCTCTTAACCCTTAGATTATCGTTCATAAAACAAGACCTTATCAGTTATGTTGAACATATTTCAAAAATCACCACATTTTTTCTCAAATATTTATTCAGTTATCTTAAGCACCGTAAAAAATAAGTGATTTAAAATTGTGTTCGATTAGAAAAAAGAAACACCAATTAAATCCGAATTAACATGTATTTCACTGTATGAATGGAGTATAACAAAATCGTTTTTTGAAAATCAATGATATTTACATTGATCCTTTGCCAATTGAATTCCGACCTTCGGTAAGGTTGCCAAACTAGCTATCTACTACAATTTTTATTTTTGTTTGACACGTTTCTGTACTAAGATGATGCATCATACATTGAATCGGATCGACTCTGTGTAAACAAGATTTCTAATTACACGAAGGTAAGGTGATCAGTTTCCGCATCAAATCCTTATTTAATTCTTACATTCTTATAAAGGTGTGCAATAAATTTAATACAATACAGATTGTTCGAGGTAAAGAGCTGAGAGTAAAAGATATTAAGGAAGAAAATGACAGAGGAATAGAAGTTACGGAAAGGAAAAGAAAGATGGAAGCAATGGTTAGGAAACTCTGCACTTTTATTAATTTGAATTAAGAAAAAATCTGAAGTAATGGAAAAAATTTGAAAAAAAAAAACATATTTGCGGTAATTTTTTTTAAAACAAAAATAGTACAATAGTGTTGAAAAATTTAATCAAGTAAAATACAACACACATTTTTCAGAAGGATTGAGAAAATAACTCATTTTTAAATTATTTTCCGTACTGCAGGTGAATTGCAGAAAATATGGAATGTGTAAAAGTTTTTTCTTTTTTACTTTGTATCTGATATTGTATGAAGTGCAATGTGCAGTCAAGTTTTATTAAAGTGCACCTTTAGCAATACGAGCGTTTCCTGTAATGGAATTCAATGATCATTTAGAAAGAATATAAAAGTTTATCTTCGAATAGTGCAATGCACCGTTTGTAAAATCTAGGTAAAGTCGTTTTTTATTTGTTACCTTTCGATTACATTCAATATAAGTATCCATAAAACTATAAGAAAATATGCTAAATCCAGGAGAATATAAATTAAAAGGAATATTGGTGATTCCTTCCATCATTTAAAAAATAAACGTAAAAATATACCACGATTCCAAATCTCGAATTTTTTTTCCTATTTCTTTTTTCCTATCAAAAAGATTTTTTTTCCTTTCTCTCTCTCTGCCTCTCTCTCTCTCTCTCTCTCTATGCGTTTAATAATTTTTCTCCAACTGTTTGTCTTCACACGTAGCGATATTCAAAATTTTGTATAGAGCCTCTCTTTTAAATAAGTTTTCATCGAATGTAGAAAATTTCATATCTTGCTATCCATTAAACGCATTTTATATGACACCAATACCATATTTCGACCACCTCCAATACATTGTTTATCAGCCTTCACTTTTCAGATATAGATCAAAGTAATTTTTTAATGGTCTTAAGACGACGTAAAAAAAATAATTTAAAAGCCAAATATTTAAAATATCCTTTATAAAAACATCTGTAAAATATGCCCCAATTTTCACAAAAAACAGGTTTTTTAAGAGAAAATTTCCTTTTATTTTAATTAACGTTAAACGCGTGACAGTTTTTCTCATAAACTAAATTTTTCACTAAGATTTCTTTCTCCTAAAACGTTTGAGAATACCATGAATAAGGCAGGTATTCATTAATTAAAGGGAAAAGGTTCAAAATGAAATTGTTCCATATCTCATTTGCATGAATAAAATAAATTTTGTGGCTGTTATGGAAACATTGTCAAAAAACTTTTTCAACCTCACATTTTCCCCGTTATTATTATTAATATTTAAAAGTTGAAAACAAGTTATTTAAACCAAATATATCTTTATGATAAATTAATGAGTTAAAAATATTTTTAAATGTTTTTCCTTTTTATGTTTTATCTACTCTGCTCTGTTGAAGTATTGGTATGCAACCCCAAGTGGTCTAGCCATAAATGCTATTCTCTTTTTACTAGTATTATTTTTTTTTCCTTCCCAAACTGTAGCATTATCGTTTATATAAATATATTTAAATTTATAAATATTTATATATAAATATATATTATATGTATATGTATGTATATACATATAATATATCTCAATGTTCCCATATTTTAAAAACGAAAATATTAATAACCTCTAAAATTCATTATTTGAAGTAATTTCACTTTACATTCATATTTGGCACATTATTTCCAACACTGGACACACGATACATTTATATGTTTAAGGCTTTCATTTGCCATGTACAAACAGTAATGGTTTAACACGAAAAGGGGCTTAAAACGACGGCAAAAAATCATCCCCTATTCAAATTTTACCTAACGCTTTGGATTCTTCCACCAGCCCCTCCTGTAATACATTACCTCCTCTACCCTTACCCTCTATGACAGAGAAAAATACAATAATATAATATTTGAATGCTTATCCCAGTGAGTTTTGTACTTTTATACCCTCTCAGTAACCTCCAACATTTATCATCAAATTCCTCGGTCTACGCTGCGTTTTTATTTAATTTTTTTTTATTTTTAGTTGGTTTTTATTTTACATTCGAAAACGAAGATTCCATTTTTTTTAATATCTTTTCTTTTTACCGTTTTTTCGTTCGTTAAATATAAAATTCTGCTTGTATTTGTTAAAACCATAAGCAAAATTCTAGCAATATGAACATATTTTTGTATGGAAATTAAATGAAACAAAATCACTACAATTTTGATATTTGTAATTGTTAAATAAAACAAAATAATTTACCTAATAGCAATCATTGGTTCAATAATTTTTTGACATAAATTTCATAATCAAACTATTAAAATTATATTTTTATGGGATTGCTTTGACTATCCAAATCCCTTTATACATATGTACATATATATGATATAATGATCTTAGTAATTGTTGTAAAAATTATTTTAATTACCTCAACAGAGAAGAAAAAATAATTTGAAAGGAGTTTGGAGGTATTGAAAATTTATAGATCTTACGATCTATAATTACTGATAAGATCTTACTTTGAATAACTTACACAATTCTGTACATAAATGAACTTTCAACCAATTACTTTTAGAACGATCTTTATACGAAAATAATTGATAATATCTTGGTAACTATCGTCTAAGCTAATTAACATCAATGTTGAGATAGAAAGAATTAGTTTGTTCAATGTTATGATTGTAAATTTTCATACCGAGTACTTAGTAAGGATTGTAAAATGTACGTACTTTCCATGGCCCCGAGGTTTCATATTGTATTAAGTGCCGACTTTTTTATTTCATTCCTATTTTTGTGACGGAACTCTGTCATTATGAGACTAACACTTTTAAACAAAACTAATTTCCCCCAGAGCAAGTTTTCTCATATCCACTAAACTAAAGTGTACGTGAGCTTAAGTATTAGGAATTAGGACACGCTATCTACCTTAAATGGCAGTAAAACTTTTTAAAGGCTATATTTTTTGACGGACACATAAATTTAAGTCCATGTTCACCATAAAATATTCACGAGCATTGAGTTCTTATTACTTTTGTGAAAAATAAAATTCTTATTCAAAATAACTTTTTTTTCTCAAATTATCGTATTATTCTTCAATTTGAACTGTTTTACTTACGAAATTCGAATCCCGTGAAACATGTTCTACACTTTTATTTATCCATGAGCCCGGAGCAAACGACTAATCACGATCTTTACCAATTCGATACAGGGCAAATGCACCATTCGGATGTGTATAGGAGCCAGTAGTAATTTAACATATTTTATAAAAAAATATTCAATTAAATTTGTTTTTTTAGACATTGAAAGGAAATAGATTATTTGACAAAAATGGTTCGTTTGTCTTCTTTTATTCTATCGAAATTTAATTTTTGTATAAATGTCAGATCGTCGAAATTTCATTTAAATGACCTGGTGATGGAATGGTTATTCCGAAACCGGTAGTCATGAATTAGTGTTTATTAAAGAGGTATTACATAAAGTGAACGATGAATGATGAAGAGTTTTATTGGGTTGATATTAAAGTTCAGGATTACTATCTTCGTAACAGTAAAGTTACAGGTGCATTCGATGCAATATAAAAATACCAACGCAAGCAAATTAAAAGCTAAAAAACAGATCATTTTTTAATATTTGTAAACACCCTGATGTCTTTAAAATATAACCTATTTAAATACGACATTATCTTATGCTTTAAATTTAATGTAAAAAATGTTTAAAACCTAAAATTATTTTTATAATTGTTTGAATATAATTACATCAAAAATGTGTTAAATTGTCTCAAAACAGAGAATATATAAAAAAATAAGTCATACTACCATTTTACATACAAATTGTTTATGAAATACTTTTTGCAGTAGCAGAATGTTTGAAACCTACTTACAAAACAGATTATTTATTGATAAATATATATATTTCATATTCCATTGAAAGGGAGTATTCATGTTTACCTTTTGACATACGTAGTTAACCCTCATAAAGAGGCTGAGCTCGGAATATCTCGTATGAGTAGTATTATGTGATTCCCTCTTATCATTTATTCACTCGCAAATCAATCCAAAGACGTTGAATAGGATCCACTCACTTCAGTCTAGATAAAATATTAACTACCATCAATATTGTCTTCCTAGACGAAGATATTATTATGTCTGGACCTTTTATTTAGACAGATTGCTAGGCATGATTAAAATCGTATTGAGTTTGCAATAAATTGTTACTGATATTATTTTTATGACAAATATGGCTATTTTTAAAGTACAATCCTGCCTAACTGAACATGTCTTTAAATGTTTTTTTGTCATAAATGTAGAACAAACATATTTTATGAATAGAAATCCGAATGTTTTAATGACTTAAAAGGCTATTTGATGAAAAAATACAGCTAATATAATTATTCAATATTAATTTGGAACGGCATATTGCAAAAATATGATACACAAAGAATTTAATATTGTTTCTTTGAAATATTTTCTTCCTACATGCATAATGTGCCAATGTTTTTCATATGTAAAGGCAGTATCCCTATCCTCCGTAAAGGATTAGATCCTTAATTTAATAAAAATCCTTCGAGTCAGAAATTCGTGCTTTGTTTATTTTGCTTGTTTTGGTAGATACGCTAAACTTGGCGCATATCCTATCCGGGTTATCAATATTCAGTAGTTTTTCGGCGTTAAATTTGCCTACCCGAGTTATCATCCCCAAACCCACCCTTTTCAGAAAAGCCTCGAGGGTACTTTTGATTAGATTTCGGATTTCTTCCAAATCGATGATGGGAATTTCGAAATCCGGATTCTCTGGAGTATTCCAATTTTAAGGATTCTTTGAAAAATGTACAAAAATATACATATGCCTTTTTCAGATATACATATTTTCGTGGAATAATTTTTCTGATTCTTCTTTAATCAAGTGGTGGAGGCAAAACTGTTCAATTTATATGGAAATATTCAATCGTAAATCTTGCAAGTCATTTGTAAGCCTGATTTACATTTCAATTAGCGAAAGAGATGGATTATTTAATTTCAAAATGTTTTTTTAGATGTCGAACTGATAATTTTATTTTTCATTTCGTGAATACGCCTTTTCAAATTTATTGATAACCTTTTTTTCTAAAAATCTCTAAATCAATATATATTTTTATTTGCTAAAGAGAATTTTCACAAAATGATACAAAGTTTTAAATATCATTCTTAATAAAGTAAGGATTGAAATAATTTCATTTTTGAAATATTAAGAGATATTGAAACAAAAAAAAATAGCTTTTTATGGCAATTTTTGAGTATATTTTTAAAATAATAAATATACTTTATAAGCTCTATATCATACGAGTAAAATATTTATTTACAGTATGATCATTCATAGTAGGCCAATATAAGAGTAGTATTTGGTAAAAGAGAAGTAAATTTCTAACATAGAAATAAAAACAGGAAATTTCCATAATAAACATAAATTTGGGAGATTGTAGCAAACTGAAATAAATATGCGGTTTATGCCACCAAACGGTCTCTTTTTATTTTAACATATACAAAAAGTCCTCAGTCGGCTAAGAAAAACTTTGTTAATTAACTTTTATGGCTAATTACTTAGCTCACTTGCTTATACGCTCGGAAGGACGTTGACCAAATAAATCGTGGTTAGTCAGAAAAGGAATAACTGGAAAAATTCAATGGAAACAAATTGGAAAAAGGGTCCGACAACCGATGAATGTTTGCGATAGCCTATAAAAGTGTCAGAAACAATATTTATTATAAATAATAATCTTCACAAAATCAATTAGTAATTTTTCTACCTCTCAAGACCCTATTTCTCGATTGAAAAAGTAATAGAAAACATATTCCGCAACATTCAAGATACGTTTTATAATATTTCGATCTACATTTTTTATCAATGTGATTCATTTTATGCTCTTCTAATTATTGTTAAGAAATATGCGTTAAAATTATTTTAGGTTTGATAAAAATTACAAAAAGTATGAAAAAACAGATTCGAGAACGGTTGTCACGATATCAATTTATAAAATGATAAGAATAATTTGAATGCGGCGAACGTCACACAGCGTATAAAATGATCACTTAAGGCAGCCAATAGCAGGTTGTAAGTCCGTTAAATTAAAGACGCATTGTCTTTATTGAGGTATCTTATATGTTTGCATATAAGATATCACAATAAAGACATTTAAAAAAAATGCAATTATTTATTTATACGTAAAGCCTAGAAAATAATACTAGGGGTACAAAGAATTCGTAAAATAGACTTCTAATTTTTAATATGCAATATTTCAATTCGAGATTTTTACAAAAGTGTACAATTTCGAAAATAATTTAAGATTAATTAATAATTTAAGTTGATATTAAGAGCACGATTGTGTACAATAAAATATATAACTCAACAATTATTGCCTACCCACTTATTTTCAATTTCCAACGACACGGGAGATTATAGTTTTTTTTACAATGTTACAAATAATATAGTATGCCTGCTACTGCACTAATGAAATTATGCGCTTTCCAAATGTTTATATTTACCCGGTCTTCACCAACCAATTCAGACAACCAACGGGGAGATTAGCGTTGTCACGTGTCACGTGGCCTCAATTCCTTGAAACAGAGAAAAGCGTTTTGTACCTTAAGATTATATTTTTTTATGCTTTGTTCTGGTTCTCATATCTTTAGTTTGAGTATTTATTATATAATTTTATAAAAGAACTTAGGTGATCACATCGTAAACTTGATGCAATCACCTATAATTTGCACTCTTTCTTTAATAGATGAAATCATGAAAAAAATATCATCATATCAGAAAGATAGCTGATGACTTTTCGTTAAAAAAAAAACGTAATCCGGAAAAAGATATATTGATGCTTAGGAGCAATGTTTAAGGAGTAAGTGACGTAGACAGAAAGTTCTCTGATTGAATATAGTACGCGACTGGACTTGGAGAAGTCCTGAAGCTAATCGGGATAGAGTGTAGGCCAAAAGGGTTTTCGACAGTTTTTTTCCAGTAATGTTATCTACTGATCTTGTTGCTGTATATAATATTTTTGGAAGTCTCCATTAGTCACCTAAAGGCACCTTGGTTTAGCATAAATTTTCTGATTTGTGTGGGCCTTGTGTCCTGTTTTTAAGAGGGATTAACCTCCTGCGATGTCGATTTCCAGTTGTCGATCCATTTCTTAGGTGGTCTGTCTGGGAGTCATCTACCTTGGGTTGACATAAACAACATAGATAATTGATTGCCTATCACTTACGGTCTTTATAAATGAGTTTGTCGCTTAAATATTTTATCCAAGTTGCTTGTTGTATGGTGCTGAATATTATAGAAAATACTTTTGTCGTATCATAATTTGTTTTATACTCACTTTATTTTCTGCCAAATGAATACTCTATTTGAGGGAGTTTTATAAATAGTTACTTGTCTTCAGGTATAAATTATAAGCAAATAAGTTTTATACATATATAGTCAGCTAACTAGCAGCGTATAACTACTAGTATACAGCAGTGTATACTAGCGAAATACTTGACAATTATACTAACATGGATTGAATTAATCGTGTAACTTTTCTTATTTTATCGTCCTATCTACATAGATGATTCCTTTTGTGTCTTGAAAAATTGTAAAATATTAATATCTCTACTCAATTTTTTACCATTTTTTTTCGTGACAAGCAATAAGACACATAATGCAACCGTAAATACAATCATGGTTTAAGCTGCCCTTACATTTTGCTCAAAAGAAAACATAATAGATAAGTTCATCATTTGTATCTTTTGATCATTAATTGTCGAGTATTGTGATCAGGGGATGTAGGAGGCTTTACAAATAGCGCCTCGTGTGGTATTCAATCCGCGCCGCAAAAAGGGGTGACGCAGTACCGGGAGACCATCTGGGGTAGAAAAATACACAAAAACGCCAGATAAGAGACCAACAGTATAATATAATAGTCCTCCCTGGGCGGGCCGGCGAGGGCGGGCCACCCGAAGTGTGAGATAACTGAAAAGGGCTTTTTCACATTACCTTAACTGACTAAGTACACAAAGCTATTATTCTACATGTCTAGTAAAACGAAGCCTTTTAACATGATTTAATTTAAGGCTTTATGCATACATCATCTTTTTTCTCCGGGCGTAATTTTAATGAAACTTCAATATGGCTTCATGAATAAATCCAATTATTCTTGGGCGACAACTCGTTTTTGAAATCTTAAATCAGGAATCGTTATTTAAAACAGCAATGTTTAGTCATAATTGATTACACCATTCGTATTTTTTCCAATCTAATATGTCTGACTGAGGTCATGAAGATTGGGGTGTGCAGTATTATAAGTGTACTGAATTTTAAAAAATAAACTGGATAACTAAATTTTCCAAAAAGTTTTGAGAGATAAATTAAACAATAAAAAAAACACAGTAAATAAATTATTGCAATTGCTGAAAAAATCCACACTAGTTGACTGTCCACTTGTTTTTTAAGTTGTTTTTACCCTTTGAGGGTAAAAGTTTCTCTAGGGGGTGATTCGTTAGGGGAATCTGGAAATCATCAGTGGAAATTATTGTAAATGACACTGAATTAAAATCGTAGTATAAGTTTAACCTTGGCCTGTAGAAAGGATTTTATCTCCTCTTATTACTGAATAAAAAGGTCACTTCTACTCAGCAGATTGTATTGGGATTTTAAAAGATAGTTCTCCGAATTGTACTTTTGTTATAAAAGTTGTTGAATAAGGAACATGAACAAAGACTAGACGAAGACTTTTTATGTTAAAAATAATCCCAACGTTTATATCTTTTGGATATTTTCACAATGCCTATATAAATTCAAGACGCAAAGGATTTAGGATGAGAGGGCTTTTTCTTTTAATTTTCATTCTGTATAGAAGGAGCAATTAAAAAGTCATCACGGTTTGTAAAGCACTCCTTAGAAAAACTGACTTTGTATTTTCGCTTGGGAGAGTTGTTGAAAGTGCCGAGTGTTGGTGCATTATCTAGAATACCATTGCCCTTTTCATTTATTGTTTTTGAAAGCAGCAGACTCTTGAAGAAGCTTTGCAATTTATTTAAAATGAACATCAAATACCGTTAAGTGGCAGTAGACTTCGTTCTTAAACTCGATAAACACAACTTAAATTAACATTACTTTTGAGTACTTAATTTGATTTTTTAGAGAGGTATTTCAACGCATTATAAAAAAATATGAAAATAATACGGCAGAACCTACCTAAACGATTGTTGTTTTATAAAAATGATAAGTTAAATCTATGTTTTTTTTTAATCCAGATAGTTAAGTTCAAAAGTTAATACAAAAAAATGTAAATAAATTACAAAAGTATATTTTTTAAAGTACAACTTATAAAAGTATTTTTTTTTCAAAGAAAATAGGAATAACTAAGGACCAGACCTTGTATCTCACTGTACATATATGTGAGGTGATTGTCTACTTTATTTAAGTAGGTAATAGTCTTACATTCCCGGTTTTAGTATCGAAACTCGGTATCAGGGTCTAAATTACACATCACTCTAAATCCAATCAAACTTAAGATAAAAATATTTAAAGTATTAGTCTAGCTGTTTAACTGTATAATCATTTTGTTTGAACGAATTTTACGCGTAGATTGGAGAAGATTTGAATGATAAAATAATATAAGCTAGTAGAAAACGTTTTTGTACTTACCTGTTACCAGCAACCGGATAATGTAGTACTTCTCGTGACATGGATGTTTATTCCTTAGGGAAATAATAAAATAGGAAACATTGCATTAAAATTGAAATAATTTTTATGATATATACGAGTCTGTTTATTCTTAATATTTGATAAAATTTAAGTCGGTCTACTAACAATCAAGGGATTATTTTGGTTGAAAAATTACATGTTCTTGAAGAATACGTGTTTATTTATTACTACGAACCTATAAAATATCATACAAAATTTCCGCAGCATAAAATTCTTCTTTGCAATATGTACCGAAGGATTTGATAAACCATTTATCAAGAGTTAATACACTACATAAATTTTGTTCCGAAGTTGGTTTAGAGTTTTATAAAGCGTTGCTTCGCAGAAAATTTTGTAATGCTCGACCGGAAATGACAAAAGCTTCTTCCAATATTATAAGGTTGAAACTTTTAGACGACAGGTGGTCCCAGTTTTCACATTTTTTGTTTAACTCTTCAGTAAAGTAGTAAGTTGGAAAACTTCCAATTCGGATAAAAAAATCCACTAAAAAGTTGACATCATACGTTCAGGGTCTTCCGTACTTTATCGGCCGGGTTACTCAGCCGAGAGACGTGAGGCATCTTTATCGAAGTCTTAAAGTTCTGCGATAAGTGATTTGGCCCTAAGGCTATAAATAAAACTGTGTTTGCATAAAATAATGTTTTCTCTTATTTTAAAAGAGACGCATTTCGTTTAATTTTTGTAATTTTTTGTTTGTTCGATTGTTTCAGATACAAAATCATCTCACGCATCTACAGGGAACTTGCAACCAGCACCGAGTTTGGTTGACCAATATAATATAACCCAACAATTGCTCGAAGATGAACTTATATACGTAACTAACGTGGCTCCCAATAGGGCGCAGACTACACAACAAAACTCGATGGACCAAACTGGAGTAACGATTCAATCACTTATTTATCAATCTCCCTTGCCAGATTTAACGTATAGTACAGAACCTATTGACCTCAAGACATTAATTACGACCCCTGCTGTGTTAAAATCAAACAAGGATAACGAGTACGTTTCCCTGATAGATTTATCAACAGAACCAACGTGGTATGACGAGGATCAATCCAATCACGGTCTTGGAAAGGGGTCTGTCAGAAATCTCCACGGAGAGATACCCGCGGAGAGTGGTAATCCGGATTCTAATCGAAGATTTCCAATAGTCAAAGATGACGAAGGACAAGACATTTATGTTGCGAATGAAGAAGACATCCGATCTCAAAGTTTCGTAATTCAACGTTCGGACAATTCTCGAGATTCACAAGGAGGGATCCGCGATGATGCGTATAGAGAGGTACAAGGAAAGGATAGAGTGACAGCGTCTACTGTGGCTCTCGTATGGGGAGAAGTAGGAAGAGGATTGGTTGCCGCTACTGAAGATTACAGAGGTAAGAAATTATTTATTCGTATTATTACATTAAGTTTAAAAAAAATTCTAAATAATAATAAATTCAATCAATAACATCAACACCAACATCAAACTACATGTTCTCGGACTCAAAACAATGTACAATAAAGTGTAGTATTTTTCTATGAATAGTCTACTAGGTATTCTATCCATGAAATGAGATAACACACTATCATATACGACTTCAAAAAAATAACTTAAGTCTTGTATTTATTTATTATTAATAGTACTTATTTCATTTTTCAATATCAAGCGGTGACAAATTGTCTATAGAGTGCGGTTACTTCAATTTAATTTATTAAATACTGATTTTTTCCTGCGACAAAGTAACTGTGTATTTATTGTTAAAATTTTGCTGTAATTTTAGTTCGTTAAACGAATAAAATGTTTTGAAATTTTAACATCGTTTTAGTTGATTTCAATAAATGGTAAAAAATATATAATTTTTTAGCGATATTATTAATATTTTACTCATTGTTTCGGCATTTACTATGTAGTAAGACATGTTAAAATGATTAAGGAAACACCTGTTTATTTTCTACATTATTAATGTAGAAAATCGTTATAATAATCGGAATATTAATGTTTATATCCAACAATAAATAAAAAACTACCCTTTATGATTCCATGAAATTTCATGAATGAAACGTGGAAGGGAAACGGGGAATGCCTTGGAGGCAAACAACATTCTTAGCACGAGAGTTAATATCTTGAGGTGGTAAAATATATGTGCACACAAATGAGATAAGGTAGAGGGTATTTATATATTTATATACACATAACACACATATATATATATAAATATATATATACATATATATATATATATATATACATATATATATATATATATATATATATATATATATATATATATATATATATATATATATATATATATATATATATATATATATATATATATATATATATATATATATATATATATATATATATATATATATATATATATATATATATATATATATATATATATATATATATATATATATATATATATATATATATATATATATATATATATATATAAATATTTATATATATATATAAAAATAAACATATGTATAAATAATTACACATGCAAAAAGGTATTACAAAATAAACTTAATATATCATTATTACTTTTACATCTTCTTAGTAAA
Organism: Brachycentrus maculatus; assembly: GCF_059751285.1. Lineage (NCBI taxonomy): Eukaryota > Metazoa > Arthropoda > Insecta > Trichoptera > Brachycentridae > Brachycentrus > Brachycentrus maculatus. The sequence goes on along the minus strand of NW_028280868.1, from coordinate 533,204 downwards.
ACATGAAATTAAAAAGCTCAATTTAATAACTTCCATTGTTACTTTAAACAATAGATAAGTTTATTATTGATCTGTAAAACTAAGCTAACATAGTAAAAAGATTCAAGCATTTTAGCTGAGAACAATAAAAATTGAACAAATAAATATACATTTTTTGTCTGAAACGTAATAACATTATTTCACCAAGTCTTAGTCGGGCCATTCTCCTTAGAGAGTAAGTATTGACACCACGCAATTAGCCCAACCCAACGCAATTAGCCCAACCCAACTCCAACTAATGATATCTATTGGAGGTCATTATTATTTCACATTCTTTCAATCGATTGCCTTAAATTTCGGCTAACTAGAAAGCATCGTTTGGAAAATGTGAGGGTTACACTTACTAAAAAAAACAGATTATCATAAACGCATTTTTTTGGAAAAAATTTATTGACATTTTTAAATATTTGTGAATTTATAATGTTAAATTTAACCAAAACTCGTATTTGGAGTGTAAGCAAGTCAATTTGGAAAAAAAGGCCATTTAGAAAAAAGGAGTTGTTTATTTCTAATGTATCTGTATTTTAATTACACTTAGTGTAAAATGTTGATGGTTCAAATCCTATTGAATAGAATAATTCAAGAAACATTTCATTTACGTACATGTTACGTATTTTTTCATATCTTTCATCTCCAGCTTTCTTCACAACTTTGAGTTTCTAATTGGATTTTAATAATCTGTTGATACATATTGGGTCTTTTAGTGATGATATTTATTTAATGAATAATATTTTTTTAACCGCCTATTCCACATAAAATACAGGTCGAGACTTTTCAATGTTTTCTTTACAAAATTATTGATAACATCAAATTGCTATTTGATAATTCACGATTAAATACCTGTATGACAAATAAATAGGATAAGTTTTTAGCAACGTTCGAAAGAGCGAGACTTGCATTAAAATCGCATCAAGCCAAGAACATTTATAGCAGAGTTGATACCATTAAGATAACTTTAGGGGATTTTATGTTCAGCAGCTGCCAGCATATTTCCAAAGTGTTGGTAGAATTTATTTTAATGCTTTTGTTATGTCCGAGTAAATGAAAATATATTTTCACGTTTTCAAAATAAAAGTATTTTGTATCGTAAGAAAAATACAATCAACATGAACTAAACAAAATAATTAATGAATGGGTTCTAAGAAAGTTTTACGATTTTGTTTTTCATTTCATGACAAGTGTTTATATGGAACCAGCTTATTTTTTTCAAACTTTATTTTATTTCATAACTGTCTACATTTGAACGGTGAATAGTTACCATGTTAATTTGATCGGCAATTACATGATGAAAAATTAGTCTTTTCTCGTTTTTGAATATATAATAGAAGTGAAATATATTGGGTAGAATAATTGTTAAAATATACATCCATTTGATCAAAAAAATCCAAAACACTAAATAAACAATTTAAAAAATAAAATCGAGAAAAATTTCAATTGGAATCGAATGGAAGTAATCGCATGAAAACACAAATATCAAATAATGAATTTATATGAAATGTATGTTGGAAGATTTTATTGTATTATATGGAATTTTCTTCTGATTATTTTGACAAGATCTGCTGTATAGTAAAATAAATTATGAATTAAGTTTTCGAGATTCCTAAAACTATTCTCAAAACAGAACATCTTGTATCTTGAAATACTAATATACATAGAAATCTGGCCCATTAAAGGCAAAATACCTATAACGTCATTTGATTTTGAGCGCTTTATAGAAAATGTTTTAATCCTTTTACCCGTATTCGTTACCTCCAAAAATTTGTGGTAATATCAGGATCATTATGTTAGGCTTGGGTTCGTCGAATGGCTCCAAACTGCCTACATATTGAGTAGAGAAATGTAATCACTTAACGCCCAGTCACAGTATTATTACTAGACAAGTTCTATCCGCGGCCTTCCACATTTTACCTTCACATTTGCATATTTTCGTAGCACATAATTATACGTAACTAATATTTGCGAATCCTAGTATTAATCCAACTAAACTGATTTATCCGAAATGGTTACATCGCAATAACGCTATTTATTAATTTTAATATCACAAGCAATCATTTCAAAATTCCTGTCACTGCCAAACGGGAATTAGTCGTGTGATGGTTTTGTACTGTTAAAATCATAAGTTTTTCTCGAGGCACTTTTTCCTACGTACACAAACTTGTACGAGCACTGTTATGCAACTCTGTACTAGTAATTACAATAGGTCAACAAAAACGTTTAAATCATTCAATATTACATATGGCGGCAGTATCTATAATTGAATTGAGTTTATTTAAATGTATCCAAGATCCTTACCGAATTTTATGCACTTTAAACTCACACGTAAAGGTACGTGAGATTTATGATATCTGTATGAGTTACAAAAAATTGAGAAGTGTGTTTATCCATCATTGGCAGATTGGTGAATGAAACACTTGTATAAAGTGATCACCTAACCAGCCAATTATGTATAAGCTTGATTTCTTTGTCATCAGTGTTAAGATTTTAATAAAATCTTGATATAAATAACTCCTAAGTGAAGACTTACCCAGAATTTGTAACAGATTTGTTCCAACGCAAAATATTATGAATAAAAAAATAATAATAATAAAAATAACTGGTTAAAGTGTAAGTTTAAAATTTGTTTATCGCCTAATGTTCTTTATTTATGTTAAGATGCCTAAACATATATGAAGGTTTTTCATGTGCGTGTGTTATCTTGCATAGTCAGATTTTTTCAAACCGTTTGATAAAAATTAAAACAAATTTACAAGTAAAAAATGTTTATTTTGATTCTTACATTTCCCTTAATTAATTCTCTACATCCAGTCCGATATTTATTTTCACACAAATTTATGTACATATGAATAGACAAGGGTTACCTTTTCAATTGTGAGAGGTTCTTTCTAAAGTTGAAACAAAAACCGAACCATTGATTCCAAGTCATTTATTCTGAATAATGTTTACCATTTTTTTATTTAAAGATATTTTTTTTGTGCTGATAGAAAGTTTACCTTTAGGATTACGGAAATTATCTGGGATAGTTTTAAACATGTTAAAAATACGAAGCTAATAGTCTTTCATAAAGGAGAACATAGGATGATAATGGTTGAATAGAGGTGAATGTGGTTGGTAGTAGTAGCAGAGGAATACCGAGGAAAATTTGGCATGAGCAAGTATATCAAATACTTGAAAGTGGCCAGGTCAAGGAGTCGGAATAATCGGCGTGAATGTATGAGAAGATATATGAATGTGGAAGAGGCGAAGATTGTGAGTAAATACAAAGGTGTGAAGTTCTATTCTCTATGCGTATACCTGAATGGGGAGTTAGTTAGTTAGGTAGGCATTTTATTTTTGGAGATATTAATTTGTTTAAAATATTTTTCACAGGAGAATTAGGGCGCCGCCCATTGATACTTGGAGGAAGCAGAGGTCGCGCTCGTTCAGGTCCTTACTTCGAAGAGGACAGTCCTCCACCCAACATAACCGCCCCCTCCGGATCCACTGTCTTCATGGACTGCAGAGTTGCCATGCTGCAGGATAAAGTGGTATTTATCAATTTTGTAACTTCTTGTAAAACAGTAGCGGAAGAGCGGCTCTGTTCTTCGGCCACTGTCTTTTACTGTCTCATTGGTCGCGAAAGTTGTTATTTTAATACTTTTTTTATTTTCTAATGCATTCTCTTTTATCTGCTAAAAAGTATCTAAATTATGCTTATTAAAACACAATAGTAGAGTACTTTTGTATTACTCGTACGACGAGAAAAATACATAGCAAATCGAGTATTTGTCAATGTAATTTTCTTATCAATATCCATATCGTTAGAAGAGATATGAGACTGAAAACATACATTATCTGGTCACGGGAGTTATAGTAAATTTGTCACGGACAGACCTTTACTAACCCCCAATAAGTGGCGTTTGTAAACCGATATCTAGTCCGAGCTCTCACTACTCCGTATGTAATCTCCATCCTACTTAATGCTCGGCTTACCGCGGCCAACCTTAAGTTCTTGTTGAGGGAAAGATTAGTTGATCTTATGTAAGTCGAGACCCTTAGATAAGCCTTTAAAGTTAGTTCGTATTAGTTTCGGCCACGTGGATGAACTTTTCACGGCCTGTTCGTCATTATAAAGTATCGCAGTTTATCATCTAAAGGAGGATACCGTACACCGTACACCGTACACCAATAATCAGGTTATTAAATCTCCCGAGAAATTAATGGTCCTTGAGGGTTACTTTGTGGGATCATCTTTCGACCTTTCATCATAAAATATACACAACCAATTGATTTCCGATTAACATATTTTTAAAAGCATTTAATTTATATTTTACAATGTTTTTAAATATTGTTTACCGAGATTAACCTGTATACAATATTATATTTTAAAATTTTAATAGTAAATAATATTTTTAAATCTGTGATTTAATTTATTTTAATTTATAATGTGTACTCACTAAAAACTTGAAATATGTCTTTTTTAAGATTGTTTTGAGAGTGGCACTTCAGGTTATTGATTTAAAACAATTATTATAATATAATGAGTATTTTTTACAGTTTTCATTTTATTTTTATTTTGCCAACAATAAACCTTACTATTTATAAATCGTATTTTGCATTTGAAATCAGTACATTACAAATGTATCTGTATATTTTGTGATTCGAAAAAATTGTTCTGTTCATAAATGGTCGTTACTCAGTATGCGACCCTCGCTTTATCCTTAATATTATTACCCTAAGCTTCTTCATTTACGTAAAATCTATCCCAACTAATGGACAATTCGGTTAACACCGTGTTTATTTGAGTAATTTATGCAGGTAGAGATGAATTTTACAAGAAGACTCTTTTGTATTGATAAGGTTTAATTCTAAAAATAGAATATTTATCAGACTTACCGACTAAAGCGATTTGGTGGAAAGGAAGTTGGACTACCGCTTCCGCAGGGTAGCTACCCTAATCCACGAGTTGACCGGAAACAGATCCAGATTACACGAAACTTGCGTATTAATATATTTGGTGACAAACATGTTGGACGGGATTGTAGCCACTTGCATATATACCTGTGTTTCAACCTCGTATAAACGTTGATTGATTGGAAAGCTAAAACGCAGTTCACTGTTATTTGTATCCCGTGTAGCTAGCAAAGGCTTCCTGGATCGGTCAGTGTTGAGTACTCACTGCTCTGCGTTGTGTGTCAGTCCTTTCCAGTGTCAAAGTTTGTATTGTCAAGTGTTTGTTTTATGGTTTCAATGGCCGGAAATTTAGTTTGTGAATTGTTTAGGTCCATTAGAATTTTATGATAAATACACAAAGTATCAAAGACTCTGATATTGGTCAATGGCTTACGTGATTTATGGAACGACGTATAATTAACACCGCATCGATTAAACTCAGTGCCCTATGTACAACGTGAGAGTAGATAGAGTCAAGGGTAATAATATGCATGCATAAGGCTGGAAACCCCATTCTCATCTGGGTCAGTAATAAAATTATTGTATCTAAACTCTAAATACTCAATTGTTAATTAAGTGCATCACTCTATTACTTTTTAAATTTCAAATAAATTTCAGTAATAAACTGGAAAAAAAAACATATTGACAATGTTGTTTTGTTTAAAAACAAAACTGATTTATTTGAATAAGCATTTAATGTGAATGAATGTTTTGTGAAAGAGAAACAAAAGAAGGAGAAAAAATATGAATATATTCATCTAAGTGAAGGTAAAGTTTTTTCACGATTTGTAATTTCAAAAGGTTCTTCTCTGATATTCGTTAGAGATCACTGCATTGCAGCGATATCTTCAAATACAATTCCGCTGGCATGGTAAAAAGTCTATATTCAGAGTAATTTGTTCTTGTGAAAAATGTCGAACCACCTGGGAATGAAATCCGAAGCCCGTAGCGTCTGTGTAGTGTGCAGTGTGCAGCGTGCAGTGCTCAATAATTACACTACAGAGGCTGACATGTAGCTGCCGGAATATTAGCTCGTTCGATAGACTACTTGATAAACAGATGGGAATAATACACGAAGTTACACTACTGTTACATGAAATTTTATTAAATTCAGAACCTGATTAATCTTTTTCGATTTTATGTAGGTTTATAATTTTTTGTTTCAACTTAACCTTAATCTTTTATCATTTTGAAGAAATCAAAACACGATTGATTTTCGTGAGTTTAATTAATTTTCGTAAACACTGGTTCGCTGTGCGAGGACATTATAATTTTTTCTACTTAAATATGTACGTCTGTTTAGTTTTTCGAAAGATGAATTCAGTTGAATTGTGTTTTCAATTAAATAAACGATTACTGATTATGGTTTTACTTATATAAACAATAGTTTATCTAGAAAACGAAAAATATACAGTCAAAAGAGAGAAAAATAAATGGCGTTTGTGTATTGACTATTTACAAACTAACGTGCATATGGAAGTTCTTCTTACTCTTATTCGAATCCAATAGTGCACAAATAACTATATTTTCACTTGGAAACCGTACTTGCACAGCATAGCTAGTGCAAGTACAGTTATGCAGCCTCTTGTTCCCTATTCAAGGGTTTTGTTCTCTTTTCTCATGGTATGTAGATCCATTCTACATGTATCCATAAATACAAGACAAATTACTTAATTTTAATCAAATAAACATCATTTCAATTTGATGCAGTACCTTTTGCATAATTAAGATACAAAAAGGAGTTATTTTTCAAATGTTTTTGACAAAAGGGTGTCATTTTCTACCTTGAAATTAATCTTGAAGAACGAATATATTAGTTAAAACAATTTATTAATTAAAAATCTTTTATAGCCTAATTCAGTGTGAAAAATGTGTGCATTAATGTGAAGTAAAAAATTGTCGATTTGACTGGGGATGTGTCTTCTGTGATCAGGTGACGTGGGCGGCGCGCCGGGCCGACCGGCTGCAGCTGCTGACGGTGGGGCGGCAGGCCTACTCGGCCGACACGCGCCTGGCGCTCAGCTTCCGCTACCCCAACAACTGGCGCCTGCGCATCGCCAGCGCGCGCCGCCAGGACCAGGGCCTGTACGAGTGCCAGGTGGCCGCCCATCCGCCCATCATCAGGCAGATCTACCTCACCGTCATCAGTAAGTCAATTTACCTACTTTATTATATTACTATTTTTTTGTTTTTTTTTTTGTTGACATCTCATCAAAGATAAAGAAGAATATGGAAGTCTGGGCATTTACGGGGCTGGGGACCGTCATAGGTTGTTTAAGTAATCATTTTACACAGGTGTACCATTCATTAATTCTATCCATTATTGACAACCACACTACGTAAATTCTTGGAAATTCTATGTATATATATATATATATATATATATATATATATATATATATATATATATATATATATATATATATATATATATATATATATGTCTATATATAAATATATATATATATATATGTATATATAAATATATATATATATATATATATATATATATATTTATATATATATATATATATATATATATATATATATATATATATATATATATATATATATATATACATATATATATATATATATATATATATATATATATATATATATATATATATATATATATATATATATATATATATATATATATATATATATATATATATATATATATATATATATATATATATATATATATATATATATATATATATATATATATATATATATATATGTTTATATATATATATATATATATATATATATATATATATATATATATATATATATATATATATATATATATATATACATATATATATATATATATATATATATATATATATATATATACATATATATATATATATATATATATATATGAACCAATTTCGAAATATTATTCTTGAATCATTAGAACTTCACTAGAGACATCTATTGGTGAGATGAAAAGAAGCTTTTTATCAAGCAGAAACTCTTTTATTACAATCCAGGATTCGGACCTCACATACTAATAGTACAACGTAGTGCGTTTGTCAGTAATAGGTAGAATTGGTGAACAATCCAATTTCGAAACATTGTTCTTGAATCATTAGAACTTCACTACAGACATCTATTGAACTTGGTGAGATGAAAAAAAGATTTTTTAAATAAATAATAAGCCCCGTAAATGCAGAATTCCATATTCTTCTTCATATTTGATGAGATGTCAAAAAACAATATGAAAAATAACTCTTATAATTGGAGATAATCCAGATTTGCGAACAAGTATTTCGACACACTCAAAATGTTGCTTTATTTTTATTAAATGAGAAACTCACAAAACTTGTGTGCAACCTATCATGACATATGGGATTGAAAGAAGGGTGGACACCGTAGTCACAAACACGCGCTTAGAGTGTCAAAAATGAAGACTCTAAGAAGCATATGTAGCAAAAGTCTACGAGACAGAAAAAGTAATTCCAGAATAAATTAAATATGTGAGATCGAAGAGGGCAACGAAGGAGACAATGGTATGCGCGTGTGAGGAGAATGGAGAATGGAACCATCCAGACTCCCTTAAATTCCACTGTACGGGTAACCACAAGGTAGACGACTCCCAGGCAGATTACCAAAGAGATTGATCAATAGCAGGGAATCAACATCGCATGTGGCTGATCCTTCTTAAACCTCTAAAACTAGGCCACGTGGCCTACATTAAGCAGAAGAAGAGGAGAGAAATTCATCATCAATATACAAGAGGACATAATAAAATACATGTAGAGTCGATGAACACAACTAAGTTTGGAGTAAGGTCCTTGAAATATATTGCCCATACCAAAGGAAACCAGCTGCCGGACACACATATATAAAATAAAACCCAGTCTGGGATCCAAAATGAATTAACAAAAAAAATGTTTACGGAAATATTTGCGTTAGTGATAAGTTTTATTTTCTTATTTGTTTCCTTTGAACATGCTTCTTATCTTACGTTTTTTATATGCCTATTTACTATACCCGTGTATTTATTATATTTCACATTTTACCCAGTGCTCATTTTATTTAATTTTCATATTTTCTTTAACTTTCTATAAATTTATTCTTTTAGTTTTGTTAACCTTTATCACATATCCCAAACTGAGTAATGGAAATTACTCTTCGGGAATATTTAATGTGACATACGAATGTAATATGTTTAAAATACATAAATTATCTATTACATGTTTGTGAAACAGAAGCCAAGCTAACAATTTTTTTCTCTATTTATAAAATTCCAACAATCCTTTAACACACAACTTTTGGGTCTCTTCTTTGCAACTTCCTTCTTATTCATTTTGCAGTCATACGTCTTTGTAATGTAGACTTCAACCTCAATATGTGCTGGAGTACTGTGCGATGCTACATATTTTCAGCGTTTCTCCATGGCGTCGAAAGCCAACTAAGGATTTTCACCGAAGCTATCGCAAAGCATTAAACGTATTATGAAATAGAAAAATATGCCCAAATGATGTTAAAAAATTGATACTTATGCGAAGATATTGTGCATGTAAAAAGAGAAATAATATCTAGATAACTACTAAGATTTTTTTAAATATATTGTGACACGTGTTTCGATGCATTCCGCATAATTTTCAAATACTGTAGGGTGTTTAAAAATTATGTGAAATGCATCGAAATACGTGTCACAACAGATTTTCAGAAAAAGTGTTAGTTACCATTCAAAATTATTTAGCTTTTACCAGAATGTGACTGCTAAATAAATCAATAAATAAAAATCTGTTTGTGCCGAATAAATAAATCAATTAAAACCAATTTAAAAAAAGCTATAAATTACTCTTGATTTTTTGTCAGGTGGTACGTTTGTACAAAATAATACGGAATAAATTAAATACTGTTACGGGAAACGTCACTGGTAACTCCATACTTCACTCAAAATTATAACACCCGAACAAATAATACAATACTTCTTTCACTGTCTGTATTTGGGGCTATAATATTTTTCTAACATCAATGTTACATCACATTTCGTTTAAGACCATTTTCATGTGATATTTTTCTTTAGTATTTGATGGAATTGAGAATACAGTTAAGGAATAAAAAGTTTCATAATTTCTTGAGACATCTGTTGAAGATATGGGCGCTGAAGAGAATATATTTTTTAAATGTTATACATCTACATATCTTTTTATGTTTCGATTATTTTTTCAAAACTGCATTCATAAATACTTTATACACTAAAATTAAATTGGGTAAGATATTAATTGAAAATAAAATAAACGTATTTTACATCAATTGCGAAAATCAATTTTGATATAAAACGTTTATTCACATATTCCAAGTTTTACTTATACAAAATTGAAATAAAACAATATTAAGTTTAATTTAAAACGACCTTTACAAACTATAACATAAATGAAAGGCGTAAAGCTTTGTTCAGCGAGTGAAACCTTTTGTTTGACTTAAGCTTCTGATGAATATTCTGGAACTCTTGCGCAATTTTATCCATAACTAAACGAAGAGAGAGAAATTTATTCCGAGCATTGCATTTCTGAGCTTTTAATCTCGTATTTCAAATATAAAATCTACAAAAGCAACGTAAGCTTTCCAGTTTTCTCACGTAGAAAGAAAATTTGAAACTCGGATAGTACGAATATGATTGGATATAATTTTTTATCGATTCTTGCTGCCCTAAAGAAAGTTCTCTATATAAAAATATTGTTATTAAAAATTTCTGATCTTGAAAATGACGCCATTTGTATTCAATGTTTGTGTTTCCTTACAAAAAATTGAAACTGAGCATAAATTATAAACAATGTAAGTTCTCAGCGACACAAAAATAATAACATCTTCAAAAATATTACAAAAGTAAAAAAAAATAACGATCTTCTTGAAACCTACGCAAAATATTTTTTTTATTTTGTCGACGAGTTACATAAAAACTATTTTCACAGAAATAAGAATTTATTGGATCCTTTTTTCATGTTAATAAATTATTGTCTCTGAAACATCAGAAAATTTAAGGAAGGACATCAGACAATATTGTTTTAAAAATTTGCTTAGGTAAGCTTTAATTAGTACGATTCTTATACATACGATAGTTCAAGTTCCCTTTAAAAACAGCTACATTCTCCTCATTTAAAAAAAAAATTCTCGTAATAATTTACATATATTTTCAAAGCGCAATAAACATTGGGTTTGTGGTATAGTTTCGCACCCCAGTACCAATTTGCAAAGCCTGAATTAATGGTACGCCGAGTAAGTTAAGTAGGTAATGTGAGAGCTTGGTAGCGATTGTGAGACTACCGGTGCATAACGGAGTTTTGGTACCAAGCGACGATTAAAACTTAAATGCCGGTATCAAAACTTGTTTTGTTGAAAACCGAGGAACGGGGTATACTGAATGTAGGTTAAAGTGAAAATATAAGTGTACGCGTCATGATGACTTACTAATATTAATTTCGCGAATTTGAGAAAGACTAAGATCTTAATTTATTTAATCTACGTGTTTCACCTTCCTCAGAAATTGACAAAGAAAGTTTTTGTTTTATAGCGAGCGTTCGTTTTGCTATAATGTGGGTTAGAAGTGTTAGAACATCATAATTTCTTAGATATGATTTCAAATGAAACCTAAAAATGGTATTATTTTGTTACCTTTGACTAGCATAATATATCACGATATCATGTAATATATACAAGAATAAACGTTCAGTCACCTGCTTTAAGAATTACCCGTCTTTTTATGTGGCAATTTAAAGAATTTTACTTTCAAGATGCACTTTTTCATATGAAGCACTGAACATATTCTTATCTAATTATATTTTTTAAAATTATTATCAAATTAATTGTAGGAAACAAAATATTGATTTTTTATTTATATTATTAATATGCCACTTTTATTGATGAAACTTAAATACGATAGATCCGTTTTCTACAGTTTACTATAGAAAACGGACTTCCTTTAGGAAGCTATACGAAAAACAAATATTCATCTGATTTCTCCACAGATGAAATTTGCTAGTGACCTTCCTTCTTTGGATAATATATAATCTATTTATGTAACTTTTTTGTTGTATTTTATATATTTTACTTAAATATCAGACTTTTGATTTTTAAATAAAATTTAAATACATATTATGTTTATAAAAAGGAAGATATTACTAACAAACTTAATTTTTATATAACATAGTGCTACTTTTTATAACAAACTGCCAAAATGGTTTGCTTTCCAACTGAAAAGGTTGAATCAGATGTTCATACATTATGAATGATTTTCTTAAACAAAACAGGTGATTTGTTAACTTTCAAACCCTTGTTAAAATAGTTTTCACAGCCCTCGTCCCTTTTCTAACTCACCTCAAGGGCATAAATGTTACCAATGACCTTCATTGTAACCTCGGGAATTAATCTTTACTATTGTTTTATTAAATCATGAACATGTCGGGGTAGCCTCCTCATTTATAAAGGCTTAGGCACGTATCCTTAGCTTAAAAAATATATATAATCATTGGGAAAAAATCTTACATTTGTTTTTACTAGCTATCACAATGGTCAAAATAAACCGCTTATATTAAAAAAAATTAAACAGTAGGTTCACATAAAAAAAAAAAGTTTGAGTGTTGTGGTTATTCAAATAAAATTATCTCATCAAAATAAAGTGCACAATTTGTATTATTAGTAAAAAATGAAGTCCATATAAAAAATATGTTAAAAAAATGAAAAGATGAAGTAATTTAGTATTCGTTTTACAAATTCAAATTAAATATTTACGATTAAAAGTTTTTACAAAAAAAACAAACTTCCGGCAAGTGTTTAAAATTGTAGAGAATATGATTAAATGCGAAATTAAAAATTAAGTGTCGAATTAAAAAAAAAACCTTAAGTAAGAATGAAATAAATTAAAATTGGCAGGATGTAGTTTAAAATACTTATTACCTCTGGGGTTGAATTCAGTATTTTTGTGCAAAGGTAAGGTTTAACTTATTGAAAATACTAAAGGTTGTAATTTTAAATAATTTAAATGTTTTTTTATTTATACGCATTGAAATCTTTCAAATGAAAATACTGAAAATAATAGTGGCAAAAATTATGCACACATACACACGTGCGTAAAGAAGGGTACTGATATGTTTTTGTTCTTTTGTTCGATATTGATAAAAAAAATAGGATTTTACTGCCAACTAACCTTCCTTCTCTGCGAAACGAGGGTTGATTCCCTCATTCCCATGCCGTTCGTTAAAAACGCTCGAAAAGAAAAAAGGACCACTTTTTTATATTATCCCTTCTGATTGCCAAAACATTACTGGCACCATTTTTCATACTAATATTTGCACCTGCGTAAGGGTACACCCTGCTGATTAGATGCGAACATTATCAAAAAAGATATTCACCAGTTCTTTTATAAAATAATCAACTACGTGATGAAAATTTTCGGAAAGGATCAATATTTAGGTGAGCGATACAGCGCCCTCGTGATGTTGATCATTTTGTGACTTTGTGTAAGGTTCTACGGTATGCCTTTTTGGAGAAAATAAAACTTTCATTTAGAGAGAAGAACTATTAATCGATTTTAATTTTAAACATACATAATTGCGGATAGAATTAACATTAATAAACAAAAAAGCATGCATTTACCTAACAATACTATGAATTTATTTACCAAAATGCCAAGGAACGTTGATAATAATACGTACAAAAAGCTTTAATAACTACTTCTAACTTCTACCTTAATAAATATGGGTAAATAAAGTTTTACCAAAAACGTTGTTTCCCGATAAAATTTTCTAAACCTCTTATCTAAGGTCATAAAAATAAAAGAAAAAAACTGCAGTTTTGTACAGAAATAAATAAATATAATTTTATCTTCATCATATTTTAAAACAAAAAAACTATTTCAAAGTTTCCTTCAAAAACACAAAAATATGCATACAATTCGAATTACTGAGAAAAATAAATCATAATTTGTGTTTACTGTTAAATCTAACGAAAAATAAAGTCTAGAACAAAGGCTGGGAATGAATAAAATATGAGCCATGAGCCATGAGCTATGATATTATGTCGATAGCTCCAAACAGGTTTTCTCTATCCGAGATCCAAGGTAATGGAAGACAGTATGGAGTACAGGGTGGGGGAGTACAGTGGAGGGAGGTTTAGCGGTTGTTATTTCAGGGCATAATTTAGGCGAAAATCAGGGCCTAGAATCTCCTTCTGCGCTCTGCTCCACAGATATACAGAACAAAGTCTTCTACATTCAAGAAAAACTCCATAGTAATCGCATATTTTAAATAACAAAGGCCATTCTCTTCGTGGTAGAAGGATTGTTATTCCGTTGGGCTTTATTATTTTTATTTGAAATTATTCTGATCTCCAATGAGAAGCACTCTTAAAAAAAAAAGCTTTATTCGAATGACAACAACATTATTTTGATATAGGTTCCTGTACAACATCTTATTATAGATATTGTGACCAGATTTCTGTATAAATAACAAAAAAAAAAAATTTGTCTTAAGGATTAACTTGTATTAACTTTTAATAAAACAAATATATTTGCGACGTTATATTCGTAATTAAATAACAAATGCTTTACGCTTCAAATAATATCTTATTTTAGATTATATATGATTGTCACTTATTGTGTTACTTATTTTATTTGATTTGTTCGGGAATTACATTACAATTATAGCTTTAGGATAATTAAAAAAAATTACATAAACAATAATAAAGCCAATAAATAATTCCACTACTATGTTATAATTAGTTGAACATAAGGAGATAAAAAAAGAGAGAAGATGGGGGGTGTGTGTGTGAGGGTGGAAGTAAAAGGGTAAGCGTATGGTTTAAATGGAATATGCAGGAAGGAAAAGGAGAGGAGAGTTTATACAAAATGAATCTCATAATTTTAATTATCGCAAAATATTTTTCTCATTAATTAATTTATCAATCAAGGCCTGTAATATTATAGCAATGCTCAAATATTTTGTTGGTTTTATATGCTTATTAAGATTACCGATTATTTTGTGAAAATTTTCTTAAGAAATACTACGGTCATATCTTACATAAAAATCATAGTTTATGAAAACTAAGGTTACAAGAAAATAAAATTAAAACTTATTGTGAGATTTATTTAAATATCTGAGTGTTGATTTTAAATGCATAAACTAGGTAGCGTGGAGACATGTTTGACATAAACTCTTTTTGGTAAAATAATAAATGGTTACTAACATTTTATCTGTGTCATTAGTTTCTTGAAGTGGCGAATTAATGACTGATTTAAATGCCAAACTCATGAGAAATAAACTTCCAGACGTTGGGTATAAGTTGTATTTTCTACATAGCTAACATTATGTAATACCACCCTTAATGACAAATGTATCTCGGCTTCTAGTAATCCTTTGAGACCGAAAGTCCGACATATACTGGAGTACGAGATATTATGAGTCCAGGACCACATGTTGGGAAGAAACTCAAACGATATTTTTTGTCGATTCATGTACCCGCAAATCTAGTTAAGGGTTGGTATAAAATTATTAAATTTTGGATACAAACCAAATAAGTTATTAAAAATTAGTGGCAAATAAAAATTCAAATGATACACGATATTTTTGAAAAGTGGGTTCACTTAGCAAAAACTTTAAATCGATCCTTTTTTGACCTTAATTGAGTATAACGAGATTCAGAGTTTTTATACTTACCATTATTTATTAATTTTAAGCATAAAATATTTGATCCTCTCCCTTAAGTAATGAACGTATTTTCTTTTGAAATCCCGATGAAAGTAAAATCTCTCTTGAATTTCGAAATGCTTTCATAAAATTTGTGAATAAGGTGGGTTTTTTGTTGTTAAGAGTTTATGTTTTTAAATCAAATGCGACGCTATTTGGTTTTCAAAAGTTTTTTTTTTAAAGACAAATTTTATTTGAAATGAGATTCAAAAATCTTTTATTCCCCGAAATGATTTTGCCTCATGAAACCTTAAGCTTTGAATTAAAATGAGTTGATTTGCCTTTAATATTTAATATGTGTCCTTATATTCATGAAAATATATCATTTTTTCCTTACATAGTTTTAAAAAGGTATTTTGATTTAAAATTTCGTCTTAAATCGTCGTAGGTAAATATAAATATGTACATATATATATATATATATATATATATATATATATATATATATATATATATATATATATATATATATATATATATATATATATATACAATATATTTATATATATATACATATATATATATATATATATATATATATATATATATATATATATATATATATATATATATATATATATATATATATATATATATATATATATATATATATATATATATATATATATATCTAAAATCTATAAATAAATTTATAAATTGTATAAATTATTTTTCCAATTTTTTTAGGAGGCTATAAAAACTGCGCCACTAGCAATTAATTTCGTAACTTTGTATCAATTACCCATTAAAGTTGAGATAAAAGAATTCATAAACACAGGATGAAAGAGGTCGGTATTCAAGCTTCATGCTACGATGACATTTGAAGAAGCTTGGTTGGATCTCAATTTCATCACATATCACCGATAAATCCCGAATATCACTTTGATCATCAATGAATATTTTTTTATATTTAAAGCGCTTTCAACAAATTAAACATTGTTTTTGACATACAAGGTATCGCGATCATTGTAAAAAAAGTCTTCAATATATGAATTTAGTATTTAAAAATCTTATTTGATGTATATATAAAATTCTTAGTTTCGTTAATGCACATTTTTATATAGGATAAAAAGGTATCGACTTAAAAATGTTAAAAGAGGTAAACATTTTTTTCAAAATAAAATATTTTTTTTAGGCTGCAAAATACCATTTCTACAAAGTCTGTTCACTCTGTGGAATAAAAATAGTGTGAATATATCACAAAATGTATAAATAAAATATTAAAAAGGTCTTTTTCGTCTGCTTCTGTACCTCCGAGTAAACAGTTATGATATGGAGTAGTTGATGGAGCTTTTATATTGCATATTTATGTATCTCCTGAAATATTCAAATGTTTTTTATACCCACTATGCCACTATGGATTTAATTATTTATGTTTTAAGGATATACGAATGAACAAATGAAACTTGGAATATGTGAACAAAAGAAAACTGCCATGGATCTACTTTGGTGGGGATTTGGTAAAGAATCGTGACATACATATATTGTAACATTTTTTATCATGTGGAATGTGTTATCGTTTATTACTCTATAATAGTATAAGCGAATCTTTTACTTGTTGTCTTTTATCTACATATGTATTTATTTAATATTACCGTATATTCCTTTGAAGGATTCGTTGTATCTGCATTCAATTGGGTCTCATTCTTGCCTTCTTTTTCGTTGTTTCAATTCAACTCATTAGGAAATAGATCGAGTGAAAAGTAAAAATGAGCTGAAATTTTTCTTATATTATATTAAAATCTATAAAGAATAAAAAAATCTTTATGTAGAATACATAGCGATGGAAAATTTCTCTAGTAAATTTATCACAATTACTGTCAAAATTGCTCTTAAGACATAAATTGTGGGATTTATTGATTAGTCAGCCTTCTACTAGTGGTAAAGAGAACTTGAGCCATAAATGCCTTCAATTAATTATACGATGAACTTGATCCTTTAAGTTATTGAAGCTATTCAAATAAAGTATTTCAGCGAGCAAAGATCTTCCAATTAAAGTCAGCATTATATTATCAATCACAGTAATATCTAATTTTTAATTTACGGAGATAACATATCTTTGGCATTATTTTTTAATCACGTTGAATTTCAAATAAATTATTATGATTTTTTTGTCATTGATTTAACTTACAACATTGTTTCTTTTTATTTCTCGTCAGGCTTTTCTGTTTATCACGTTATGTGCCTTTATTACTTCAGTTTAGTTTCAGATCGAAACGCGACATCTATCATCCGTCAATAAGAAAACTGCTCAAATGGCAGCACATCGTACTCTACATTTTTAATCTGACTATAAAAATATAAAATAAAATTTTAAGATATTACTTTATCCAAAATTAACAAACTAATATATTTCAATGTTGACTTGACAAAATTTCAATCTTAATACCTTAGAAAAAAATAGTCGTCATGACGACTATTATTTAAAATTATATGCATATCAACAACATAACCTTGTAAAATAATATTTTTACTGTTGAAATATATCTTAAATGTTAAGAAAATATGTTTCATATCCTTATTTTAAGTAATACGATTATATGTATGTGTATTCGGAAAATAAACGTCTAAAATAATATTATATATTTTCTCTTCTGGGTATCCACACTATATAATTCAACTTTTGTGAAAACGGAATCATTTTTGTTAGATATAATATAAAATACATGATTGTTTGCAATAAAGAATGTAGGTACCGCCATATTTATTAGTTATAGCTCGCCGAGTTTCTTCCAGATGTTTATATCTTCCGAGGAACTTTGTTCCTTTTATTCCCCAGCCAATTACAACTTTTTCAGAAGTGTGAGAGACAATCTTGGCTTTATTTCGCGTCCTAAGCAACGCGTCAACGATGATACATTCCCAACTCCACAAGGTGACTTACACATAATGATATTAAAATTAAGATTTATTATTTTAATAAACATAAGGAAACAAACAGTTAAATCCCAAGGAAGGAATAAATTCACTTTCGCGGTAATACGTTTTCATTAGCAACCGTTTCATACTTTTAATGAAAATATTATTAATGTTATTTTTTTATGGGCAACTTAAAGATATTCAAAACGAGTTATTCACCTTGAGATGTTATAAATCAATAAAACAACGGTCAAAACATTAAAAACTGGAGAAATTCGTTTTTATTAAAATTTAATAAAAACGTTATTAAAATTGGTAATTAAAACAATTTATGTTTGTACTGGGTCTGCCTTAAATTTGATTGAAATGTTTACGTTGGAATAAATGTTTAAACTTCTGTACATAAATACTGGTTTTAATCTGTAAAGATATTTATTTTTGTTTATTTATTTTTGTTAAAGTGTTTTTAAAGAATGTCTCAAGAGAGAGAATTATAAGTATTTAAAGAAATATCGTGTGCTTACAAAAACTTTTTGTAAGCACACGATATTTCGTGTTTTTTTTAACTATAAAGTAGAACTTTAGTAAGGATATTAAATAAGCGTTTTTGTATTAAGATTTTTTTATACATGATTTAAGCCAAACGGTTGGCAAACGAAGTGATAATGACTATTATTACACACCAATAATGATTTCATGAATAAAAATAATAAAAAGATTTAATAACTTAGTATTATTTTTTTATAACCAGGTCCAGAAGTGAGCATCTGGGACGAGAGTGGTCGAGCTGTGGTGGAGCGCTACTACAAGGCAGGAAGCTCGCTGCAGCTCACCTGCTCCGCTGCTCAACTCCTGCAGCCTCCTGAACTCCTAGCCTGGTGGCGGGGAACCGTTCTTCTCTCTGAAGGCATAAGGTAAACTGGACTTTATAAAACATCAGATTAAAATCTAATGCTCTCCATTCCATTCCGAAAAGCCGTCCAAAAATGCAATAAATCGATAGCACAAGTATGATAAAAACCATTCACATAGTAAATAAGACGATGATGAATCAAAAGCCGTATAATGACCCGAATTCTATAGTCTCTCTTTATCGAATCTTTTTCGTCTCTGTTCAGACGCCAACAATATGAAAATAATTTACCATATATAATTTAAACGTATAATCTGTTTCCCGTGTGAAATGGAAACGGCTATTTTTTAAGGAATTATCCGCAAAGCCTCATCTTTTTAAACTCTTGTCTGCAGGTAGGATAGTTAGGATAGAAAAAGTAAATTTTAAAAATACCGAACTCCCATACCAATTTAAAACAAATATTTCATGAATTTATTTTACACTTGGTGGGAATCTAAGCCACAACGACAGAGTTTGCAGTCGCGCATCTACCCAACAATGCCACAGCGCCTGTCATTTGTATTCGTCTTAGAGATCTCGGGTTCGAGGGAGGTCAACAAATTTATATATCTAACCAATATTTGATATAACCTAACCTAACTAATATCTATTTGATATCACTCTGGACTGGTAGCTGAAGCGCAGGACTGATTACTTTGCCTTCACATAACTTACCATCATCGTTGTCACCGTCATCCTTGATGAGATATTCATATTTCGTATTTTTGTTTTAAGTACTCGTAAACACTGACGCACTGCATAACAGCTAAATTTCAATCAATAAATTTTACCAATTTAATGTAAGATTTATTTTTTTATAACAAAATAAACAAAAATAACAAAGAATAATACAAGTTTAATAACAAAAGTCACAATATGTATTTTATTTAGTCATGAAATGGAAACTACGCAATGTTTATTTTTATATCTCAAATTTTCTTCAAACTCTTATCCGCACTCAGTACTCGGTGCTCTATGACACTGTATCGTATAGAAGCAGTATTATCTTGATCATTAACACATGGAGGAAAGGTGATCAGCCCTTCGCTTCAGGTAATATTGAATAAATATTTTAACGAAAAATCACTTTAAATTATTTGACCCCCCCTGCGAATTGAACCGAGCGTGCTGACCATTGCACTACGGAAGCGGATTGTAATATCTACTATTAGTTATTTATCCCATTCAAAATTTATCCGCTGTGAAGTCTAGGATTTTCCGCTTTAATTTATGTGTGTTTGTTTTTTGTTCACATATAAAAACACATTTTTATTAGTAATATTTTAAACGACTTAACTTCTGTTGTTGTTTAAAAGAATGTCCGATTTATCCATCTTCGTGAAATAACTGTTTTCTGAATCTGAAATTATTTTCTCAATAATCTGGAAGAGAGAAACAATTTTCAAAAACCAATGTATCAATGTGGTTTTCAGAGAAAACAAGTGATTGCTTAATTTTTTCTTCTCTGTTCGGAAATTATAAAAGAAATTGCCTAATAGTTCTCCCACGTAAATATCGTAAATATAAAATTGTCTACGAAAATATCTCAGGATATCATTTGAATAAAAAAATCAGTCTTAGAGAAATTGTTTTACTTTAAAAAGCATGCCCTAAATTTCTTTGTATTTAAAATAAAAAAGTATTTTTTTCAATATGCTAAGCAACTATATTGTTTCCTACATAAAGTTTGTGGTTTGAATTTTGATTGACGAAATAAAACAAATATTTTGTAAATCATAAATTTTTCATATAATATAAAAATTAAATGGTTATTGACTTACAAGAACAACGTCAGACAAATAATTTTCTTGACGTTTCTTTCCTTCAGTACAATATTTAATAAATGAACTCCTTTATAACGCAAACTAATAATAAAACGTGTCTGTGTGATGGTAGAGATCTAAAAAAATGCTTGAACCCTTATTTCTTGAGTTTCTATTCAGAAAACAGGTTTTGATATCATATATTTGAAAAGGTTTAATTGAAAAAAACGGTATGACAATACTTAAGGTTAACGCGTATCTAATTTACAAACACACAAGGCATGAATATTTTTATTGCTTAATATGTGATTGAAGATTGGTTCGAATACAATATAAGCATCATCACAATTAATCTGTATCGGATATTTTTAAAGGCGTTCAACCTTTAAAATGCATTAAGATATGTATTTGATATTCAAAATCACTTATTTAAAAAAAAGGATTTAATTTTATTTTTTGTAACTTATTTTGCGTGTTTATTATTTCAATCGATTAAAATATAAATTGCGTATATATCATATATTTTTGTGATGAATGTTATATGCACTAAATTTTGGCTGTGTCCAAATCATTATTCACAAATTTATTAACTTTTAATTAATATTTATAACTCTAACTTTGTGATTCTCTATTTTAAAATTCATAAAATAATTTTATGTAAAATCACTTTATCATAAAATTATCATAATCTTATCATATTGTCTTCTGGTTACAAAGATTTGAGAGGGAATCAGTTTGCTTCAAAACCGGCCAACATCATAATAGAATCAAATAAAGATATGCAGTTATTCTAATCGAAGTAATTTTATATGTTGAGTTACTTTGTCAATGAACTAGATTCCTATTTCACCAAATAATTTACAAATTTATTAAACAAATTAAAAGTTGAAGCAATAAAGATTTTGTACCCGATATTCTAGCTTAGTGGTTTATATGGTCCTATGGTGGTCATTTTTTTCTAATTATTCAATATTTTTATTGTTATTAACCACAAATGGTTCTTTGGAAACATTTTTAAACTTGAACACAGCAATCGATAATTAAAAGTGTTTTCCCAACGAAATGCAAATTTAATTTACCAGAAAATTTATAATAACTTCAATATAAAATTATATACTTAATGACTCGCCATGAAAAAATAGTTTAAAAACTTTAAATTAAATATGAAATGCTGCTTCTGGCACA
Organism: Brachycentrus maculatus; assembly: GCF_059751285.1. Taxonomy (NCBI): domain Eukaryota; kingdom Metazoa; phylum Arthropoda; class Insecta; order Trichoptera; family Brachycentridae; genus Brachycentrus; species Brachycentrus maculatus. The sequence continues at coordinate 510,825 of NW_028280868.1, read as the reverse complement.
AGTTTAGTTTGCCTTATTCTAAAAACACTTTGTTTAATTTTTGATAAAATTTCTTTTAAGAATCTTAAATTAATAATTTCAGAGTCGAACTTTAAAGAATTTATTAACTTTCAGATTTGTGGATTTCAATATTTTTTGCCAAAAAAGGTAATGAACAAAGAGCTTTTTGTATTTTCTTACTTTTATGAGGTTCCAATAGATTTTCTCAAGTACAAAAATATTTTGTTGATTTCAAAAAGTATTGGAAGTATTTTAGCAAAAAGATTATATGTTATTTTTTGACATTTCATCAAAGACGAAGAAGAATATGGAAGTCTGGGCATTTACTGGGCTGACGACCGTCATGGGCTGGTTTTGATTTGCAATAAAACGCATTATCATCTGATCGATTAAAAATATATCGAAATTTGATAAATTCATTATCATGAGCTTAGTTATGACACGAATACTAAGTTTTTTTTGTTTATTAAAATTTTTTTGTAATTATTGTTTGTTATATGAATGTTTCTGTGTTCAACTATTTTTCTTTACTTTTTCGAAATCAAACAGGATTCAATATGTTATCCGCGCGACCAATCACACGAAATTTGGATTGGCGACCAGTTCAGGATTAATTTGTGATCGAATAATTAAACCTCAAAATTTAGATGGCGGTAAAACCCAACTCATTTTATCGTGATTTTTTATTGCTGTTAGTATAAGTGGTTATTTAAGTACATTTTTTTTCACGACACCTTTTTTTCTTTATTTAATTTTTTTTCCATTTCACAATAAAGTATAAGTACAAATACAAAAATATTCCATCGTAATAGTAAAAAATGATCTCACAAAGGCATGACCTGTGTGTGAGTATACTTTTTATTTAAGGTTATAATAAATAATACTGGAAAGAAAAAAATATAAATATGTTAAAAGTGCTTAATTTAAAAATAGGGAATAACCCGCAATGCGTCTATTTTAGATGTTTGTCTGCAAGTAGGATAGTAAGGATAGGGAAGATGAATTTGAAAAATGCATTACAAACACCCAGAACAATTGAAAATAAATATTTTTTCAATTTATTTTGCCATTGGCGGGAATCGAACCCGCGACACCAGTTTCGCAGTCGAGCGTCTACCCAACTACGCCACGGCGCCGGCACCTAGCCACAATATATAAATATTTGATTTTAACAGAAAAAAAGTTGAATTGAAAAAAATTAACAATAAGTATGTTTTATATAAGTTACAAATTAAAGAATGAAGCAACAAAGGTCTGTTTTTTGTTTTTAATAAATAATTGCAGCAAAATCTTAAGTCAAAACAAATTTAAATAATTAATGTCTATCATATAGTCTTGCAGTTTTGGAGCTATGAAAAATAGGTGTCTTTGCGCGACTCTGGATTTGCAAAAAGGGATTTTATTTGCAAATTTCTATGTTTTTTTCTAATATATTATCCTTACGAAATTCCTTCTTTCTTTAACAGTTGCAACGTGACTGGCGCCGATAGCGCCACGTGCACCCTTGTCGTGGAGCAGGTGACCCGCGCCCACGCGGGGACCTACACCTGCGGGGCCTTCCCGTGGCCGGACGGGGCTCCGGGGCCCCCTTCGGAGGGCACCCCGCCGGGGCCCACCGTGCAGCCCCCCTACACGCTGCCTCAGCCGGAGAACTTCGCCAACGCCTCGGTGGCGGTACATGTCCTGCATGGTAATCTTATTGGTGAGCATTAGGATATTAACATAAGAAATCGTAGACATAATTAATGTTCTTACTTTTGTATTTTTAAAAAATGTAAGTAATATTAGTTTAAGACCAGTCATCAAAATTTTTGTCTACCGGTTTCGAGACCAACCCGTCTCTTCGTTAGGACAATCACTACAACAGGATAAAAATAATACTACAAGTCACTACCATAGCACTATTCACACACTTATAAATATAGTCAAAGAGTGGATGACAAGAAAAAATATTTTATTATTGATTAAAGGAATAATATTTTAAAGTCCCTTTAGTAAGTTATTACTTTCGGATATTAATAATATTGAGAATATTAAAAAAAATATATGTTTTTGGGCACTAATTGTTGTTTAAGAATGTTTAAAAATACACAAGGGTTTTAAGTTTAAATGCCTCTTTATAAAATGTGTTCTCTGTGAAACATTAGAAATCATTTTAAAAAATGATCTGATATCACACATAAATAATATAACACACATAAGTGGCCGAATCGTGACAGAATAAGTTTTTTTAGTACGGATTTAAGGTAGTAGATAAGTTTGACATCAACATGCGTCGGTTTGCGGTATCGTGAAATGTTTAAAAATATTTTTTTAGCAAAAAATATCGAGTTCCATTACCCGTTTTGATCGAACAATCTTACAACAGAAGATGGAACCTTTTAGGAATTTATAGCTAGAACACCCTCCATAGACATGATAATAAAAATATATTGGATTCCTTTACACAAGCGAGCTGAATACCTATCTCACTTGCCTCTTATACAGCACACGGACTCTTAAAATACGGTCAAATTGTATTTTCACTTACTTTTATATTCAATAAAACTATTTTGTAAACAATAACAGTCTAACCCTGGAGGGAAATATTGCAATATAAACTTGGGAGGACGTACTTAAACATATCATAAAACTATTTCATGTTGGTGTTCTATATATGCATACATGTATATGTTACATTGTACAACTAAAAGTGAAGATACTTATCACATAAAACTATTAAGGGCTACATCACACGAGTCGCTACGGAATGGAAAATACGCAAGCGTAATATTCTCTAGTCCAGAAACATATAATAATATTATAGTTTCTGATGCATATTTTTACTAAGTAAACTGCATTCCTAAGCTTTTCTATAACGTTTTTATTTAGCTCAGTCAATGCAGTTACATAAAAAATGACGAAACCAAAACAAATTGTTTCTTCAGTAAAATATATAATGCTTTTAAATGAAATTATACTTAAAATTTGTGGCAAAGCACTTGAAAAGTATCAAAAATTTCTCTCCGAAAATTCAACTTTATGAAATAATTTTCAGAAATACGCGCAAAGTTTTTATTTTCTGTTAATTTTTGGATTTGAAGTCGTATGCAAACTAAGTAAACACTGGATTCACAACCATATTAAATAGATACACTATTCATAAACTTATTATTTTCCTGTAATTGGAGATAATCCAGATTTTGTGAACAAGTATTTGGACACACTCAAAATGTTGTATTCATAAACTTCATTTCTCAGAAGAAAGCATTCGGTGTGAGAATTTTGATTACATAGTAAACTAGTTGAAATGAAGCAATTTCAAATAAAAAGATGATTTGCTTTGAATAAAAATTATAACAACGTAAACAAAAATAAACGCTACTTTTTTTTTTACGAAATAAACAATATAACTTTAAGCAAAGACCGAGGAAAACCTCGCACAATCAGGTATGTCAAATACTTGAAAGCGGCCGGGTCAGGAGTCGTAATAAACGTCGGGTATGTACATATGAGGAGATGCATGAATGTAGACGAGGGGAAGAATATTTGCAAAGACAGAGTGGTGTGGCGTTCGATTCTCTCTGCCTACCCCTGCGGGGAAGCGGCGTGATGGTTAGTTAGTTAGTTAACTTAAAGCAAATAAAATCTTTAATGACCCTTACATATTTTCTGTTAAAGATGTTATCCGCCAAGGGACTGCTGCCCGAGTTGATACACATTTGTGTTCGTTTCATCAATTTGCTTGTATACTGCTGTCTTGTTCACGAATGTTAAATATGATTGACGTACAACGCCATTTGCAAAAATTATAACATCTTCAAGGTTTCTTAATTTAGCGCCACCTTGTATAATTTAGCACGATGCTTCATACATATTTTTTTTTAAATGTGGGTACAATTGTTACTTCGTAAACTGACGTTTTTTTTTATCTCTGTGGGTTCAATTTTTTAGATGCTTGAAGGACTGGAGTGTTACTAACTTACATATTTTAAACATATTTCCTTTTAGTGAGCTGCGCAATAATAGTTTATTCCGTATTATAGTAAAGTAAAGCATATTTTATAAATAACCCGTTTCATAAAAAAACATGAGACAATAAAAACATGAAGAACTGAATTCTCTTTTTTATAATTTAGAAGAAAACTTATTCTTAATGTTTTAAAGGTTAAATTTTCATATTTAAATATTTCATTCTACCAAAATATTCCTACAACAAAATATAAAAGTAAGTATAAAATATAGTTAAGTGTAATTCATTTTACGCAATAGAATTAAAATTATACAATATTATGGAACTAAATACAATGTTTACAACATTTTCGATATGTCCAAGTACCTACTTGTACATCAATCAGGATTATTTCCAACAACGAGTTATTTTTACATTATTTTCTCATCCTACCATAGAAAAAATAAGAATAAAATAATAATCTAGTAAAGTTCTAGTGAATCCAAACATTATGTTTTCAATTCAATTAATATTTATAGAAGAATTTGAGTAGTATGGTTGTCAATCATGGGTAGAATTGGTGAATGTTACACGTGTATAAAGCGATCACTTAAACCAGCCGATGACGGTCGTAAGCCACGTAAATTCCCAGACCTCCGTATTCTTCTTCATCTATGTTACGATGTCAGAAAATAATGTAAATAAAATGTTCATATTTTAAATATAATAATAAAGTTTGCCTCGGGTCGTTTTCGTTTTTTTTCTAACACACATATTGAGGGAATATAATTTGAGCCACGATTCACAAATTATAACGCTTTTAATAAATGTTCGTATCTTAGATGAACGAGGCTATACATTTCTGTAACAATACATCCCAAAGGGCGAATCACCCCCGCTTCGCGTTTTACTAAACTAATTAGGAAGGTGCTGGAAAGGTCAGTTATGTATCTTTTTCAATGAGTTAATGCCACGTAGTTTTGCAAATAGAAAGATCCGACAAACAAAAGGTTTTGTTGAATGGATATTATAAATTTTTCTGTTCAATTGATTTTTTTTGTTGTTGTTATTTTATATATAGACTCAATGTCATGTTGATTTTTCTTACATGAACACAAAGTGATCAATCATACTCTTCAAATACCAGTCCGAGGTTAGGAGAAGAAATATAACTTTAAGTGTTTTAAGTTTTATTTTGATATTCACCTAAAAATAAAACCCGAGGCAAATGCATTTACCATTACACTGCATAAATAAGTAATAATACAATACGAAGGTGGATAAATATACTTTAAATAAGTTACATTAAAAATGCTATTTGTACATTAAGTACAACAACTACTACTTCTTGTCCTTATCCGCACCTAATGGTGCATAGGGCACTGCAACAAACTGGTAAAATATAAATTTGATTGTTAAATATATGTTTTAAAGTAAGGTGATTAGTCCTGCTGTATACATACTAGTCCAGGGTAATATTAAATAAATATTCTTTATAAAATAAAACAACTTTGTTTTAACCATTTTTTAAACAAAGTTGTTATATTTTATAAAGTTCATAAAATGTGCCACAAATTATTTGCGAAAAACATTCAAGAAATAAATATTCGATTAAAAATACACTTATATTTATTTTGACCACCCTAGAAATCGACCTGGGATTTTGGTACCCAAAAACACTAACCATTAGTTACACTACGAAGGCAGAAAAATATTTTTTTAGAGAAAACATTAATTAAATTAGGTAAACTTTTTCGACTTTAAGTAACAGCAATAAATTCGAAATGGGGTGAAATTTTATTTATGTCTATCATAACCTCAGCAAGCCGTAATCCATTAAGCAGATGAGCATTTGAGTATCTCGGTGCACCAGAATACGAAAGTGCCGGTTGCGGTTATTAACTATGCAGTTTGTAAAGTGCATGTTGTGCTACGTTACCTAGATTTAACTAGAGATGCGACATCAGTTTATGAGCGAAATTATTTATGAGTTAAATTATTATGTATGCATCGCCAACTTTATGGGAAAAACTTATTCCAAGCGCATAACTCGAGGACTTGAATGAGAAAATCTTAAATATTTAAAGGTCTCATATTCATTACATAAGTCTTTTTTTTAATTCATGAATTGCTTGGTAATACCACTTTTTTCTTAAAATCTATTGTCATAGTATTCCAATGCATTTCGCATCATTTTCAAACTCCGTATGTGAAAATGATGCGGAATGCATCGAATCTCATGTCACTTTAGATTAATAAATATTTGTATATACAAAGTGCAACTTCAATTAAAATTGGATATTCATATATTACCACAAAGTGACTGCCGAATCAATTAATGATATCATTTAAGTACGTGCCTTTAGATTATTTTTAATGAAACAAATTTAACAATTTAGTAAAATACCATTTGTTGAAAATACTGATTTATACTAGTATTAATCAGTCTTGATAAAGAAGCGGTTAGCTTCTAAACCAAAATACATTATAATTAAGTTATAATAAAATATTTATAGTGATTTTAAAACAAAGTTCAATTTTTATTATAAATTACAATTCAATTTAAAATCGACAAAATACTAATTTTAATGGGTGCACATATTTTTTTCTTACGAATTGAAAATTGCAACTATTATTTACAAACACTCTTCAAGTGGTACAAACTAATCAAAATATCCCAATGATTATTTTTTGGTTCTCTTATACAAGACCTTTAATTCAATCTTAATAAATCTAACCTCAATAGTGCTGACAGCTTAAGGGTTCTGGATATTTTCCTAGACTTTCAACTACATCCACACCCACTTCAACACCCATTTTCGATAGTACTTACATTACAGTACTCACTGTACAGTATCTAAATCGCACTTCCACGTTAGCTTTCTAAATCGCATTACTAAACCCTTTAAATCAGTACTTGAATTACTTAAAGTACAATCATATAATAATACACGAGTACATTACTTAACCCAGAATATATCTTAAATTTGGGTCTACAAAGGGAAATTTATATTCAATATAAAGTACAAGAAATATATTAAAGATAAAAGTTATACAAATAGAAACAACTTTAATCTTCTTGAAATTTGTAATGCTCTGTCACTTGAAAGCAGCTTTACATACCAAAAATTTGCTTCAACAAATAGCCTCGAATTTGAATAATTAATTCGTTAGACGGCTTGTCTTTAAGTTGTTTAGATTTATGTATTTTTCTCGAAAATATTGAGTCTTATAGTATTTGTCATAATAATACATCTGTTACTGAAAAATAGTAAACCTTTTTGGTATTTAATTATTTTCAAAAAAAATTAAAGCTTACAAATAAAACAAAAAATTAGTATTTGTATGAGAATAAAATTTTAACAAATTTCACTACAGAATAAACCTTTGAGATGACAATTGGTTAGCGAATATGTTAGGTCATCTGATTTTCATTTCATTTTGAAGTCTTTTATCTCTTACTTAAAGATTTAAAAAAATATATGAGGTTTCTTGATAAACTAGTAGATAGTTCGTATTATAAAATATGTCAACAATTGAAATACAAACTCTTTTATAAAAAAACATAATTTTTTGTGTTTCGATGATTTTTGGAACATTTATTATTATTCCGTTCTATTCGTTTTGTGTTATTAAATAAGAATCAAGTGGGTGAATGGAGGTCAAATCTGCAAACTCTGACTAAAAGTCTGCAACTCTAACTACCGAACTACAACAAAACTATGGGAATTTATTCAAATTTATATAATTGTTATTATTATGACAGATAAGTTTTAATTAATATAGATCCACAAATAAACAGAAATCATTTATATTATGTCTTCTTCTATATGTAGAAAAAGTTTATCATTTTTCAAATATTATATTTGTTTAAACATAAAATCTTAAAGAGTCAAGAGTGTCATTTGACCTCTTTTATTATGATATTAATGGGCGCTGAAAGACAATTATGGAGATTTTAATCAAATGAGTCTCTTTGAAACTTCAAAATTTAATTTATCTGAATGATCTAGCAATAGGAAAGTAATTTAATTTTTGGTGTGGTAGAGTTTATAGTTCATCTTAAGTATATTTAAAAGTTGCTCTGACTTTGATGGCAATATTAAACTTGAAAGTTGTGGGCGGTCATAATATTTCCATTAACTGAGTTCTATCATGAAGTGGAGAATCCCTTTACTTTGGTAAAGTGCAGATGGACTTAAAATATAAAATATTTCCAAAAGTAGTTTATTTGATTTAACTTCTACTTGAATTTAAAACTATATCGTTGAATTAATATAAAACTAAACCAAAAAAATTAATTCATTGTTATAATACTTTTTTTTTGTTACTCTTTTCCTATATTTGTGAACTGTTTTTTTACATACCATTATTTTTATCTCAAATAACAAATATTAAGACAAAATAAAATAAGTATTCAATAAACTAGAACTTTAAATTTTCCTTCTTAAACGGAAGTCTCGTACAGTGTATCAGAAAACGATTTTGACAAATTCGATCAAAAAATATGTTTTTAATTAATATTTCAATTTTAAAAATAAAATATTTAAAAGAAAAAAAGTATCACTACCACAAAAAAAACATTGTCGAAGAACAAAAGAATTACGATGAGTTCTCCACTAATCGCGAGGAAGGTTTTTTAGGAAAAGATTGATCTTTGAAACACTCCCTTCTTACTGACCCTTAGTTAAATAATGCAAGCCATATTGTAATCCGGTTCAAGTGGATACAAACTTTGTTGATCTCTCCAAATAACTTTAACTTTTCTTCCCTTAGCAGACATAAACTTTGGGAAAATTTGTTTTAAACACTTGTTAGTATCTGCTTCAGAGTAATTTACTTATCAATTAACGATTTTTAATAAGCATTGTTTTAAATTGAAATAAGCTTTTGCTTGTTTTAACTTTTTTAGGGTTCGCTACAAGTACACCTTATTTAGTCGGGGAAGTTAAAACATGATATAAACCGGTAGGTAAAAAGAATAAACAACTAAAAAGGACTTTGTTATTTGAGAGACAAATCTCCTTTATTTTAACTCTCTTTTACTTTACCTGAAGAACCTTAAATCTCTGTTAGCAGTATACTTATCCGAACCATTTCTTAAGTTTTTAAGTGGCAAAATACCTTGTACACCAAGAACGATTTATATTTCTTCATTTACTTTAAAAAAAGTTTTTAATTCTTTTTTTTAAATTTTTTAATAATAAATTAATGTTGGCCATCCTATCTATACCATGTAATTTTTTCCTTTTCTATTCTGGCTTCTTCCTGGCTCCATCACAACTTATCATCTTTGTATACTATTGGGGTCAGCTTTCCTCATCCTTCTATCACATACAATGTCATCTAGGCCACGCCTTCGTATCTTTCTGTAGGATCCATGATTTTTTTGGTCTTCCATGTCTTTCAAGGAAGATCCATGACAATCTCCTAGTTATGAACAATAACATGTTCAGGTTTTCTGCGTCCTATGTGCCCATACCATCTCAATTGCTTTTCTTCTATTAAATTTTTTTAAAAAACAACAAAAAAATCTCAGTAACGTTTTGAAAAATATTTTTAAATATAAATAAACTTTGAAGTGTCAAAAATCAATGATTATTATTATTTTTTTAAATATATTTAATTTCGAATGAAATATTTAATAGTATTTGGTTTTATGCAAAATATTAAAATAAAAAAAAAATTTGCAACAACTTCAATATATTTCAGTATTATTATTAAGAAACTTTTCTGAAGTTGGAATCGTAAACCACTCACTGAAAAATTTAGTGCAAATTTATGTGATGTTTAAAAAATGTCTTGAAACATAAATTTATGTTTTTTTTCTTCTTTTCTTTAGGGGTTGCTGTGTTGCCTAACACGGGAAAATCTGTTGGAGCGGCAGGAGCCTGTTACATATCTGTACACAAAATAATAATAGGGTGAGTTATTATATTCCTCCATAAATTTCGTACATAAAGTTATTTAGGATATCTGAAAATAAATATTGAAATTCAAAATATACGATACATTTATAGCAATTGTTGAACTTTTGATGTAAAATTTTTTCATTTGAAATCATAAAATTTGACGAAAAATCATAAAATATGTTGAAAATCTTCAAATAATATTTCGCGAGAAGATTTGTTCCCAATTAAATTCGACACAAGTGAGTTACATAAGCATTTCAGTTCTATTAAAACAAAATAATGTTTGTATAGAGTAAAAGCTTATTTACATGAACATTAAATATTTTCATAAGCAGATATACTCTTCTATAATATAATATGTATTATTTTCATGATCATTATTTGAGATTATTTACTTAAAAATGTATGACATTCTAAAAAATACGAGTTTGTGATTAATTTTTGCTGACGAGATTGGTCTCAAAACTAAGAAACCGTTAAAATGTAGACGACGTTATTGACAATGCAGAAGTTTTCATCTAACGGCTGTTCTATTCAGATGTACAATTCAAGCTAAATATATATACACTTGTCCGTGGGATGAGATTTTGCGGATGAAAAGTTTTACAAAAGATCCTGAAATTTGTTTGTTTTTCAGACTCAGCGTGGCTTTGTTCATCCGGAGCCGGTAACCGACAAAGCCAGGCTAATATCATTCCTGAAATATCGGGGAACGTTTCAGTTTGCGCTGCATATACCTACCCAAGACGGTCACTAGCAGACTTGTAAATAAACTACCTACTTATTACATTATTCTTCCATACTTTATAATACTTAAAATGATGTAAATATTACTCGTACATGAAACACTATTTTCAAATTATTTTGAGTTTGTCATTAATCGTTAATATATTAATTAATACAATACCTACGTACATACATAAACGTTGTATTATATCTTGAAATGTTTAAATAATTTATTGAAGTAAACAAACAATAATGTTAAATTAAAATAAAATGAGGTGATTATATAATATCATGTATTGTTCATCGAGAGGTTTTTATAAATAAATAAATATTTTCTAAGATTTTTTAGTATTTTTTCTTCCTGTTGAAATAAGCAAGGTACATTTTCGATCAATGGATAAAAACATATTATTGATAAAATGCAATTCAATATAAATAATACAATTTAAAAGCCACAATTTAGCAGCTACATTTGAAGTATTTTTTGTTTTGAAAAAATCGATGTTTTTAAATGTGTTTAATTTAAACATATTATTATATCTTTAAAAAAATATTCATTATATTTCTAAAAAAGAATGTCTATCTAGAAAAGCATTTTGATATGCGAAATTTTTATTTTTCGTACGCAATATATGATTTTTGGCGTACGATTCCAAATTCTTGAGCGTGTCATGAAAAGGAAATAATTTGAGTTATTTTACTTGATGCTTGGTACAAGGAAAAATTACAAAAGAAAAAGCAGACCTCGTAGAAAAATGTGTTTTAATCGTAAAATTGTCAACGCAGTGTCTCAGCTCTATACGTGACTATTATCTGATTGAATGGCTTTTAGTAAGATATAAAAGTCATGGAAAAGGGATGGTCGGGAGGATTGAAGTGTTGTAGACTGCGCTGGGGAGATGGAGCCTTCATGACGCAGGGAAAATCAACCAAATGGAAGGCTGTTTGCTGTTAAAAGATTTGAATCAGAGAAGTTGTATTTTAGAAGGGTTTCGAATGTTCGGCTGCTCCCTGAAGGCTTAAGTGTCAAGAGAAGTTAATAACTGGTTGGAATGATACCTAAAATAAACATTGAGATTTTCTTGTTATCTTTATTTGTATTCTAGTAACATATTTACCAGATTAAATTTTAAATATGTTTTGAAAAAAAGTCTACTGTTTAGTAAAAAGGGGCTGACTTATAGTTTTATAGTTGCTATCAAGGACTTTTTGTCAGAGTTTAAAGAATCGATACCATGCTGGCACATTATTTTTAATTAATAAATTAAATTTATCTACACGCAAAGTGATTAAATATATTTTTCTTTAAACAAATACAAATAGCTGGATTTTTTGCCAACAATTTATTCTCAGCGCTAATAAGGACTTAAAATCTATAACATAAATGAATATCTATAAAAAAATACCTGAAGTATCAAAATAAATAATAAGTCATCGTTAGCTTCAAAAATATGTTATAATTTTACAAATGCAATCCTTTTTTATAATTGACGAAAAGTGAAATTGAGAAAAATAGCTCTAACGCCATCATAGTTGATATGAATAATGTTCAAATTTTGAAATAAATAAAGGATTCACGACTAGCCATAGTTTGGTTTAAATCAAAACTTTATTCACTTTAAATAGCCACCGAAATAATCGGCGGGTATGTATGAGGAGATGCATGAACGTGGAAGCTGCGAAGAATGTTTGCAAAAGAGTGGTGTGGTGTTCTATTCACTCTGCCTACCCCTGCAGTAAAGCGGCGTGATGGTAAGTTAGTTAGTTAATAGCCATTATTGTATTGTTGATGATGATAAGTGACATTCATGGCTATATAAAACCAATATTTAGAACATCAAAGAATAACTAGTTTGTGCGGTACCTACGACTGAGAATTTGTGAATAATTTTATTTGGACACACGAAAAATATTTCTTGATGAGTAAAAATTATTTAAAAAATATATGTTTAATGAAATAAGACCAAGTTGTTTGGTAATAATTTCTGAATATGAGGCTATAGCCAGTTTCCATAAATTCGATACGTGTGACTGCTTTTGTTGTGAAGCGGTAATTTACATAATAAATTTAAGAAGTTTGAAACGTTCATAAATAATGCGGAAGTTTTCAGAACACTGCAGAAGCGCAGTGAAACTAAATAATTCGTAATTGTGTCACATATAAAATAGGGACGAGGGAGATAAACTATTATATGGGGGTTAAATCTTTAACATACATGCAGTAAATCTAATTTCAAAATATGTGACAGAAATATAATACAAGTATACTTGGCAAATTAGATTTGAGTGCTTATGCGAGGGAGAAATATGAACCGGAGAAGTTTATCTTTGATAAAAATAACAACCAAAATGTAATTATGTTACGATACGTGAATCAGAATACACAAAAAAATACTAGGGTCATGAGAATGGGATCTGTGTCGATTATTTTAAATGATTCATTATCCTCATACGTAAATGTTGAATTAATAATCTCATGTGAAGTGTTATTTTGATTCTAAATTAATCGTTAGTAATGTGGTCAATGTCATGTAAAGGCGCCATGGGCAAGTTGGATAGACAGACGCTCGACTACAAAACTGACATTAAAAAAAGATTTATTTATAATTGGTCTGCGTGTTGTATTTTTTAAGACAAATATTTGTGTTTTTATTATTTACAAAAATACTTCAATTTCATACTATTTCTGTGAGTCTAAGCGGCTCATTATTAGAAATAGGTATCAAATTGTGGTAAAGTGGGTTCAAACCGAGAAACTCTGACGGGTCCACGGGACCACAACCCGACACTCATTCACACTCATTATTTCAAATTTACCTTACCGATCCCTACTATTCTACCAGCAAAAAGTAGAGGCTTTGCGGGTTATTCCTTTGAAAAACATATTTATTCAAGTATATGATGATAAAATTTTATCAAAAAAGCATTATTTTGAAACTATTGTGTACCAACTACCTAAAAACAGAAAAGTTGAAGTAGTTTAGGTTTGTATACTGTATACATGTTTTAGTTTATTGGTCAGATAGTCGTAGTAGATAAATAAATATTTATATAAATGTAAATACATATATATATATATATATATATATATATATATATATATATATATATATATATATATATATATATATATATATATATATATATATATAATATATATATATATATATATATATATATATATATATATATATATATATATATATATACAGTGGGTGGCCATATTATTAGGGACACTTCAAATTTCCTGTAATTTTCATTATTAAATGAATTTAATGAGCAAATAATTTGGTTTTTTGAATATATTTTTATTGATTGGGGGTGCTTTATTTAGAATTTAGAAACTTTGTTATCATGGATTTAATAATACCAATTTATTTTTATCATAATAAGTGATTATTCAACAATTTCCAAGTAAGGTTATAACTTCCCTATATTTTCTCGGAGATATGTTTGAAGACTTGCCCATACTTAAATTGAGAATATTATGGTTCAGTTCAAACTAAATTGAATTTTATTTAAAAATTCATTGAAATTAACTTATTGAATTAGCAAAACGAGCAAATTATGAAACAACACTTACGTTTTTATAGTCTTGAACTCAAAAAACTTACAGAAAAATTGTTTAAAAAAATATTAACTGAGCTCACACCAATATCATTTTTCACTAATCAACATCCAAATGAAAAAAAAACTTACTTTTTTGATATTTCACAGTATTGATACATCTTCAAAACAATAATTATGATACCAGCAACAAAAATACATAAGAAAAAATAATTAAAACTTATTAATTAGACCAAAAAATTCATTTAAACTTGAAAACTACAAAAAAGTACAAGTGTCCCTAATAATTTGGCCACCCACTGTATATATATATATATATATATATATATATATATATATATATATATATATATATATATATATATATATATATATATATATATACATATATATATAATAAAATAAAACCCTTGTCCGCACCCCAATGGTGCATAGGGCAATTACACATGAAGGAAAGGTGTTCAGCCCTCCGCTTCAGGTACCAGTCCATGGTAATATTGAATAAATATTACAGTGAAAAAATCACTTATATTTATTTTACCCCCCTTGGGAATCGAACCCGGGACCTCCAGAACGGTAGCCGAGCGTGCTGACCATTACACTACGGAGGCGGACAAATACATATACATATATACATATATATATACATATATATATATATATATATATATATATATATATATATATATATATATATATATATATATATATATATATATATATATATATATATATATATATATATATATATATATATATATATATATATATATATATATATATATATATATATATATATATATATATATATATATTTATATATATAAATATATATATACATACATAAATACGTTTAACTGGATGGTTTGTATTGTATGTACATGTATGTGTGTATGGTTCCATTGAAGAGTTGATAGTAACCCCGTTAGTTGTTATAGCGCAACCCTCATTACTCTGTGATTAAAGCACGCACTGCATTCAACAGTGAGAGGAATTAGTTCTAGCAGTCACATCAGTGCGATTTGCATTGTCCCGAGTACATAGAGTTTGTTGTTGTTTGGTAGTGGAGTGCAATGTGCAATACTGCATTATGCATTCGGCGGGCGCACCACGCTACAGACTCTCTGTGGAGGTTGTATTCAAGTGGGGACTTCAGTCGTGCATGGAAGCGCTTATTGCTCCACCTCTACACGCTTTCAAACTTGATGTGTTTCTATAATTAAAACAAAATTTAATGGGGGATCGCGTAATTTGTAATTTGTTCAACATTTAATTTTCAGAGATGCAGCGGGCTTCTATTTTGCAGGATACTAGTGAATACGGAAAGTTCTGTTTACATAATTTTCAGTGTCTTCAAAACTTTATGCAAAAATACTCGATCTGAACTCCCAAATAGTTAGATTTTAAAAAAATGTTTTTTTTCCTATCTCAAAGTGGATGAAGAACTCTATCGAGATGAAAATAGGATAAAGACCTGTCACTGGTTGGTAGATCTCTTTATGGGGCTTTACAAGGTTTATGATATCTCATTAAATGGCTCAAATATATATATATATATATATATATATATATATATATATATATATATATATATATATATATATATATATATATATATATATAAATATATTTATATATATATATATATATATATATATATATATATATATATATATATATATATATATATATATATATATATTTATATATATATATATATATATATATATATATATATATATATATATACATATATATATATATATATATATATATATATATATAAATATATATATATATATATATATATATATATATATATATATATATATATATATATATATATATATATATATATATATATATATATATATATATATATATATATATATATATATATATATATATATATATATATATAAGTATATAAATATATATATATACAAATATATATATATATATATATATATATATATATATATATATATATATATATATATATATATATATATATATATATATATATATGTATATATATATATATATATATATATATATATATATATATATACATAATGTGAGAGGGAAAACAGAACGTGGACGACCGAAAAAGACTTGGCACGATCAGATCAATCAGAACCTAAAATCTGGCGGTGTCAAAAGTCTGCGTAATCGGAGGGCATGTATGACTAGATGTATGGATGTGAAGGAGGCTAGGAGTGTATGTCAGGACAGAAGAGTGTGGCGTTCCATCCTCTCTGCCTACCCCTGCGGGAAACGGCGTGATGGTAGTAGTAGTAGTAGTAGTATATATTTATATATATTTATATATATATATATATATATATATATATATATATATATATATATATATATATATATATATATATATATATATATATATATATATATATATATATATATATATATATATATATATATATATATATATATATATATATATATATATATATATATATATATATATATATATATATATATATATATATATATATATATATATACATGTTTTTTTTTTTTTTTTTTTTATCAAAAAAATATCAATGTTATTATTATTTACACAGATATTTCAATTTCAAAGTATTTCTGTGAGCCTGAGTGGGTCATTATTGGAAATAGGTATGAAATTGTGGTACAGTGGCTATTCTACCAATGATTGATGATAATCACTGAAATACCAGAAACTTCTCAATTCGTCTTTATTAAACATGTTTGTCATCTTTATCGATCAAAGGTGAGTGGTGAATGATATGACGTGTATAAAATGATCAATCTAAATAGCTAAAACGGATCTTAAGACCTGTTAACATATTTTTTTTTCAAAGTTATAGTTACATTAAAATTTGAATTGAATCTAGATTTAAGCTTTATGGCGGAAAATGGTTTAATGTTTATTCGTACAAGTTTATTTTCATTATACCAACCCCTATAGCCTTAGAGACTGTATTTTTAGACCTGTGTGTAAGTTCTATTTAATGTAAAGAAAGGGATGAAGATCAAGTGTGTGCTGGCCTTTTCTCTGGATCTGGATTGCCTCCCTTACAACTTCTCATCGTCCTAACAGATAAGTAAATAATAATTCCAGAAACTTGTACCTGTAGATGTAAGTGAGTACGATAGGTTTACTCTTATGTTTGGGCTCAAGAACTTGTAAACAAGACCTTCCTTTCTGGAGTGGTTTCCCTCCCGTCAACACTTCACAAAATTCTCAATCAACGGTGTGAAATTATCCTTTGTTTCCGTAATTATATAAACGCCAAGATAATGTTACATTAAATTAAAATATCATATATATTAGATTAATCAATCCATAAGTTACAACATTTGGAGTGTGTCCAAATACTTCTTCACAAATCTGGATTATCTCCAACTAGGAGTATTTTTTTACATCATAAGAAAAAAACATGCCTCACCCCACCATAGACGTCCCTAGTGAAAACTATTAGAGTCAAGGACTGTGTTTCGAGTTTGATCAATAAATCTAGAAGTTCCAAGAATTTGAACAGTATGGTTGTAGAATTGGTAAATGTTATACATGTGTAAAGTGATCACTTAAACCAGCCTATGACGGTCCTTATTCCTGCAAAAATACTCGTCTCGTCCTCATACTTATACTCGTCTTCATCCATGTTGACTTCCGTATTTTTCTTCATCTATATTGAGATGTTAAAAAGAATGTAATCCATAAGTTGACTCAAAAGTAAGAATGTAGCAATATCTATCAAATTTGAATCACATTTAGCTTGTTAAATTTGTGTTTAAAATAATTATTATTTCCTGTTTTGATATGTTAAGTTCACAAACTAGCAATATTTTCGTAAAAAATATTGATCAACAGTTATTAAAAATATAATTAGCACGTTGCAATAAATAAATTTACTGTTTAAAAAATATAAATTAAATTTACTTCACTTCTTTAAAATAAGCTGTATTGAATAAATGTATTTCTTGCACATTCCATTTAGTATCGTAAATTGTATAAACACACACAAAAAGTAGTGGTCCACTAAGACTTAAATTTCATACGGAGGCTAACCCTATAACAAAAAATAGAAACAATATTTTACTCTCATTCGGTAAAAAAAAATGTTTTCGATACTCTACCTTTTCAAGAATATTCATCAACATCCGGTTCGAAAATAACAAAACCAATGTAAATAAAAGTCGAAATATCGATATAGTAATTTCGGAGATCACCTTACTAGATTTTTATACAGCACTAACTTCCATATGGAGTCCTAGCCCAGGCATCTGTATAGGCCACAACGTGGAAAAACAAATTATTTGAAAACCATCAGGGTGTTTCAGCTACAAATGTGCATCTAATATTGTTCACTTCGTGTCTAGTCCGCTTGTGTTTCACTCTAATTTTATGTCCACACGTGATCGGCTGGAATAGGTAGGTTAAGAATTCGCCCCGCGTAAAACGGATTGTTAGTTGGGGCAGATGGTCGATGGCGTACGTGGGTTATTTGTGCAATCACTTGTAAGCACAATGCTGCAAGAAAGGCGGATATAACTGATATTGTTCCCTTATAATTATATATTATTATCTAACATTTAATGGCTTAGTCTCAGGATTTAGTGACAAAAACTCGTATACAATGCACTACATCCAAAAAATTGACACACTACTTAGGTACCTATTAGTTCGATAAATTGCGATAAAAAAAAAAAATTAAAAATTTTAAGCTAATTTTTTTAAAATATTAATTTGAGACAATTATACTGTGGCGTTTTCGTGAACATCCCCTTTTTGTAATTTAATTAATTCCTTTTAATCATAAAAGTTAAAGGTTTATTGGTTTATAAGCGTAATCTTCAAGAACGATGGTAAAATTGGAGGTGATGTTATACTTGTATTTCAAATTTCACCTCCAATTTCACCTACAAAGTGTGTAACACTTGACTGTCGCGCGCCACCCTATATTAGTATCCATGTTAAATATGTTACATACGAAATTTCAAGGAAAAGACGTAACCGTACATATGTACCTGAAATAATTCAATGTGATTTTCAATCCTCCAAGAAAGTAATTAAATATAATTAACATTTATTGGTAATGATAAGCGTAAAGAAATTGTCGAGAGAAACAAAGATCGCTTGATATCATTTCCAACCACAAACAGCAACAGAAACTTCAACAATCGGAATTTTTGTGTCCACATTGTGAAAGTTTTCCGTAATCAGGTACTCACCCACAGACATAAACTATAATTGTAGAAAACCTCATGATTTAGCCAATTTTTAAAGACGAGATTGTCATATGTAATGTAACGATACATGATAAACATATATTTTTTTTAATGCATTGCTAGTTATGTAGTAAAGCGTATTTAATTTTTTTAAATTAAAACATTTGAACGAAAAAACGAGTATTTTAAAATAATACTTTGCAATTGAATATATTTATTTCATGAAGAAAAAAAATTCAGATAACCAATTCGATTGATTTTAGAAACTCAGCTCAGTTTTATAAAAAAATCAGGAAATTTAAAAACAAATAATAATAAAGAGCGCTTTTCATGAAAAATAATGTTTTGATCGACTTGTAAAGCTTTTTTCCTGGAAAATGGGTTTATAAATCAAAATAAATGTTTTCTTTTTATCAATTCATGTTTTTCTCATGTGACTTAAGGAAATTGATAAGATTTAAAGTATTCACTTTTCGAGTTAAAGGGATTATTGAAAATCCCCTAAGATATAAAAGTGTATTATTCTTCGTTCTTACCTCTTCTTCATCTTCATGATATTAAAGCATATAATATTAAAACAAACTATAATGGTTTTCGTAACTTTTTTCCACTTGTCGCCCACGTTTATGATATAAAATCCACCTATAAAGTGTTGTGGTTAGAGCGTTTGACTACCGCACTTCGTTCGATTTCAAGGAGGTTAAAAACAGATTTTTCACATTGATATTTTTTTGACATCACCCTAGACTGGTACCTGAAAACAAAAATTATCTCCTTACCTCAACGATCTAGATCTCATTGCGTCGATGAGATGCAGTGCCTTTTACACCATAAGGGCAACATTTACAGCAATTACATTTTCAAAGAGTTATAAAATAATAATAAATTACTAGGCATTAAGAAAAGGAATGCTCAAGGCTACAAAATAGAAATCATAATGTTTGAAATAAAAAAAAAATTGGGTTTTGATATTATGGTAGAATTCAAAACTATTGAGAAGCTTAATATCACCAAAACGATAACAAATAGAAAAAAACATTTTCAGTATTTTAATGAATTGTGTACTTTGTTTACAAAAACAAACTAAAGTAATTAATATATAATTATGCATCCGTATTCCACAGAAATCAGCACAGAAATCCTTTCATTTATTAAACGTTATTCTGTTAAGGGTTCATTGTAAGCTGTGTAATGTACCTTTAAATCGCTGATCAGTTTTAATCACGCAATCCCACAATTACAAATAATGCTCAGTTAACGAACTTCGAAGTTTGATGATCTCCCCTAACCCTCTCTGCTAGTTGGAAACACGTACCGACTCGATAAGTTCTAACTTCATCCCCCAAGGTATTAATCTCACACACAGGCAATAATTGCTATTATATTCTCAATCACCGAAACAAGGATTAGGACTCATCAAATTAATATCTCAATATGAAATCATCAACACTTAACTATTAAGAGGACTTTAAAAGGAAAACTGTTTTCAATTTTGACAACTCTCTCTCAGGAAATCAGGTTTCTATGTATGTGCTTACGTATATTTGTTAATATACAATATCGTGTGTTTTCAATATAACATTTTGAAAAATTTTACTCTTTAAGTGCCAAGAGGTATACGTACGGCTGTTCCCGGTAGGCCATAACATTTTAAGAAAAGTAAAACGTAAATATTTTTTGTAAATTTGTGTTCCATGTTTTATAATTAGTATTTTACAAAGTTAAAAAATCAGCACAAAGATATTCGCTTTTACATTCCAATTTTTGATGGCCGACCTGCCAATACTGACATTAGAAAGCGCATAAACGCGCTTAATGTAGAAAACTGGGTTAAACAGTTTAAATATTTTTTTAAATTTTTATTTTTGAGTTACTATCACTTATTACTGCAGATATAATAAAAAAAATATGTTCATAAAATAAAAAGAATAATTTCAATCAAAACATCTTTAATATACATTTAAAACATAACAATGTTTAAAAACATATTTTTTAAAGTTCAAGTAAAAACATAGGATTGGGGGATATTTTACCCCAACTCCTCTACTAAAATGATTTTTTTAGGGGCTTATTTGAAAGCAAAAAATATGGCAAGAGAAATTATTTGTCTTTGTTAACGAAATTTCTGTGTTTGAGTTAAATGTAGACATTTTTACATTTGCTGTGCGAAAGGATTGAAATCACCGTAGATATTAACTTTTTATAAATATTAAGGTTATGAACACCTTGACAATAATTTAAATTTATAAAATAATTAAGAGCTGCAGTCTTTATATTTATAAATTATATAAGTATTTGACCTTACATTCGTGATATTTTTTTAGGTCCCCGTCTTTATAAAGCACCGTTATCTGTATACTATCAATTATACACCTTGCCTTCATATTGTTAAAAATCTGGTTGATCCCGCATTTATCCCACGCAATAGTTGATAGTTATAGGGATTAAAGATAGAAAATATGAGTTTTGTTCTTACATAAAATAAACTTTTTATGTAAGTAAAAATTTAAATATTCTTTTCAACGTATCTAAAAAAGAAAGTCTAGCTTTAAAAAAATACTTTTTTGTCTTCAAAAAGATCTTTAAATAACCTATTTCAATTTCGATAGGAATAAAAATGAGGTACTGAAGGAAATCATAGATTGAACCTTCGCCTCTTTTCCGACAAGTTTACCGTTTTGCTGACTTGTACAATTCAACATGACGCCTAAAAAGAGCTTTGCTCTGTCGTCATACAATAAGACCGCAGCACTTTATGCGGCATTGTGGTGGGATTCATACAAACTTCAAAGAGGAATGAACCGACAGTAATCTTTTGATGTTAGTTTCAAGTCGCAGTTCTAGTGGGTAGTGAGATGTCAGGGAAGGGGGTGAATAACGAAGGGATGGCAGGGTTCGAGAGGAGATTCGAGGAGTGAATTCATAGTATTATACATGTAACATAATTACCGATGACATCATTTAAAATACCTAAAGCATATTTGCTTTTAATCATGTGTGTATTACCATACGTTCGTATTATATAAGCGTGTCTAAATTAATCCAAAGAAAAATACATAAGTCAATCATTGTTGAACGTTGTTGAAAAATATGTATCACTAAATTTAAACTTATTTTACGTTATAACAAAACTGAAGAAGTACAATAGATGTTTAATGGAAAAATTAGTGTACATACATGTTTGGCCCACCAAAAGCTAAGATAAAAAAAAAAATTATGGTGTGTTGTGGGGCATATTTCATATTTTTCTAATCCAAATTTTATCACCCACCTGCAGGCAACATTTTGTAAAAAATAAATTGTGGGTTGTATTTAAAAAAAAAACAA
Source organism: Brachycentrus maculatus (assembly GCF_059751285.1). Taxonomy (NCBI): domain Eukaryota; kingdom Metazoa; phylum Arthropoda; class Insecta; order Trichoptera; family Brachycentridae; genus Brachycentrus; species Brachycentrus maculatus. The sequence continues at coordinate 488,145 of NW_028280868.1, read as the reverse complement.
AAGTAAGCCTAAATTATTTTAATGTGTATTTTTAATTTTGTTTTAATAAGCTATACTAAAAATATCAAACCAGCGATAAATCTAAAATTTATGACATTTCTTTTTTGCATTTTAAAATTTTGACCTAAAAGTATGAAATTATTTTCCAGTTAAAATATGTATGAAAAACGTATTCTGCACAGAAATTTTCATTGAAAAACTCGTAATTTTATTAATATTTTGTTTGCGTTTAAACTCCTGAAAAACCTTTGTTATTTATTTACCCTGTAAAGGTTTTCTCAGAAACAGTAAAACCTTTTCAACAGAAATGTAAATATATTGACTTTAAGAAGTATTTTAATGATATTACATTTAAAAATGTGCTGTAGAATTTCATAAAAGAAATGTTTGCCTGAGACGGTTTTTACCAACAAAAAAAATACATAGCATTAAATTTTGCTAAAAACCAAAAATAATACTAATTTTCAAAAAATAATAAAATAATATTCATATAACTACTCTATACATATATCCTAAATTTTAACACTTTATATCAAAACAAATTATTGATTATTTAAGACGTTTTTACTATTAAAAGGTAAAACGTTGCATAAATTACCGAAAATTTTATGAAGTGTACGGTGAGAATGCTTTGAGTAAACGAAGGACCCAGGAGTTGTTTGTTTTTCCAAACTTCAGGTACAGTTAATGTCTCATTCTCTAGTTAATCTAGTATATGTTGATAAGTGTTCTTAATCTAATATTCTTTAAAAGTGGAAAAAATGCCCTGATCTAGTGAATTAAGCATGTCGTGTTGGGCGGAAGAAACATTATTTTCACTTTAGATTTTTTTTATGCAAATTCGCTTTAAAAAAGACTTGAACTACATACAAAAATAAGGGATTGGTTCTATTACATTTGAAAAAAAAACAGACCCAAGTGTAATGAATTCATATTTCTTTTGTTTAATTATTTAAATTTTTACTATTTTTTAGTGTATTCAAGAGTAATAAAATATACCAAAAATTTAAATGAAAACAAATTAATCTTAAAACATGTTTTTTGGTTTTTAAATTTAAGCGCAGAATTGCAAACACCATGAATCAAACCCAGTGGATAAGATAGTGCATCTTATAAGTAACCAAAGATTAATAAAAACAAACTGTTAAAGACATAAACTTGGCGCAGTAACCGTATTTTAAATAGGGTAAGTGAATGAAAAATGCTCAGTGGCGTACGCTATAAAAGCAGTAGAATTATATTTGAAATTAATTCAACATCATTTGCAATGCGTGTATTGAGTTGATGGTTGGGAATAACTTGGGTTTTCATATTTTGAGTTTTTTTCCCATTTCTGAGCTATGATAGTTATCCGAACTGAATTTGATCTACGATAATGAAAACGGAAACGATAAAAATAACACAAGCATAATGTTAATGTCGGGATAGTCCCAGGGTTTCAAGATTCGAACCCACTTTGCCACAATTTTATTTAAATAATATCAGTTAAATACTTATGTTACTAATATAACATTTTTGTAAAAGAATATAAAAGTAAAAAAATGTTTTTCATCGATAGAACAGAAGTAAATATCGAAAAATTTAAAAAATATTTTTTAAATTAATATTGTATATTCGATGACAGATTTTATTTAGGATGTTTTTGTTCCGAAAATAACGTCCTGAAAGCGTTTTTAAACTCATAATGAGTATGATTCGAGATATTGTCATTCATATATTTTCATTTCAACATACATAAATCGTCTCACAACACATTTGGCAATTTTCTACGTCTACGATTCTGTGAATCTGTTGCTTATATTTCATCAATTCGTCACCCTGACAATATTGTCCGAGAAGACCGTAAAGATTTGACCTACCCTAGAGCTGCGAGAGGATCTAAACTTCGTCCCACCCGACACGTCCCTCCGGTAATAACGTTTTAAGGCTTCGTGTGATGGACCCACTGGGAAGGCTTTCATTCCTCCCTGAAAAGGCTTTCACGCTCCACCTCTTTCAGCTTTGTTCACTTTGTCGGCAAACGGCGACTCTTATTTAGAATCTTTACATTATTCATCTTTTCATTTTAACGAAAAGATTTGACTCATTAGTGGACACATCATAAAAACAAACTCGGAGTAAAGTTAACGTAGTTTATATTTAGTATAACATTTATTATTTCTTCTATAATTTTGTCATGTTTATAAGCTTTATTAAATTAACATCGGACTTTTTCATGTCATGAATATTTTTACAAACTTTATCAACTTTAATTTGTTTCGTTCTCAAAATCTTATAAATAATTTGATATAAAGTTTTACTAGAATTCCTCTCAAATACATTTTTATTAAGTAACTGTTTATTATATTTATCTATTTATGATGCAATGGTTAATCTTTCTCATCTAAATTATCTAATAAATATGAATGGTCCAAAAGAGGATATTTGAAAGACTCCAGTCGCATTTATAAAAATATTACCTGAAATAATAATACGGATCCTGCGATGAACGAAGCTCGATCAGTAGTATGTCCGATAGAATTTTTTTTCTTGAATTCATCTTGCAATTGGCAGGAATCGAACCCGCTACGCCAGTTTCGCAGTCGAGCGTCTACGTAACTACGCCACAGCGCTTGTCTAATGCAAATAAATATGGAACACATATTTTTATATAAACTCTAAATGCGCGGGAACAAAAATATGTAAAAATCAAATATCGTTTTTGAAATGATTATCAATAATAAAATATCTTTTAATTTTTATATGTGTAAAGGTTTAAAAAAATATTGAAACAATAAAATCTAGACATAATGGTTTGCCTACTATAAATCAAAATCAGCGGTTAAAAACTTTTTTTTTTTTGCGTTTCGAGCTACCGACGGTATAATTCCTAAAGAATCCCCTTCTTGTTAGTAAATATTTAGCTACCCACCTTTTTTCATACCTTTCACGATGACTATCAAAATACAATAATTCTTAAAATAATATGATATTATGTCAGGAATCGATAAAAAGCAAAATATGAGTCAATTATTACAGTACTATCTACGCAATAACAAATGTTCTATTGTATTTGTGAAACCTTTTTATTCTTTTTATTTTCAGAGATAAAATAACCTACAATAAATAAAAGTCAAGTTGTGCAAAATAATGTTATGTTTCTAACAATAAAATTGCGGATGCACCATTAAATGAAAGATGTAAATATGAACATAAATTGTTACATATGACACGATCATATTCAATCACTCCTAATTTTTAGCACATGAGATAACTTACTTTCACAAACATGAATTTAAAATAGATTAATGTAGGATACATGAATGAAGATCCATTAATATTATATTTTTTGTATAAACTTATCGTCAGAAGATCAAAAGCTTAAAAATCAAATCACCAAATGCCACCATTCAAGTGTTTTCAATCAAATACTAAATAAAGGACTGCGACTGTTAACATTGCTGAATTTGCAGTCAGGGGGTGGTCTCTAGGGCAGTATCACCCCCCTAGGTTAGCACCTCTAAGGAGGCAATTCTACCCTTTTACAATTATACGAGATACTCAAGTATATTATAGTACCGATCAATTTATTACAAAATAAATCAATCACAAAGCAAAACTTCAATGGATTTAATTTCAAGTGAGGACAAATGGTTTGAAATCACACAGTGGCACAGTGGCACAATATCAAAGCAGTCTTGGAACAGAAGCGCGTGGAAGGTGAGCAGAATTAGATTTAATCAACATTTTGGTTAGAAACAGAGGCGGAATTAGTGATAGCGTCAAACATCTTGTGAATTAAGTGCGTATATGTGACAGGATTGTTTGTTTTGGGTACGCAACGTTAATTAGTACCCCGAGGGGTATCTTCTAGGAGTAAGGAAGAGGAAAAAGGAGAGGGAAGGGTAAACATCACACCAAAACGACGTTAATTAACTATGTTAATGTAATGGTACTAAGTATAGATAAGATAATAAAATTAAATATTTATCCATGACTAAAATGACTAGTTATTTCTTTGTTATTTTAACATATTTAATATGTATTATTTCAGGTATAAAATTTTATAATCAAACAAGAAGTGATAGTTTAAAAAAAATCGACATCTGTAATATAAATAAGGTAACAAAATTTGAAAAATGAGAAATTGAAATATTAATTGATTACCTTGACAAAAACGTAAAAAAGAAACGCAGTAAGTTTAAAAAAGGTTTTTTTTTATGTAGGCACTTATCTAATGAGACGACTTGTGAAAATACAAGTTGATAAGTTGATTATTTCAGTCATTTGAAGTTGCATTTTTTAAATTTACTGACCAATTTATTCTATTTACAAACATTTTCAAAATATGTAAGTTATGAATGAATTCATATTTAAATAATGATTGAATTTATTTTTCTGAAATGTTCTGAGTAAAAATTAAGTTTGTTCGATACAATAAGTAAACGTCAAACGAGTGTATAAAATGATCACATAAGTCAGTTAATGATAGGTTTTAAGCCCTGTAAATTTACTACTCCCACACTTAATTCTTATAAGTTGATATTATCTCAATTTTCAATAAAACTTATTTATTGATCCAGAAAAATAATTGCTGCTAGCATCGTGACCGAGCCATTATACCATGTTACTTTCGTTCATAATAAAGAATTCCCAAAAATATTTATGGCTTTTTGTTTACGTAAATCGATGCTTACTTTACGTGCAAACTTGTTACAGCGTAACCCCAGTGATGGCATATTTTTTTATTAAACAAGTGTGATTTTTCATTACAAACCTCAGTTGCTTCAAAAGGTTAGTTGAAAACTCGCCCTGACAATGAAATGTGTGTAGAATCACTGCCAATTATTACTAGGCAAAACGTGAGTCACTTTGAATTACTAACGGTCGGAATGATTTCCCTTCGTACAAAAGTGATATAGGTAGGTAAGAAAAATGACAGTTAGAATCACAGTCATAAACCGAAATCCTCCCGCATGAATTATCTTGTCCTGTCGAGTGTAGAACTATTGTATGTTAGTAGGTTACCTACTACGTTTAGAGTTGGGGCAGATTCGGCATGACCATGGACATTACAGGAAGGGGACTCGCCTTGATCATCAAACAGTGAATTTTAGTAAAACATGCTTTTTGACCTATATTTTTATTGATATCTGAACCAAAGATAAACCTTTTGCGATGGAAATGTGGAAATGTAGGCATATAAAAGACTCATAATTTGAAAGAGTTTGGGTTATGCAAGCACTTTCAACACATTGTTTCATTCATTATTCTACTCATGATTGACAACTACATTACTCAAATTTCAGCAAAATGTTTGTATCAATAAAAGGTTTGTGTAAAAACACCGAGTGAAGCAAATCAGGAATTTGTCAGCATAAACTTCACTTAATTGAACCCGTTATAATTTTTTATATTAAAATTGAAAGATTTGAAACTTATAATTTCATATAAAAATTGGGTTGGAATAAGATCCAGTCATACAGTAAGGGTGGTAAAAGTAAGAAAATGTCTGTATTTTGTAAAATGAAAATGCAGTTTTTCGAAAAGATTTCAACACAATTGTATTACTTTAAAATGTTTATTGTAATAATTTAAAGATAAAACCGTGTTGTCCCACAACGTTTTGGACGCCATTATGCCAGGACGACGTGGTACTAAAATTTCAGCTCTCAAGAGAGCACGTATAATTGTGGCCAAAACATCGGTTTTATGGAATAATACACATTTTAACCCAAAAATGTTTTATTTTCAACAGTGACTGCGAAATTTTATTTTACATAATAAATAATTTGCTTTTTCAATACGTATTTCATTCCTTTAGGACAAAATAAAACACGTTTTAATAATGAATTATCAATTTGTGTATTTAAGTCAAATGTATATTGGGAATATTGAAATACTAAACCGGATTCTATTGATATTGTAGAAATATATAAAATATTTAATTTATATCATAATACCTTGGTTTGGTGTAATTTTAGAAAACAAAGAGGTTTTATATTGTACGAGTAAATATCTTACGACGCAGTTTTTTTCAGTATTTTAACCAAAGTTTATGTTAAAAAAAGACTATACTCAGAAAGCAAAATATGATTGTAATTTTGTCGAAAAACATTGTTTATTATTTTAAATGATACACATTTTGCATGTTGTCATTTATCATTTCATGGCTTTGAAATAATACATTTGGCTTTTTGTTTTTAAACAATTACTTTTTTTTCAACCCCAAAGTGTGGTTATTTTTGAGGGCAATTTCAAATTGTAAATTGTAAAATTTACCAATAAAAATTATAATTTTAGTCAAATTACTGAGTAAAGAATGGGATATATCTTATATATATAAACACGCATAGGAAAATGAAGAGAAGTCATAGACACCGTACAATATAGAATAATAAAGTTTGTTTTCTACTAATGAAGGGAAAACCATCCAAAAATTTAAGATCTAATTTCAAAAATCACCGCAACATAGGATAAAAATGTATATCCAAGCTGAAAAAATTGGACGAATAGTCGCTATTTAGGGAGCCTAAAGAGAAGGTAAACATTTTCACAGCGATTCCCAAATTTCATTGCGAAGCAGCGCATCATGAGAATTAGAAGAAAAATTATGATGATTGGAAATATTTAAACGCGAATCAAATTCGTGTTTCGCTTTTATCAATAAAAAAATATTTTATATTAAAAATGATTTATTATCTAATACGTCAAGCATACGAATAAAATGTCACGTCTTAAATCTACGTGATTCGGCATAACAGAGTTTGGTTTGTGATAGCTATCTTGTGGTTCTCGGGCCGTGGAATGGCCCACCTGGGAAGTCTGGGCAGGTTCCCTAGCCGGGTAAAGCGACGCCGCCATGGCGAGATGTGCCGCAATCTGGAGACTGACTCTTTGGTAACAAACTTTAGAAATCCGTGTATTTGGAAACAATGTTTATTTCATTTGTTATTTTAATTGTGATAAAAGTTTTCAAAACTAAAACATAAATTTTATTTTTCTGTGTATTTTTTTTATATTATCCGAAATTTTGACTAATGAACTAAAATATAGTGCATAAAAGAAATCAAATGCAAGCATTGTTTTTAACCTCTTTTATTTGTGGTGCTATTATTCCAAGTTCCTTGGTTTGTTCAAGAATGGATACGTAAGTATATATCCATCCCTGAAGAAGACAACATGCTCGTTACCACCGGTTGGAAGTATACCAACGTATACATTTACTAATTTTTAATGCTTCTGCCAGTTGTTTAAGTGTTTGAGTTAGATCTTCATTGAGTCAACCCTTCAAATCCTCTTCAATTTTTTTGGTCTTTTACGCGATTTTGCCATATTTTGCATAATTTATAAGATGCAGGGTGATTGTCAAACTTCTAAAAGTCTCGCCTCATCTACAATTAAAACAGAAAAGCAGAGTTTACCTATAATATTCCAATTTACAATGAAAATCGTTATTTTGAAGACCGATAAAACAAATAATGTTATTTGAATGACAAACATATGCAACTTTAACTTAATTGACAGTTGCTGAAGCTTACTTAAAAAATGACGACCAGATTTGAAGGTTTGAAGCCACCAGAATCCTCTACTGTAAAACGGACCGAAATTTCCGAAACATATAATACTCGTTTATACACTCACACAAAGATAAGTACATATTTTCCATATATGTGAGAAAACATGAGAATACGGAAAATTTTAACAACTTAGAACAATTACACAGCTTAATATCAAATTTAGAGATTACCAGGGGAATTTCGTTAAAAGCCCATATTTTCTTTTGAGTAGGTACATATGAATATACGAATTCACAAGGGTGAAGTGTATAATACATGTATTTTGGAAGAAGATATAACCACTCGTGTATTGTAGGCAAGAGCTCCTTCCACAGAGAATGCAAATATAATCCAAAAATTATACCCTGCACGGGAACCTCAACTCACTTTCCCAGGAGCATATTGTAAAATAGTGAGGTGGAAAATTACTAAAGAGAATAATACATTTTTCTTGATTCATCGTGCAGATATGATTAATAAAAAAATAATAAATGAAAAACTATTTTCTTTAAGAACAGCACAAGTTTTTTTTTAAATTGAATGCAAAATCAAATAATAATAAAAAAATAGTATGGTATTGATATTCGAAGAATACAATTTTGATTTTAAATATTATCGAGAAAAATGGTCATAGCCTAAGTTAAGCCTGTATGAAGATTTGTGTAAAACATAAAATAAAATTGGAGAGCGTTGAAATATAAACAGTGAAGAAAGAATAAAGTTTTACAGAAACCTTAAACTATAAAAGTTAATTTGTTAAATGTAAAACATATTATTTTACAAATAAAAATAAAGATAAGGGCAATGATATACCTTAATTATGGGGAATCAAATACAAGAGATTTTGACATTAAAAATATTTTTTTAAATCTCTAGGATATTTTAGATTGCATTTCGTTCTTAAACAAGGTTGTGTGTGTTGTAAATTGGTAATGTGTATGAGTACCTTAATAAGCATTATTTCGTACTATGTAAGTACTGTATTTTGGAATCAATGAATCAATATTTACGAAACTATAAAGTTACTGTAAATAAAGATTGCTACTGCATTTTCAAATAGTTATAATATATCTATGTAAACTGGTGCCTCAATAGTAAGGTGGTCGTCGTATTTGGTTATGACACGGAGGGTTCCGGGCCCGACTCCCGAGAAGGTAAAAAAAACGTCGAATATTTATTTAATAAATCATTGGAGGACAAAACTTGGCTCATGACCTTGCAATAATATAATTGAAGGTTAAAAAAACTCCGCATCGACTTGATAAATTATTATCGTGTTGGAAGAATGAAGAAAAATGTAAACATGTATGACACTTACTTATTGTAAGATAATAATAATAAAAAAATCCACGCGTAATACGTGTGCATGAACTTCAATTTGTAAATGAATATTTCGTTAGATTTCTCTAAATACGCATTAATAATCAAAGAAAGTATATAATTTGCGCAGCATAATTTATAATAAATATTAACAATTTTGTTAGTTATTACAATATGCACAGTATTTAAGGGTGAAATTATTTTTCCCTTGTGAAAATGGAGTTTTTTAATTCTAATAAAGCGCCAATATATTTTATTATAGGTAATCAGCAACTGCAAAATCGTGTTAAGTACACAAGACTCCGATGAATCGACACCTCTAGAGGATAAAGGGTTAAACAAACGGCGCCAGGCGTCGCTAAATACACTCTCAACAAGTGAGCGCTCGCTCCCTAAAATCACATCCAGTAAAAGTCGCTCTGCTTAGCATAATATTATTACTTCAGGTCGGGTGGGGGAGGGAGAGATAAGGCTGGAGGAGATGAGGGTGGCTTTCAGCGGCCAGCTGTCGGGAGATTTAAAACCTCCAGTTAAAAATTGTTGTCACTGTTCTCTCTGTTTAGGCTCCGGAACAATAATTATGCTAAATTATACCAGCCTTCCTGCATCCGCAAAAACATATTTTCTCGATCTCTAGAACCTACATAAAGAAATTGTGGCACAAAACGTTCAGTTAGCTTTTTAATTAACTTTGTTAGAAAGGATGAGCGTAAAGAGGTAAAAAGAAATTTACAAAGAAGGGGAGGAAAGAAACAGAATATACAACTGCAAGATGGTAAATACAATTCTACAAAATTCTTTTCTGTAAACATATTTTAAGAGACAAGGAAAGAATATTTTTTCACAGATTTTAGATTTTACCAAATTTTGTACGTTTTTTAGGCACGTCTCGCGGAAAATATACTTATGTCGCATTATGGAGATGCCTTTATTGTTTTATATTTCGTGAGCTTGTTCTTGAGCTAGATGAATAGATAGAATCACTCCGACACCGAGAGAAATCTCGAGGTCAACCCAGATATTATTCTTAAGTTATTTGCTTCCCAAATGGAAAAAATTAAATCTCTCTTATTATATATGTATATGTGACCGTCTTACTTACGCCATATTTCAGGATATCCTTAACGTAAAAGTAGGATGACATCGCAAAACGACGTATATCCAAGTTCATAATGTTGTTGCAAGATCAATTTCAATAAAGTCAAAATACTTGGTACATTTCTGTTGAATTGTTACAATCATTATTAAATTTCTTCGTTGTGGATTTCTTCAATATTAAAGAATAATAAAATATTTTGATTTAATGAACAATTTACAGAGCTAAAAACGTTTCTTTCTTTCTTATTAAAAATTCTTGAAACCTGATTTTAATATTTACAAAAATAAGTTACACAAAGAATTTTGTCATTTTGTTTCACATTTACAATGAATACCGCTTTTTCTCCATATAAAGCAGGTAGGTAAGTATTGAGTTTGATTATTAATATATTTGTTTTTTGTACCAAATACATGTTTTCATGTAAAGGTAAGTATCTGCAAGCATAAACAAGGTTTTCCAGTGAATGTAATCAAACAGTTTTTCGATTCATCTTTCAATAACATTTGGAAAATCATGTAGGTAATAACTTATCGATTCACATCGTATTTATTATTTTGAAAAAAAGTTTACTATTTTTCGAAATAAATATTGGTATCGGTGAAATATTTTTTTTAACCTTATAAACAACAACCCTTTTATTTTTCATATATTTTCTTATTTCAATCCAAAATCCAATAAAAAGGTGATCGTTAGAGTTTGAGCATCAGTATAATATCCCATGCATTATTTTATCCTTTGTCTGTGTCCGCTGATTGACGCTTATAACGCGACCACAGCCTTTTTTAACATATTCATCGAAAACGACGCACTGTATTTTAAATTTACAAAACTATTTTTATAAATGCCCTCATTATAAAACAACTGTTTAAATCACAAGAAAAGTGTTTTTAATATCGTTTATTTTATGAATTGAAACTCTAATAAAGCGCCAGCTAAATAGTTTAAGAAAACTTTGCTACACTTTTGAACGGCTTCATAAAGAGTGTATTGTTTCGTTAGTGTTCAGAAAATGTAATACGCTCAGCGCCGACATTTGTGGAACAACATTAGGGAAGAACTTCCTTTTCGTTAGTAAGCGCCAGGTAAACTATATCTATAGGAGTTTAATTGGAAGCCGCTCATTTAGGAAACTTGCCGCTAATTGTATCAGCTAAGATCCCATACCTATTGACGCACTTACGTGCTTATCTTTTGTTACTCAGGCACGGGCTTCCTTGTCACACATATACCTCACATAAGTGCTCAACTTCCCTAACTACTCCAGACAGTTCACTCCTGCGAGGTATCGTCTCAGAGGGACGACTTACCGCCTGTCCCTAATCTATTTGTCTGGTAATCATTTTACTGGTTGCTACTCGGCGCTATTATTGTATTACCAATACATTTTTTTAAACTGACCATTGAAATAGATATATATATATATATATATATATATATATATATATATATATATATATATATATATATATATATATATATATATATATATATATATATATATATATATATATATATATATATATATATAAATTATATATATATATATATAAGTTTAAAAAAAAACTAGCAAAACTTGACCTTATATTTTGTATTTTAAAAGCATTGTTAACTTTATGGTATATCAATATAATACTCTCCTTATCATTCATCGTTCACTTTGTGTAATACCACTTTAATGAACCCTAATTTATAACTATCGGTTATCGAATAATTATTGCATCATCAGGTCAATAAAATAAATTATTACGGTCTGATATTTGTACAAAAATAAAAATTTTGAAAGAGAGAATTAAGACAAATGAATTACTATGGGAATAATTTCAAAAGTGGACTTGTAATTAAATTCAGTTGGTTGTTTATTAAAGGTTAATTTTTATAAATTGCTAATGACTTACCCAACTTAATAATAACCAACTAATTTAAACTCAATAAGCAAATATTTATGAACCGATACATCATGGTCTCAGTGACACACAAATATTTTTTATCATTATAATTAAACTATAAGAGAGAAATAAATATTGTTTTCAATTATTTAAACTTTGTTTTTGTGAATGCACTAAATTCCACTTATTGAATCGATTTTTTCATCAAATTCAAGTTATGATGTATTTCTTAATTTCAGTGAGCCAATTGCTACATACATATTTGTCTTTTTTTTCAATTGCCGAAGTAAATGCAACCTTTCCAAAGTTTTACAATACTGTTCTAAGATGTCAGTCTTCGTCTGTTTCTTAGTTATCTAACATTCATAAGTTTGTTTAACCGTTCTCTCTCCACTTTTTTATCCACATCTCCAAACTATAATATTTCAACATACCTTTCTTTATTTCTTAGTAAAATTAACAATATTTATGTGTCTATACTACATCGATCAAATTTGGTACAACTGCGGAATCCTCTTTTTAAACCCTTTCCACGCCCAATGATGTAAAGGAAATCAGACTTTCATTCATCAGAAAGCCAGGAAAACAGACTGAAATTGGTTTATATTCCAACATACAGATGTATCCTTATTTGTAACTAGATCTAGGTCGGGTCGGTTGAGTCGGTTTGTCATTTCCATCCCAAGTTTTATCGCGTTACCGCAAGTTAACTTTTATCGTGCGAACTTTTAGAATTATGCATTCACCGCTATGACACACAGTACCTAACTTGTATTCATCACGATTACAATTAAAACTTTACATTCTCAAAGGACAATACCGCTGTTTAAATTGGTAAAATTTCCACACCGTGCCTCACAAGGAGTACGCTTATTGTAATGTATCATTATTACGCTGCTTTTAAGCTAATGAGTCTTGGGACTTCTGATTAGAAACAACGAGAAAATAATTAACTTTATGTGTTATGTATGTATGGGCACCTTGGTATCGAACTAAAATGCTAGAACAACTACAACACTTGATGTTTGCTAAGGCAGGTGTTGGCGTTGTATAATAAACTTGTTTTATTAGGAAACAAATTATGATAAATATCCTTTGTTACTATAGCAAAATAACCAACTCATTATTAGTAAGAAGAAGTATCGCCTAGTTATATATTTATAATAATGACTCGATAATATAATGAATTCATAATGCTTCCATTTTTCGCAAGTGTGTATGAGTACAACTATGCCATCGCTTTCTTTTTCATTTTCCTACCTGCGATTCCTCTTCTATTATCTTTTCCTTGAGTAGTTATATCTCTCACAACATCTGCATCTTATCAAATATATTCCACTCTCAGATCTTAGAAACTGGGTCACCTAGTCTTCATATAATCAAGTTAGCATAGCACTGACCCAATGCGGTGCCTTATGTACTATTTCAATGTGAAAAGGAGACAAATGTATTTATGATTTTATTTCTGTTTCAAAACTTTTCATGGTAAGACAAATTTTAGACCATATCATGTAATATGTATCATTCTCAGTGCGGTATTTCTATTGCAGTGTCCGTTGTCAAGTACTATAATCATCATTAACTAAAGTAATTTTTTTTTTTTAAATTAGGTTTTATCTATTTTAGGGCTGGGTCAATTATTTTTAACATAAAATAATTAAGTACATATTTACTTTATTAAGGGCAACGAGAAATGTAATTTAAGCTTTTGAAAGAGCTACAATCAATTTCAAATGCCTTATGAATTTAAAGTACGCTTATTGAATTAACTTTCTGACCAGAGTTTGTAGACAAATTTTAAAATGCCTGTAACAAAATAGGTTTCACTTAAAATTTGAGTACTTAAATAATATTTACATAATTGACATTTCTCGTCAATATCAATTTCACAGCTAAAATTATTAAAATACCGAAAAAAAAAAAAAAAAAACAATTAAAATAAGAAATCTCTTGATTGGTTTACTTGAATTAATGTTGTTGATTCATAAAATGTAGTAAACTTTATTTATACAGGAATTTTGAAATGGACATTTTTTCCAAAGGTTTTTTTTTTATAAAAATGATATGATTTTGGAATTATTGAGTAAGGAATAAGTAAAGAAAAAACATCTTTAAGTACTTGTTATTAGAATGTTTTTTTCTGAACCTCAGTTTTTTTTGCTGTAATACATTTTTTTTCTCGGAGTAAATGTAAAAATGGAATTTCATTATAAAATATCAATAAAAATGAAACCAAACTGACATTTCTTGGCGGAAGCATGTTTCGACTAAGCGGGAAAACATTTTTTATTGCTTCAACCGGATACATTATCTGACCATCGACAGATTTTTGAAGAAATTTTTGTACACATGTTTTAACGATTTTTATTCCATCATTGACGTGGATCGTTATTTTCTCCCATCGAACACGAAATGTACATATTTCTCCATCACGCTACCGTGGTCTCATTTCAAATTAGGGATATGACTTGAAGATTTCTGTATTACACCATATCCGAATTGAATGCAGACACTCGTAAAAGATAATGCGCTCTGCACATAAAATTTCTAAAGTCGAATAGTGCGATAGTAATGTTTAATACTTTCTTCTAAGATCGTTTCGTCGAAGGTTCAATTCACATTGCGAAACTTCCGTGAACATAATACAAACCAGTAGAAGAACACAGTTCAATATAAGCGAAACGTGTTTTCTGTTTGTTTTCGCTATTCAATAGAAGATTGTACGGACTTGAGTTAGCTATAAAACCCTTCAAGTCTGCACTCATATTTACCAACAAAACAAATAGTAAATGTTTATCGAAATATTTTTGTTAACATTTTGGTAAATATATGTGTTTTATAATTAAACATTAAATAATGTATTGAAATAATAATAATAACAATATAACCACAAAATTGTATTCTACTGAATCACTTATACGATAAAGACCATGAATTACTTAGTTAATAGTGATGAATAAAGGTACAAAGGAAATCATTCATTCAAGTTTTGATTTTAATTATAAATGTGGTTTATACAAAAAATGCTAATGTATAATAATCTTTTTTTATATTTGGCATATAACGAATATGAACATCGTATTAAATGTTCAAATATTGTTGAAATATACTGAATTTTATCTCAAAACGAGACTGTTTTATTTTGCATTGATAAAATACTCCAGTATCATAAATTCTAAATTCAAAACATCTAATTAAATTCATAAATTCTTGTTGGGTAATATATCCAAAATAAAACAAGGTTTGTTGGATTGAATTCTATTTTTATTTATGGATATCTTAATACGTATAAGTAATAATAAAACGTAATAACATAGAGATAAATACATGTAGAATTCAATGGGGATTTTATTTTTTAAGTAACTTTTTTAGTTTTATAAATCCTGCAAAATAAATTAATTGAATCGAAATCAGTCGAAAGTACGTTAAGATTTCAAAATAAATTCAATATGAAAACGGAATCAATCAAAAGATAAATATAATTTGAGAACCGGTCACGACAATTTTCGAGAATAAATTGAAATATAAATGAGTAGATTTAAGCTTGAAAGGTTTTGTTGTCTTAGAATATTTTAATATAATCCAAATTATTTAACGAGAATACTGTAGTTGTCACATTTTCTATAAATAATTGAACAATGATTGAATAAAAATAATATATACAAATATATGTAGATATACGAGTACACATACCTGTATATCTATATAAGTTTAAATATGTATATATATATATATATATATATATATATATATATATATATATATATATATATATATATATATATATATATATATATATATATATATATATATATATATATATATATATATATATATATATATATATATATATATATATATATATATATATATATATATATATATATATATATATATATATATATATATATATACATAAATAAATATATATATATATATATATATATATATATATATATATATATATATATATATATATATATATATATATATATATATATATATATATATATATATATATATATATATATATATATATATATTATATATATATATATTACTTGTCTAAATGTTTTGAAATTTAATAAAATTTAATCGGTTTATATTGTATGAAATCAGAAATTCGTTTTCTCATCACGTCGTCAGAGATACAGAGCCACCGTTTGTGGGGTTTGGGGGGCGAAAGAGGGTAAAGGGTGGTAAGCATTTGTTTCTACGAATGGTCCACCCTTCACCGCAACCCCCACTCGCCACAACATCCTGTATCCTGTTTGGTTTCCTTTTATGATACCACATATTGGAGGCTTTGGTGTCACCCACATTTTTTTTTCAAAATGAGGATGCGACCCAAAGACATAGTCAATCAGTCGTGGTCGTACAAATTTACTCACGGTAGAGTTATGTATCAAAATAAACAAAATGCGAAGGGTTTTTAATTAATGTTGGATAAAGAGTAAAGTAAATTCTACTTTATTATTAGATATGTATTTTTTTTTCGAGGATCATCAATAAATCAGGTTGAAAATTCATTTTTCAAAAAAAAACTTTTTAAAGGTTTTTCATTTAACCAATGAAAAAATGGCATTCATCCTGTAAACAGTTAATTAGGTATTTCTTCATCTAAGTTTTCTTTGTTTTTTATTGTTGTGGTATTGAGAGTATTTTATCGTGAGTTTTGAGAAAAAATGTAAATTTGAATCGAATCCGGGATATCGTACACGGTAGCAAAATGTTTTTACCACTACACTACTTGAATTCCATTCTACTTTGTTTCCAATTAATTTTAAATAATTGAATGTCGTTCATTTTATAGTTGTATTTTGTGAGATTTTTTAATTTTATTTTTTATGGGAAATATTAAACAAAACATTGTTTTTCCTCAATATACCAATAAACATAATTTTTCACGAACTTTAACATTTTGGAATTCAAAATTCAATTACGAGTAAATTAAAACTTTTTATACTTAAGTCAGTATATACCCAGTTATATAGCCAATGCCGACGTAGGTGTATTTTTTTCAAAAACTGAAATTTATAGAGAAAAAAGGATTAACCAAAAAAACCGTTTGATGAAGATGAGAATAAAAATAAAAGATAATAATACTTCACATCTTTTCAATGAAACCATTTGATAAACTATGGTAAGAAGTACACACATTTATTCTCCCAGGAATCTTATTTCCCGTGAAGTACATAAGTTTATTTTCAATGTCAACTGATTTATAGCTACTCTATAAAACTACTCAGTTCACCATTAAACTGTTTTCACATTAACTCAAGAATATCTGTTACCTTCGATATTTCTTTCATGACGCTTCCAAGATGCGAGATTTTATTGAGATGAAAACATAATTTTACCTTTACTTCTTTGTTGAGAAAATGGAAAAATATGAAAAAGTTTTTATGTGTTTTAATGTAAAAGGCTAAATATATCTGTTCCCGTGTCAACAATTTTCTTATTTTGTGAAACTTTTACCAGGTTTTTTGTTCATAATTTAATAAAAAAGTTTTCATTACAAGTATTAAAAGTTATACTTTAAAATTTATTTCATATGTATAACATTTCATATGTATAAATTTCATATGTATAAATTTCATATGTATAAATTTCAATACTTGGTTATCCGCAAACTTCGTTGAATTTTCCCTGTAATATTAATTAAAATGGAAACTAAAAAATAAAACATTAATTAATCTACTTCTTGGTCGTGATGGAGAATCGTGACATTCCAGAAATCTTCAAAACAATCTTTATATTTTTACAAAGACACTAAAGTTTTAACCCTACAGATGATATATAATGTATATGTATATGGTGAAGCATCCATAGTATTTTTTTATATATAAAAAAGATGGAAGTTTGAGTCACACGATTATTTTATTAAATAGATTTGGGAGTATGGCTGGTTTTGACGCCTTTAGTAAAAAAAATTGTAAAATATGTGTATTTGTGAATATATCAATAAAGGACTGAATGAAGAACGTTAAACAAGTGTTCAAAGATATCATATAAGCCAGCCAAATGCAAGTCCTGAGATGCCTAGCCTTTTATCTTCTTCCATATAAAAAATGTGGTAGACGACCGTCTCATGTTGAGACACCCATATTTAAAACACATACAAAGCAGATTTGTCAGCTTTCTCCCATACCTTCCAGTTCTGGGCCACGTAGAAAGCGAAGTCAGTAGAATGTTTGTTCAATTGCAATATGCGTCGCCAGCAGCACACTTCATTCATATTTTTTTCAATCGGTGATCAACAGGCCTACGATTCTGCAATATATTATAAAAGCGCATAAGACAAATGGGAGATTTCAAAAGTCCACCTTTTAGTTATCTTCGCCATCAATTCGCACTTAAACGTGTTAAACTATGTCATTTTTTTTTTCTTATTTCTGTTTCTATCTACATTTAAGTGAAAGTTGGATAGGACACAACATTGAATCAAAGAACTTAGTCGTGATAATATGAAAACAGACTGTTATTCCCGTGCATAGATATCAAAGTGGAAAAAATTATATTTGACGACATGTGAATGATGTAAATAATAAAGCTTAGAACGTAGGTCTTATGCCATTTAGAAAATAAAAGTAAAAAAGATTAGTTATAAATGTGAAATGTTGAACCATGTTCAGAATTTCTTTCGTTTATTTTATACTTGCATTATTAAAACCTGCATGAATATTTCAATTCAAAACAATTTTAATTCTAAGTGACTGACTAGTTTTTGAAAGTAGCCATTAAATTATGACAGAAACTATAATCCGATTCCTTTTGTTTGTACGTTTTACATTGATGTACTGGTCAAAAGTATTGTTTTCAAATGTAAACAGAAAATAAAGGGTTGCTAAGAAAAAGCATGGAATCTTTTTATTTTGTATTTTCCAATGATGAAACTACAGTAGGCTGTATGAAATTGATTCAAGGTTATTTTTTGTGAAACATTCCATGAAATCTGAATATCTTATCAGACATTATGAATAATAACACTGAAAAGAACAAAAAGTTCTGATGTGAGTGATTCAATTGGAAACCAAATAATTTTCTTATGGTACTGTTGTTTTCAGCTTACAAACAACTGTTTTGAAACTGACTATTTATTAGTCCCCTCAAAATATTTTTGCCATACTCAAATATATTTCCCGAAAAACGACTTATATTACATTTTTTTAAACTTTCGTTATTTACGTTCACATGTTTATGGTAGACGTCACACCTCCTATTTCCTCTTCACCGAGTATTTACTTAAAAAATAGAGGAGTAAGGTAGTTTCAGTTTGATCCCGGATGTTTCTTTCTGATCGCCTTTCCAAGGTGACAACAACAAAGGAATTTTCAGGAAATATGTTAGTTTACTACTTACCATATGTTATTTTGTTTAACATATGGTTACTAGTTTTTTTATTTATTAAAATATTTTATTATTGTAAATATTATTGTATTTATATATATATATATATATATATATATATATATATATATATATATATATATTTTTTTTTTTTTTAATTTAACACCTGTATAATACCACTTAATAAGTTTTATTTAATTACACATGACTAGTTTCGAATACAAACAGATGTTTTCATCTACAGGTGAAAAGTAAAACTGTTTCACAAACCTACACGTATCAGATGAGTATCATTCTTGCTCGAAACATATAATATTTTATGTGTTCTACATATGTAAATATCAAGTTCATTAAAAGTCAGTGGTGTGGCAAGATTCAGAAAGGCGCCACTTCTTTGAACTTTTTACACGTGGATAAATAAATTAAGGTGTATGATTTACTTAAAGCTAAACTCGAATATATTTAAGCTTTTTAAGCTTAGAAGCTATATGATCAAATTTAAAGCTCAAACTTGACTCAATAAATTTAAAGCTCAAACTTTTTTTAATACGTAATATTTTCATACGGTATCATGGTATACTCAAATCTTTAATGTATGGTTATTTCAGAATAAATAACGACTGAATTAAAAATAATCATTAAAAATTAAATTTAAAAATTTTTCATGATGATATAATTTTAATTTTGTACAATTTTAAGAATGTTTTACAATGTATATTTTGATATTACCAACGCCGGATCATTAGAGACCAAACTGTGTTATGTGATAACCTATGATCTGCATGCAAAGTCGATATCTGTCGGAAAATTGTTAACATAACTTTGTGTAACTGCAAAGTGTTAGCCATTCAAAATGGCTGCGAGGCATCCTACCTTCATTGCTAAATTATAACGTAATGACGTCATTATTCCTCTTTTATGACACCGTTTGTAAAGCAAATTTTCATCGAAAATTTTGCTGGATATAGTACGGAATTCTCATAAACGAAAGAATGGTTATTAAAACAACCTGTAACTTTAAAAAAATGCTCCTTTGATGTGCCAAAAGGATATAACGAGGAATTTATTTGATTAACTTTTTTCTTGCGGCAGTTCTCGAGATATGTCAACTGCCATAAGCGGTGATGGAAGAGACGAGAAGAGGAGATATAGGGTGGCAATGGAGGAAAGGGGAGGAGGATTATAGCACGAGGAATGCGTTGACATTGAGGCTATTTAAAATAATGACATTTCTATCCTATGTTAGAACAGGCTTATATTGTAATATTATCCCCTTGTTTGTATTCTACCCAGAAAACGGGCAAACTTATGTTTATGTTGTTGAAACATTATTTGGTTGTTAACGCTATAAATGTTCGTGTTGTTTTTATCTAGGAAAACAAATAACGAGCTTAGCAAATTCGGTAACCCAACAAATAAATTCAATAAAAATAATCCCTTACCCAAGAAGTCAAAATAATCGAAACTACTAGTCGTGAGTTTCTACAAGTCCGGAAGCGTTAAGATTGTTGTTAATTGAAGCATTTCATGCATCGAAATAATTATTAAATAATCATTATAAATTCAGGATATTTCATAATTATCGAGGTTGACCATTCGAACCGACCGCAGGGGTAGGCAGAGAGAATAGAGCGCCACACCACTCTGTCCTTGCAAACATTATTCGCCACTTTCACGTTCATGCATCTCCTCATACATACCCGCCGATTGTTACGACTAGGAATAAATAATCTTTATTGATATGAAGTTTATTAATATTTCAAAAATACATAATTTTGACTTCCTAGGCTATTAATTAAATTGACGTATTTTAATCAATATTCACACGAACTTTTTTTTTGTAACTTAATATAAACGTGAAATTGATTTGAAATGCATTAACATACATATTTTTTTGAAAATACATAAATGGAAATATAAACTTACTTGAGGGGTTCAGCACTATGAGATTATAAAAATGTATTTTTTTAGTATTATTACCTACTTGAAAACATAACACAAATTAATTCTCATAATATATGCATATGGCAATCAATCAAAACACATAATAATAGTAGTTGAGCCACGTTGTAGTCCGGTGGTTAGTGTAGTGGTCTTAGAGGATCTAGGCTCGACATATAAAGTGAAAAAAATATTGAATCAAAATGTTTTTGTATTTCACAAGATGACCATTTTTTTAAATCATGATAATAGGATAAAATGCATATTTTTTTAGGTAGTCCATAGGAAGAAGAGGGTGTACATACACAGCCTTTTTTTAAAGAGCAGAATAGAAAAGCTTACGAGATTATTTAGTGTTGCATACCCGTACTCATAGCTCGTTTAACTCGGACAGGGAGTTTCTTAAGTTTTTAATCATTTTAAGAAAGTTATGCTTTCGTTAAGTGTTACTTTAATACTAAGATGTTGTGCATAATGTACAACGTAAGCAAGGGCTTTTTGATGAAAGTTTATTTTACCTCAAAGCTGCGCGGTGATTAAGTTTTAAAAAGAAAACGTTTTAATATTCACATTATGCAGCGATCGCGGTTCATGCTTGAAAACACATACACATTATACAAGAGATTGCTCACACGAGAAAGGTAACCTTTTTAATTCTGTAGGAATCATTTTGTGAGAATACTAGTTGATTAGGATGAATCGCTAACCACAGAAAAAAATACTCTAATTGCATTTATTCAAGGAAATTCAGTAAAATGGTTAATACGGAAAAAATCTTAAGAGATAGTTAATTGAAAGATAAAAAGGAGAACCGTAATACGCCAGCTAACGAGAAACGATTTCTAAAATAGCAAATGAAGTATACGTAAATAGGATTGTATTTTATATTATGAAAAAGTTGACGAAACCAAATAAAACAAAAGACTTGTACAAAAACATAAAATGTAAATAAATGTTAACAATTATCACTTTTTATTTTTATTTTTTATACTTTATATAGTAACATGGATAATGAAACCGTTAAAAAGAATATAATAGAATTTTCGATTTCATTTGCAAAAATTAAATAATTAATAATAAATACATTTTGACATCTTAACATTGATGAAGAGGAATATGGTAGTCTTGGTATTTACAGGAATTACTACCAGTCATAGGCTAATTTAAGTGATCACTTTTCTGGCTTGTAGTATTCACCATTCTACCCATGATTGAAACTCATATATATATATATATATATATATATATATATATATATATATATATATATATATATATATATATATATATATATATATATATATATATATATATATATATATATATATATATATATATATATATATATAAATATATATATATATATATATATATATATATATATATATATATATATATATATATATATATATATATATATATATATATATATATATATATATATATATATATATATATATATATATATATATATATATATATATATATATATATATATATATATATATATATATATATATATACATTTATATATATATATATATATATATATATATATATATATATATATGTATATGCATATATATATATATATATATATATATATATATATATGTATATATATATATATATATATATATATATATATATATATATATATATATATATATATATATATATATATATATTTATATATATAAATATATATATATATATATATATATATATATATATATATATATATATATATATATATATATATATATATATATATATATATATATATATATATATATATATTTATATATATATATATATATATATATATATATATATATATATATATATATATATATATATATATATATATATATATATATATATATATATATATATATATATATATATATATATATATATATATATATATATATATATATATATATATATATATATATATATATATATATATATATATGCAAGTTAGTTTCTTGTTTGTATTTTACATCCTGGGATACAATGTTGTCATAATTTTTTTTTATAAAAATTCACAGCAATAATGATATCCGTAGTATTAACTTGTATTTTGCAGAGAACTTCATCTTCAATGCTAATAAAGTTGTTTATCTAACGTCTAATATAAGTTTTATTTATTAGCGTATAATATTCCATATTCGTACTGTCATATCAGCATTTTTGTAATTGGGTGAGTCAATTGTTATATTAAATATTGATTAATTGTATTTCGTATTGTATCTACAAAGGAATATTCTTATATATTGTGTATAAATTAATAAATGATTATATTATCTTTTCCTACTTCTTCCAAAATTGGCGTGATGGTTAGTTAGTTAGTTTGTTTTATTGCAAAACCTCAATTTTCGAAGTATTGAATATTAAATTCCTAACAAAAAAATGTTAATCAGCTTAGATTCATGTTATACACAAAGATATCAAATAATTATAATTCTCATTTAACACAAAGGGTACGTGTCTCACGAACATGTAATGTGACCATCATATCAGGATACCTTAGACACGTAAATACGTTGATTAAGGATGACAGTGGAAAGGACACGTAGCGGCAATAGAATACCTCGAGCCCAAAGTTTTAATACATCGCGCTTTATAGAGGAAATCGGAATAGGGAATTTAATAAAAATAGACCGGGAAAATAAACTAATGAAACATTTTATCTTTTTTCTCCTTTTTTTAAATTCTTTTTACCATCCAATCGTGCATAGGGCACTGCTTCGTATTGACGCAATGTTATCTTGATTGTCTATTATGATGTAAAATTACAAAAAGTATGTAATTAGTCCAGCGCTTCTTGTACCAGTCCAGAATGATGTCGAATAAATATGGGAATGAAAATCACTAATTTTAATAGTCCTCTATTACGGTAGTTTAACGCCCTTACTACTTCGCTATAAGATAAGATTAAAAGGATCTTGCTGTTAAGCAATCAATACTCAACGAACTTGATTTTTATTTGAAAGCAACAAATTTTATTAGTGTAAAATAAAACTTATCTTCACTCTTATGAAAAAATTATTGAGAAAGAAATATTTATGTCTAAATATTTGTATATTTAAACTATAACTCATTTGTTGGTTTGAATCATCACCTTTTACAATTTATACTATTCACATTTCTTAAGTACTTACCTACAAGCACGGGTATGCAACCGCAATACCTATCTAAAATAGTTTTTTTCCATTTCTCACCCAATTTTTTTTCCAATTTTTCCTTAAAACAGGTGTATCCTACGCATTCGAACTCTTCCACTTATATATTCTTCTACATGATTAATGAATCTTGAGAGCATTTTAATATATCCGATCTGAATATCTCAATAATTAAAATAGTGGGATAGAAATAAATTTAAAATATTCGAGTGTTCGATAATGAGTTTTAACACATGGTTTTATTTTTCGTTTTTTTTTAAACTTTTGTACGATAAATTAAATGTCCATATTTAGGGTTTAGTTATGAGGTTGAATATTGAACCTCAGCAAAGTCGTTATAATAAAGTGCGTGGAAACTTACAGGAAGGCATTATTAATTATCCTAATTAATTTCAGCCAAAGATTTAATCTGCAGTCCTCTGCAAACTTTCTGTCCTTGGATCAATAATTGAATAACCTTGCAAACATGCTGATTGCAAGGAAAACTCGCTGGAAAAATTGAAGGAAAAGTTTAAATTGACTTAATAATCTCTAACAGCATTTAAAAGTAAAAGGAGGAATAATGGGTTCTCGAGATAAATTTTATCATAATAATTATCCTTTTTCGAATTGAAATATTTTAGAATACGAAGTGATGATAAAGTTCTCTCTCGATTTGTTTGATATACAGATATAATATAAAACTTGTACAGGTGTGATTAGGGACAAAGCAAAAAGTTATTTCACGTCGGAATACATTTCCACCTTTACGGACACATAGGCACCCACAGATTTTTGATCCTTTACTGAAAAATATCTACCAACCAAACATGACCATTGGACAAACAATAAATTGGCAAGTTAAACGTGATACAGGATATGGCGGGAAGCTTTTAAAATGAAAATAAATATCTCAATATTTCAGATTTGAACACGAATATCGCATTACAAATTTTCATATCACGAATCGTAATTATAATTAGAATCACGATATCGTCATGGTGCTAAGTATTAAGTTATCTATCTAGGATTCAGGGTCAATTCCTGAATATATTTACATCAATCAGTGTGAGATTACGAAATAGTTTAAAGATTTCATTAAAAGGTTTTATTCATAATTTTAATTGCGTGTAAAATATCTTGCAAAATGCGGACCGTTGGATATCTGGTTTATATTCCTCGGTTTAATATTCTTCCCCTAGCTTTTTTTTGTGATATTATCACTGGAGAGATTGCTTACTCTTTCTCACCAGCTGGCAACAGACGAAATTGACAGAAACTTTGAAAGAAATTGGTTTGATTCTCGAAACTTTTCAAAAAAGAATTGAAAGCTTCCGTCAAGTTAAGTAAATGTTTTGTAGAAAATCATCCTTCCGATAGAAATAAAAAAGATGCTTCATCAATAATTTTTTTATTTAATTATCAGGTATAGTGAATAAAATCTGTTTAAAGCCTTAGTTAACAAAGATGTATTGCGATGGGATATATTATATTAAATTTATAAATTATAAACCAATACTGTACAGCGAAAAAAGTTTAAAATTAAAAATATGAAATCAGAAGAACCAAATCAAATTTAAAGGGGAATGTGTAAGTGTAAAAGCTTTTAGTCAACTCATGTAGTAGGTACAAATTGAAAGTAGCAAAAATAATTAAAATGAAAAATTATAACTAATGGAAATTTCTTATTCTTTTTTTACCCTCATCAGCGCCAATGTTGCGAAAGAAAGGTGATCAGTTTTCCGTTTCAGGTACTGTTTTACGGAAGTGTCAAATAAAAATAAAAGCGAAAAAACACTTACTTTCACTCGCCTTGAAATCATCCGGGACCTCTTGCATTATAGTAGAATGCGAAAATCACTAAACTCTGAAGTAGACTATGTATGTAGATTTTTTTGTTGGTAATATCATTTTAGAATTGCAATAAAATGATAAAGAAAAAAATCACAGTTGGCTTGCTAAGCCCTTAAAAAATGTCGTTAAAATGAATCACATTGTCAAAAAAATAAAAGCCCCTACATATTACATTACACTTAAGCGGCCTAAAAAGATAATGAAGGACAGTAAGTAAAGTCATTTTACTCACGTCTGTTCACCGCAAAAAAAGGTTAAGATAATTAAAATGTGTTTTTTTCTCGTTAATAGCCGAAAAAGTTACCCAACATGAGAAGAGGTACGGTTCTTTGGGACGCTAATTTCATTAGATTAGAACCTTAACTACTTTACTATGTTTTTCTCCTCCTTTTTTGGTCTCATAAAAAAAACAACCAAAATTTGAAAGTGCATTTTAATAAAAACATATTGATTTACTTCTTAAATAACCTTTATGTTCTTATCTTACCAAATCACTGCATTTCTTAATTTGGTTTATTGATATCTATTTGTTCACTTGAATTGAAGTGGAAATATAAAGAAATGAGAAAGCGATTCCATTTCATTGAGATTTTGAATTGGGCTGTGGTCCGGTGGACAAATTTGTAGCGAGGGCTGTGATGTGATATTGTATGATAAATCATACATACTTTAAAAGAAAAAACTTTAAATAAAAATATCATTAAAAAAATATTTTAAAAAAATATTATGACATTTTCAAACATGATATTGATGTGTTTATTAATGTTTTTAATTAAACTTTAGGAAAAAAAATAGATTTACATAGTATCTTTACATCGGGTAAATAATAACACCTTTGAAAACTGACTTTTACACAAATGAATTATTATTGCAACTTATATATTATCACCTTATATAAAAGAGAGTTTTAGTAATAAAACAATATTTTTATCTTTACATCATTGTAAATAAACTTTAACAAAATATTATATAATTTAAAAACCAAATTAACAATTCCGTATTTTTGCCATATACATATTATATTATATTACATTAAGTTACAGCATTATTTTTGATGATTAAATATTTAAATTATTAGAAACAAACCAAAAAAATATATAAGGTTTACAGAATTTTAGTTAGTGTATTCATTATCACTTTAGAAAATATCTACTTAAAATTCAGGGATGTCTCGAATTCAAAATGTCTTGGAATGCTCTCACGTCTTAATATTATGGATATAATTTTTATTTATTTTCATGTGAGCTAATTTCGCAAAATTCGTCACTATGCCATAATTATATTTAGATGAAACTCCTTCTCCTTATAAAAGGAGAAAGCCATTTGTCAAGTAAAATCCAAAGAGAACTACGGATCGGCTTGATTGGTGATTCGATAAGGCGTGATGTGGGGTATTAGACATTAGACCGAGATGTAGGAATAGAACAAGGGTATCTCAGGGTGCTAAAAATACAAGTTTCATAGTAAGTTAGAGTTGGTTGAGGTACAATCCACCTCATCCAGTTGTGTTGGAATACAACGCATGTATTGCACATATAAATAAAACAACTTCGGAGACAATAAAATATATTTCATTAAAAAAAACTACCTTTAAAAATAAATGAATGCTGTTCTTGAATAAAATAATCAAATAATAGTGTCGGGTGCAATTAAACATGACTATTTAAGTTTTTATAAAGTAACTGTAATCAACACTTCTGAGGATGCCACGTGAGGCGAAATTTATCTCCGATTGGCGCATGTGTATCGTGTTAAAAGTGTTTATTCTTTCTCTACATAACGACACCTAAGTGAAACACGTAGGCAGTATGGTTATATAAATATACGCGATTTTGGTGACATGTGATTTGGAAACAATGTTGTGAATTCGATTGTCATTTTTACATCCTGTGACCATAATATACCTTAGCTCCACGTTCACGGTTTAATGCATTTCTGATACAACTTGCAAGATTTATCTTCTTTATCATTATTTCAATACGCAAGTATTGAAATATATAGATTATGCACAACGGATTTATATCTAAGTTAGTTATTATTTACTGTTGAATTTAGGATAACTTCATTTTGCCTCATCCATTAAGAGGGTTTCCTCGGTTCATCAGTTTTCAGATTTCAAACTTCATTGTTTGATATTGCAATCAAGGGTGAAATTCGACATTAATTGACTAACTCTCACAGGGTTTACTAAAGTATTTGGTACAGAAAGTAGGGAAAGTCGTACCTAAGCCGAGGAACAGAATTTACCGAATGGCCGCAGTAGCATTAAAATGAATTAATATGATCACAATCATAATTAGATAACAAGAACCCCATAACCCACCATTTTAAGCTAGAAAATAAATTTTTATTTCTAATTTGCCTGTTCTTGTTTTCGAGTGGTTAGGTAATGACATTAGATAAAGTGACCGAAGAGATTTAAAGTTGGAGGAAGTTAATAATCTTCAACGATTATGTTTCTCTTGTACAAGTTTAAAGATTACAAATTATTTCAGTTAAGACTAGAGTCTTATTTATTGAAAACCAAAACTTCGTCATTAGTTTACCATTTCAAATAAATCACTTTAGTTCAGAGAGAAGTTTAGATTACCAAGCTTTAGTTTGGTGAAGCTCTTTTTTATTTTGAATATTGTTCAAATAATTCAATTCTAAATATTGATATTTTGTGTCCGTAACTAATAACAATGTATTTTATAATATTTAAGGAACATATTTTTAAAGTTTGTAAAAGTATTTTTTTATGCTTAGAATACTTAAGGTTTCTTATATAAACTATTTTTATGTAATGATATTCAATATGAATCGTGTACTTTAATGATATTTATTAATTCACAATTTGTAAAATGTATACAAACCTTTAAATCCATAAATTCTCGATGTGCTTTATAAACATTTTTTATCAATATTTCATAGACAATTAAACTGTTATGAAGATATTATAATATCTAAAAATTTGTGGGACTCACGATCTGTGGTTGGCTGGTTAAGGTTATTTTTTTATCTTCTGTACGAAATTCCACTTACGACTGAATACTCTATAATCAAAATGTTGAAATTGTCTAAATTTTTTTTGTGTAAATTAATAATTTCATGTACTACAATTCTATCAACGACATGTGAAACTATTAATGGGAATATAAATAGTTCATTTATTTATTCATTCATTCATTCGTTCATTCATAATGACATTCGTTTGATAAAGCCCTAACAAGGCAAAACAATTGTCACAATATAATTTTTTATGTGTTTTTGTTAATAAAATACAACTTAGTAGACTCAAAAAATCTGTGTTTTATTTAAAAGTAATACATAAATTAATAGTTCACATACGAATAAATAAAAAAATTGCTCTTACCTAACAATTGGTACCTTCTAAATATTTCCCACTTAGCTATGACAAACAATTACTTGATATATTCTTTGATATAATATAGCGATGGTAACTAAATGCGACATTTAATACATGTTTGAACTATTTACATAAAATTATTTATCAGTACCTATCAGTTTATTGATGTAGGCACATTTAAACTATCGCTTTATTGGTTATTTGAAAAAAAAAATGGTTGTTAACTGACCATTATTTTGGAATTGGGTTAATGAACCACTATCTGCAAGTGCTTTGATAGAAATTGAATATTATTATAGTCTAACAAAACCAACGATCGTTGGTTGAAAATATTGGTCTTTAATAATTATCTCTTTGTTGCAAGTTTGTTAGCAAAACGTAAGTTCAGTTTACATTTTTCAATTAAATTTTTTAATATATCGAGAGGGAAATATTCAATTGTGGTAGCTTGTCGGTATTTGGCGGGAAATTCCTGCTGAAACCAAACTAGACGAGCTTTCACCATCGGATATTGGATCTTCGGTCCGGGCTTCTAACGACGAGTTTCACATGAATTTTAGTGGTCGCGAGAATATAACGGTGTGGGGTGAGAGGAGTGTTTTGGGGATTTGATGTATTGCCGCGCAATTTTAATGGCAGTATAAATCAAAGATGTTCTTTGATTCCCATCTGATATAACGGACATAACTATGGATGAGTGGTCAGCATTCAACATCACAGAGCCAACCATCAATGCCCTATATCGATTTGTCGAATATTGGGTCATTTTTCCGGAAGATAATAGAAATTGACAATATTTCACCGTCAAATAATAAAACAAAGAAAATAAATATTAACATGTTATCTGTGATATTCTTTGCGTGTGGCATGAGACAATATTAACAAGTGCTCGCATATACTACAAGTTGATGTATTGTGTTTCGTAGAAAAATATGAGGATACATTATCGCAGTCAAAATCCAGTTTTTGACTGCGATAGGAATAATTCATCAGTCAATTTTGGGGTAAATCTACTCCTATTTTTTCATCTCTGGGTCTCCATTTTAGAATTCTTCATGTCCGTTAGTCATTAGCCTAGCCACATGACCTGCTCATTGCCACATTTTTTAAACAGCCGCCCATCAGAGGTACTAAGACTTTCTAGTGGTGTAGAGCATTTTTCAGAAATTTGTTCTTAGTTTATATTTTAATTTATTTTTACGATAAGATGATTATAAACCAAAAACACACGAACGATTTTTTCCCCTAATTTTGACAAATATTGTCGATATGATTCCATATTGCTTAACACCTCCCAATTAGAACTCTCGCGAGCGAACAGGAAAATAACAGATGAGATTTATTGTTTAACACCAGATAGTACATAGTTTTGAGTTATAAAATGTAAAAACTTTTCGATCAACAATGAATATTGATGGACTACCACAATCTATAAAGCATATAGATTTTGCAATTTGAGTTATTTTAAAGGCTATAAATTAACACATTGCGTTTACATATTTTCCGGACGAAATACATCGGTGATTTATATTGATGGATGATGAGTTTATTTGTAGGTTAACAAACAATTTCATAGTTTCTTTTTTTGTACTCGTAAATAATGATTCCATATTTATGCTTTTAACATTTAATGCAGGACAATTCAAATTTACATTAGATCAAATAATATTCGAGTTTTTGTAACACAATATTACTTTTTTATTTAATCGGAATTCACTCGTTATTATGAATATGGATTGGTTACTTAAAAAAAGAAATCTAAACTAAATGGACTTATATCAAATCATTTTATGGATTCTGACTATAAAGAAATATTAATATATTATTTTCGATGTAAAATTTAAAGGGACTATGAATTTATGTAAAAAAATATATAAAATCATTCACCTTCTTCATTATACTTTTATTCAAATCCGGTGGTGCATAGGGCAGTGCATCATATAAACGCAGTGTTATCTTGATTATTAACGCATGAAGAAAAGATGATCAGCCGTTTGCATCAGGTACCAGTCCAGGATATTATTGAATAAATATTTAAGTGAAAAATATCACTTATATCATCATTATATATTATTATTTATTACTTTTACAAAAAAAATCTGAATGTTATTAGTAACACAATGTAATAAGCTTTCAGTTTTCAATACCAAAATAGATAAACGTTTGGAAAGCTAAGCTCCAGTTTGTAAGACTTATAAGGCACAAGCTTTGTGCAAGAGTAATTCTAGCTACTTAGTTATTTCATTTCAGTTCTCTCCACTACAAGTAACTAAAGAGATTACGGATCTCAAATCAGTACTCGCGATTCGGTATTCAGAATAAACCGAGATGAAATTCTCAAATTGGAATAGGTACGAACGGAATCGAAGGGAAATTTAATTTCAATCTCTGAGTTGAATTTCATTGTCTTAGCTAGTTTAATAGTAAATTAACGTTAGAATATTCTACGTTACGGAAAAAAAATGTATTTTTATATATTTTTAACAATTAAATTTTTAACATTTTTAATACATACCTTCATATATAGATGTGAACATATGATGCCTCTAAAATAGAGGGAATGTTAGTTATATCTCAAAATAAAATCAAGGAAAATTCTTGAAAAATATAAGTTATATTTATATTTCATAAAAAAAACAATTTCTTATAAATATTGTAAAACCAAATTGGTATGAAAAAAATTATAATTATTTATGTATAAGATTACATTTC
Organism: Brachycentrus maculatus; assembly: GCF_059751285.1. Classification (NCBI taxonomy): domain Eukaryota; kingdom Metazoa; phylum Arthropoda; class Insecta; order Trichoptera; family Brachycentridae; genus Brachycentrus; species Brachycentrus maculatus. Next base: position 455,929 of record NW_028280868.1, on the reverse strand, counting down.
ATTTAAATTAAAAATAAAGACAAAATATCAAATTATAATATTGATGTTCTTAAACTCTGTAACAAAATAATCCTCATGTGCAAAAAAAAGGTGACAAAAAAATCTTGGAATTTATGAAATGATTAGAACATCATAAAATTAATTAAACAATAAAATAAACTATTATTTTTTGACATCTCATCAAATATGAAGAAGGATATGGAAGTCCGGGCATTTATGGGGCTGACGACCGTCATAGGCTGGTTTAAGTGATCACTTTACACACGTGTTATACTAGTTATTTTCATCTTCTTCATCTTTGATGAGATGTCAAAAATAATATGAAAAATAACTCCAATATTTGTCGATAATCCAGATTTGTGAACAAGTTCAAAATGTTGTTAAATAAACTGTATTTAAAGCCATTTTTTAAAATGTTTACCATATGAAGCGAAAATTTTCAACAATGAGATTGTAACTATTGATTTGTTGAGGTTTACTGCACCATAGGAGAGCTTGTTTGCGGAACTTGAATGAAAATTTTACAAGTAAATTAATTTCCAAACCAAATTGAGCACTGGTTTTGAATGGCCGAAAACAATTTGAAATTGAATATGTGTTCTCCACACGTGAAATATGATAATAAATATTCACAGAGTAATGCAGTAACGGAGCCCCAGAATATTATATTTATTTCAGATGGAACTTGAAGCTGGATCTCGTTAAAGCTCTATAAATATATTCTATATTCCCTCGTTCTCACAAACGTCGAATATTGTATAATATATTGTATATGTATAACTATTTAGCGGAATATATTGTTTTACTAACAACGCCATTTTCCCACATTTTTACTTTTTTATTCGTGCTTAGTTTAAACTTGAATAATATATAATACAATAATAATAGTAATATGTTTGTGTGTGTGTGTGTGTGTGTGTGAGCAATATTTTTTTGTTCACAAATCTGGAATATCTTACATAAAACTAAAAGAGTTAAGGCTCAATTAAAAAGATTCTTTCATCTCACCATAGATGTCTCTAGTGAATTTCTAGTGATTCAAGAACAAGGTTTCTAAATTGTTTCATATATACAGAACTTCCCAGAATTTAAGTAGTGTGGTTGTCAATAATGGGTAGAATTGGTATATATATATATATATATATATATATATATATATATATATATATATATATATATATATATATATATATATATATATATTTGAGTCGTGTGGTTGTCAATCATGGGTAGAATTGGTGAGTGTTATTCATCTAAACCTGCCTATGACGCTTGTAAGCCCCATAAATGTCCATACTTCTATACATTTCTTCATCTGTGTTGAGATGTCAAAAAATAAATTGTGTTTATATATGTGTGTGTATTTATAATAATAAACTTTTATGTAAAGGTTCGCCAGCATGTGATTCTTTATAGCAAACAAAACCTTGAAATATTCCTTAAATTTATTGAAAAAGAGCCTGATCATATAACTCGTCTTACCAATACGCAGAATTTGTATTTGTTGTAGTGATTTCGAAGTCGTTTTGGTAATTACAAATAATTTAAAAAAAAAACATTTTTATTATGCTTTTTTGTTTAGGATATTTTACGTTTTAATATAAATACCACGATGATAAATATAATATCAGAAAATTTGTTTGTGTAAATAATGAATTTTAATTAAAAACAAGTAAACAACAACATATTCTCCATCCCTGTATTTCTTAGGAAAATAAAAATAACTTGTTATTTGCAAATCTTGTTCCGAGAACGTATTGTCATCTCATAATAAATGTTTTCAAATCGGTGACAATAAACTGACGTCATTATCCGCACCACTATTGGTCATCAATCATATAGCACAATTCAATACATTGAGGGATTTTTCTTTAGAAAAACGTTCTACTACCAACACACAAAAGATTTAGTCTCCATACAAGATTTGGGTAAAATGGTAGATTATTAAAATTTGCTTTATCGTTACATTTTATAACAAAAAAATTGATATAATTTTTATGAGTGTATAAACAATTTTTTTTAACAAAAAAGGGAAAAACCTAATTAAAATGTTAAAGTAATATTTTACATAAACTGTTAAAGATTTAAAACATTTAAGCTTTTATAATTTATATTTAAAGCACTAACTTTGTGATTTTCCATTTTTTAATTAAAATATAACTTTGTTTTAAAATCACTTCAAACGTTTTATTATAACTTAATTATAATATTTACCTTAGGTTAGCTTTGAAACTAGTAGACATTTTAATTAAGTTATAATAAAACATTAAAAGTGATTTTAAAACAAAGTTGCATTTTAATTATATTTCAGATTTTGTTTTTTAATTACGCATATATGTTGACAAAAGTGTGTTCATAAGTTGAAACATGTAGAGTTGTGTGCATAAATATGTTTTTCACAAGATTTTTTTTTTTGTGGGTAGCTTAACATACTTCAATAGAAAGCGAAATAAAAAAAACATAAAAATAAAAATCAACAACATCAAAAAAATCAAATATCTTAAAATACTAACCATATTTTGATAAATAAAAATAATTTTTGGAAAACAATTATAATGTTTGTGAATACAAATAATGAAGTGTAAATAAATAACCATTTTTTAAAACACTTATTACTTATGTTAATTTGAACATTGAGGCGTAAATAAATAAATATTTTAGGAAACAATTATTAGTCAACAAACATTGAAGTTTTAATAAATAAGAAATTGAAACAATAATTTTGTATGTTAATACAAACATTGAAGTGTAAATAAATAAATGTTTTCCTTTGTATAATAATGCTGTAGTTTAACACTAATCCTCGGAAACCAAAAAGGTTAAATTTGATGTAGGCCAACCTAAACAAATAGTAACACTTGAAAACAAACATAGTTTTTGGAATATTGTGTACAAAATGTTGATAATTCTGTCATTATTTGAATAAGATTAACTAACGAACAACACGTCCGACAAGGGAGGATTTTGTGGAGTGAGAGAGGGTTCCGTTACCAACCGGAAAATCTATTACATTACTTTTCGTCCCTGTATAACATATTTGCACTTTAAGTTTGTTCAAAATTATTGATTTTATGTATACGTTGAAAGGAAATTGAATTACAGTTTAAAATAATGGAATAAGAATATCTTAACTTATTTTTGTAGATCTTAAAATACTAAATTATGCATAGGAGACTGCATCGCTCCAACGTAGTGTAAAATTTATCGTTAACGAAATTAATGAGAGGTGATCAGTCTCGCGCAATAGATACCAGTCCGGGGGGTTTTTAATTAATATAATAAATTAGTGAAATGAAATCAGTGTGGTCATATGGGTACAAGCATTATTTTTATCTTACTTTTAGTGAAATTCGTAAATTGTTTAATTCATAAACTGCTTATTCTTTATAAATGAACTTTTAACTGATACTAACGTATATATAGTTTTGTTTTTTTCATATATTAAGAATATTTAAGTTGACTGCATAAACAATAAATTTGTTTTGTTTGCAACCTTCACAGTATTTTTTTATGAGCAGATATAACAAAGTTTTATTTATTTATAGGTGAATTGTGGTGTTTTCAGCTATCCCATACTTTATTTATTTACTTAAATATTCACATGCATTTTAGATAGTGGCACACCTCAGTAAATATTTATATCGTAACTTGAGAAAACTGAGTAAACACTTTGTATTCTTAGCTCTTAGTAAAACGCAAGAGGCATGATGCGAATAAAACTGTTTTTTCATTCCGCTGAATTTCACTTAAAAGCTTCCATCGATCATAAAACAGTCACACGTTCCTAGGGCCTGAAACGATGTCCTGAATAACGTTACACTATTTTTGTTATCATGGTTTTTTAGGATACATTCTATCCTATCCCTGTGCAAGTTTCCAGAATATCTTTGTAGGCGTTAATCTGAAAAAGCTTTACAAAAGTCCGAAAAGCTCTGACCGGAAACGGGTCCCGACGGACGCGGGAAGCGGATTCCATCCCAGACGGATTTTCGAAAGCTTTGCTTCCTCTAGGCCACATTAGAAAATATTTGAACCATGCCTTACGGTCCATTAATCTCAAATTTAAATCTCTTCGCAAATTATATCTGCGTTTAATGTACTAGGTACATATTGTGACGAGTCCTTTGTATGGTGGTAAAAGCGGTTATTTCCCTATTTTGAGATAGCAAATTCAATTTCCGAGTACGTAAAGTTGCTAAATAATATATAAGCGTTTAAAATGATGTACAGATTTAAAATAGTTAGTAAAAAATGATAAAATAAATTAAAATTTAGAATCGAAAGATGAACATGTGTTGAATTATTTTAGTGATTTGATTATATTTTAGTATCCTTTGTATTTTAAAGTTTTGAGATAAAATAATCTCATCCCATTTTAAACCGATTTATAACTAGCACTTTTGGAGAGACGAATAAGACAATTGTTGGGAAATATATCCAAAATTAAACACGGTAATTTTATTGAATTCTTCTTTTATTTACAAATATGATATGTGACGCGTTTCGTCTTATTAATACATTATCAAACACTGTGAGTATTAAATAATGTCTTAATTAGACGAAACCCGTCCCTTATCACATATGTAAATGAAACTAAAATTCAATCCAAAAACCGCGTATAATTTTAGATATATTATTACCCAACAAATCAAAATGAGATTCTACCAACTGTCTGCAGTTACAATAAATAAGTATAAGTTTTTTTTTATATTATTTCGAGAAATAAAAATACTTTGTGTTCTGATCCACTCACAAATGTGAGTGGATCAGAACACAAAGTATTTTTATTTCTCGAAATGATATATCAAGATGATCCACAAAGTTAATGCTTTCAATATTCAAAACAAACAAAAAAAGTTTTTTTCTTTATATTACAGTAAAAAAAGATTATTAACCGATTACCTTTATTTACATTACCCAATTCAACGTCTGATAGTGTCATGTGTAGAAATAATTATAGAACTCTTATAACAAACATATATTAAGAAAAATATATATACTTTATCTGCTCTCCGAGAATTCATGGTTTACAAAACATTTAAAAAAAAATTATCATATCCGTATTTGGTCCATTATTTTCCTTACAATATTGTTTAACAATGGAAACAGCATACTTGCGCTAAAACAACACACCACCGGAACATTTCCACCCTGTTTCTGTGGCCAATTAATAGTCCCTTGATAATGCAACCCTTTCTCCCGACTTTATTTATTATTGTACTGCTTTATATAATTACTAATGGATACCCTGACATGTATTTACGTTTTAAAAAAAACACTTTAATTTAAGGGTAAACGAAAAAAAATCATGTCAACTGAATGCCTTAAAAATAACATTCACGACTGTTATTAACATAGTACAAATATAATATGATCGTTAATAGCTCTTCTAACTTCATCATTACCCAATGGTGCATAGGACACCACATAATTGTACAATTTTATGCTTCTTGTGCAAGTAAATGCCTGTTATTTTTTAAAAATATTTTTTTAAATACTCCGGACGTCTCATCGAAGAAATGTCAATGCAAACCGTAAAGCTGCAAATTAAATATTAATCCTATCATTAATACAACAACTAAACTAGAATATCTAAAAGAAAAAATCACTTTCAATCATTTCATGCTCAATAATTGTTTAATAAATTCATTGAAGAAGGAAGGCTTAAAACAACAAAATTATTTTTAACTAGAGAATATTAGATTTATCGCACCTAATATAAGATTTGATTCAAAAAAAATTTTTTCACTCATCAAAAATATTTAAGTCGAAATTCAAATTTTCATCAAATACAGATGTTTATATAAAGTACGTTATAATTATTGTACGCAATCACCATGTCCCCACCAAAGGGCCATACATTACCTAAATGCACCATTCATCATTTCCCATGTTGGTACTTCACATCGAAGTTACATTCCCCTACACAGTACGTCTGACGTCGAGTCCATAATATTACAAATCTATACATTACTCATACATGCATTTGTAAGGTACATTGGTGCTTTGTAAGGAATCCAACATTGATTATGCATGAGGCATTTCAATATTGGCAAACGATCTGAGCTAGGAGGAAACGAAAAACCTGATACGTTTTTGTGGATTATTTTGAATTGGTACAAGTTTATTTTTCCCTATTTTATGTGATTTAAAAATAGATTTTTTCAACTTCTTAGTGTTGTAACAAGCACGTTTATATCGTGCTGAAGGACTCTAAATCTACAAAATGGAATATTGGATATAAAAAAACGTTTATCTCTGAAGTCAGGTGTAAAAAATATACTTGATACTAGACTTGTGATATGCCAACAAAGTTATTTGGTTTTACGGTCCCCTATAAAAAATGGTTTTAGGACAAGCGATTCTCATGTTCCGAAGTTTTCTTAAACGTCGATGGTTATATTATTTCTAGGTTATTACAACAAATATTAAAAGTGATGCAACAGTATTATTATCATAACTTTGAGTGACTTGCTAGGGAGCACTCTAGCACTTGAACAAACCTTAATTTTAAGCATCGATTGGCGTGCCTTGTATAAAATACAATGAGTTAACGAAAAATTATCGACAATCGAATCGTCATTATAGTCAGACAATGTTTAGAATAATATTAGAGAAAACATAACGAAAGTGAATAACTAAAGGACATTGACTATGGTGAATTTTGGGTCATTATATTGCAATGATTGTGAACATTATTCCATTAATCTATGTGATATGATAAATGATAGGTTGCATTTCATAAAAAAATTTATTCAAATGTAAAAATACAAAGGTGAGAAACAATCACGTATAATTTTATCTTACGAATATTCTCATTTCCATAATGTGATATTATAAAGTATGAAATACTTAATTATGAACTTGAAATCTAAACACTCGCTTTTAAATTGATCCACGTGAAGAGAGTATCTAGCGATCCTTCCAAATGGATAATTTGCCTAAAATTTAAACAACCGCATAATTATTCCCGCTTATAATCCCTACAATCTGCCCCATTTAATTTGGCAAGAATACTTTAACCGTCGAATATAGAAGGGTGATGAAACGCACAACAGAATTGAATAAAATCCGTCGTATTTATCCATTGTTTTTAATCAACCGACCCTGTGGTAAGTATTTGTCTTTTGAACTTTTTGCTCATATATTTTGCACAGACAATTAATTCTGCCGAAAAAAAAAGGAAAAATAAATAGTCGTGACAATAGGAAAGCGGGATAATTACACTAAAACATTATGTTCTTCTTTATTGCGGGAGGCATAATATGGGGGATAGAGAGGGAATTATTCCAAGGGTAGAAATATTTGTTGACTAATAAAACCAAGTATTTTATCCAACGCTTGCATTACATTTACCAGACTTGTCCCAATTTACGGTTGGATAGATATTCTTCATAGAAACTTTATTTTTTAAATAAGGATAAAATGCTTTTTTTAAAACACGATTTAATATGCTAAATTTGAAATTTATAATGCCAATACAAATGGGACATAATTTGCTATTTTTTTTTAAATTTGAAATATCACTTATCAAGCAACGAGCTTCTTTTGATGTTCAATGAGATTTACCTACCTAACATATTTATGAATATTTTTGTAGTATTTTTAATCAAAATCGGAAAAATTCATTTCCGTATTGTAAAACCAAAGGTTGGATATTTCTTTTCCTAATATCGAGAAATTTCTTTGCAACAATAAGAAAAATGGCCAACGTTATGTAGTTTGGAAATGTGAAGTATTGCAAAAGTACGTGAAATGTTAACAATGCAATGGGAGAAGGGAAGGAATATGACTGAAAAGGATATCTCGGATATTGAAAAATAGGAAATAATATTTATCATATTCTGTAACCATTTTTTTTTAATATTTTATAAACATCCTAGAAAAACCGACATACATGATAAAACAAAGATAATTTAATGTAATCTCTGGAGCGTTTCAAACGGTTCTTTTTCATTATATATAAATTATAAGCTGTTATTTTATTATAAAAATTAATTAAATTATAACATTTTAAATATCTTTTTTTGAATTTTTTAATAAACTAATATTTGTAACATTTTGAGAGTGTCCAAATACTTGTTCAAAACTCTGTCTAATTTTTTTATATTTTTTTCATCTCACTAATAGATATCTCTAGTGAAATTCTAGTACTTCAAGCACAATGTTTTGAACTTCCAAGAATTCAAGAAGTGTGGTTGTCCATCATGGGTAGAATTGGTGAATGCTACACGTGTGTTAAGTGATCACTTAAACCAGACTATAACGGTTGTAAACCAAGTAAATGCCCAGACTTCCATATTCTTCTCCATCTTTGTTGAAATGTCAAAATATAACAAATATTTGTATGAAATATTACGTTCAGGTAAACCTACAAGCTTTGTTTTTGAAAATTGGAACCAATCGTGGCGGAGTGGTGGTCGATCCTATGAATAAACTCGACTCTATTGGAAATAAAATAGTTATACCATAGAGATACATATTACAAGACTAGGAAACAGTAATAATAAGTTTTATTGTATTTGTGGTAATAAATGCAAATTAAGTATATTCAGGTATAGGATTAAATACTCAACAGAGCAAAACTAAACTTATTTTATATTTTTTTCGTACATACACCCTTTATCTTGTTAAATTTCTTTTCATCATAGAATCTCGGATAGGCTCGTCACGACACGATAGTAATAATGTTTAATTATTATAGCTCTTCGAACGGACCACTCCCGAACCGCTTGTAAAGGTCCTCACGGAAGCAGTAAATCCATTTTCCCTTATTGTTCATCCTGGACTTAGTGTCAGGTAACGGATAAACAGACTTTATAGAAATTTAGAACAATCCCTCTAGATATAAAAGGCATTCAGCGCAATTCCTTTATCCAAATCTTTCCTTGAGCTTTCCTTTACAATTTCTGTTCATTGAAACAAAAAATAAGAGCCGTATTTCGTCGCTTTTCGTGAATGAATTACAAAAGAATTTTTATATTAATAAAAAAAATCTTCTGAAAAATTACAGCGACTGACGCTTTAATTTATTGTATTTTTTTCCGTTAGCTCTATGTCGTTTTTGGATGATATATACATAAAAATTATATAACAAATACATTTAAAAAATGCGAACCACCGGCTAATGAACTTAAGTTATTCACGAAAAAAAAACATTTATATTATTTACGTTGCTATTAGCTACGACATTAAAATGGTTAGTGTTTACTAATATTCAAAGAGTAAAATAAAAATCATACTTTTGGAGGTTCCGCCTAAATGCTTCGCAAAAGGTTCACATCCGTTGGAAATCTATTATTCCGTCGTTAATTTTATACTGCTATTACACACTTAAACATAGCTTACAATAATGGGTTATCTTTTCTTTTATTATCTTGTTATGTACAAGATTAAGAAGTTTTTTCTTAAAATAAAATAAAATAAGTATGTTTGGTGTAGATTAAGAACTATAATTTTATGATTATTGAGAAATAATTCTGGCGAATATTTAAAAATATATTTTTCTTGACCTAAGCACTATGTAGGTTTACATTAAATTTATATGTTACATTTAACCAAATTAGTATAAGGAAACAGTTCTGAATTAAGAAAGGTGTGTTGAGATGGTTTGGATTTGTAGCCATAAAAAAAACCCTTGTCTGCACCCCAATGGTGCATAGGGCACTGCGTAATACAAACGAAGGGTCAGGAGTCGAAATAATCGTCGGGTTTTTGCAAAGACAGAGTGGTGTGGCGTTCGATTCTCTCTGCCTACCCCTGCGGGGAAGCGGGGTGATGGTTAGTTAGTTAGTAAGTTAAACAGTTCTGTGAAAAAAAATATTAGTGTTTTATCAATTGTGTTTTCATTTATTTTTAAAGAATATTTTGGATGGAATAAGTTATCACTTAATAGGAATGTGGAATGTGATGATAAGTTACTCCGCGAAATAGGCTATCGACTTAAACATTTCTCATACCCCGATAAAACCGTTAAGTTCTAACGACTCTAGGAAGATACTTGCAATATTAATTGACTTTAGATGATCATTAATACAAGTTTATGAAACTGTTATACGTAGAAGTACCCATCGAAAGCTGATTCCATAAAATAATTATAAGTGGATACCTTCTTATAATAGTTTTACGAGTTATAAGTTACGATAGAAGAACGGGGTTTAAGACCGACCATTGTTAAATCGTAAATATCTATTTAATCGTTCATAAAGGAAAATCAATATGTTAAGGACATTTTTGTATCAGAATAGTTGAAAAAATACGTAATTAAAATAAGTCTAATCCTCTAATAATAAACTGTCCTCATAAATAAATGATGTGTGGGTGGGTCTTAAGAAGAATCCCCAAAACGTATCAAGCAAATGAAGTTATAAATATTAAAATCTTCGCTGTATATCGAATGAATAGAATCAAAACTTCGCTGTAGCATCAAAACATTGGAACTACAATGTCAACTTTTTTGGGCGAAGCAATTTTTCTACACAATATTTTTTAACATGCTGCCTTTAACCATCAAAAGTTCCAAAAGCGATTGTGTGTTCGAGAAATGTACCCATCCGTTTAAATGATAATGTGATTCATATTCTTAAATTTATATATCTGTGATTCAAAACAATTAAATTGGTTGTTGCGTAAAAACTTCAGATATATTTAGGCATTGCTGAAGTTTGCAATATTATAATATAATGTAATTTTAAAAAAATAAAGAAACAAAATAATAAAAATATTATAAAATATTATTAAAATATCAGTTATTATACAGACCTGAATGATGGGAGTTTAACTTCTGAAACATGTAGTCTTTAATAAAACTCAAGTGGTAAAAAACAAAGTGTTTTCTTTAATTATTGTAACATGTCTTACCACAAAGTTAATGCCGAAACAATAAATAAAATAATAAAATAATGTTTTTTTTCAATCAACAGAAGCATATTGATAGTAAGATTGCATAAGTAACACATATGATATACATAATGAGATATTCAATGAAAGAACACATATGTTAGATTTTTTGTGTGTAGAAGGGCTAAAGCCATGTTTCTATACCAGCTGCTGAACTAGAGATGTTTGAGGAATCATTCCACCATTAGACTGAAACAATAATTAATATTATGTCAGTAATTTGGACAATACAATATTACAAGCATCCATCCAGCTGATCCACTGTATCCGGAACGGAAAATGGATGAAATTATTAATCAATGGAGATTATATCGAAACGTCCATGAGAAGATTATATTTTATATTTATCCACTCGATTGATGATCAGATTAACTTGTTATCTTCCCTTATTGATGAAATATAACGGATTAAAAAAACATTATTACTTAATGAAGAAAAAAAATATATTAAAAATATTAATTTGTTCACATTCAAATACATAATTATCTATATTAATAAAAAATGCAACACTGTGTAGTTTCCAGAATATATATTTTTTTAACGTTATTGTGAATACTAACCAAAGTATTGAAGACTTTAAAAACGCGTTTTTTTACACTTAGTTGGTTGAAGTTAGAAATAACAGTAAAAAACTATATGCTTAAGCAATCCTTAGATAAGAATTTAAATATTTCTCTCACATAACACAAGAAAGCACCTCCCAGGATAGTATACACATCACAATTACAGAACACTGAACCTAACACATACCTGTTTTGGTCAAAAGAACTTTGATTTTTATGCAACAAAGTTGTACAACCTGTTTTTCTCCTCACAATTTTTTTTTCTCTATCAAGCATTTATTGTAAGTAATCAAAATATGAAAAAATATGAAAAATGAAATCAAAATAGTTCCGTGTCCATTCATCGATCATAAAGTATTTTCAAATATGGGATGGTAAATTAATGTAAAATGATCATTTAAAGCAAATTCTTAATAACATTAATCAAAATTGGAAAAGGCGGTTTTTGGTGAAGGGAAAAAATATTATTTTACCCAAACCTCAAGACAAAATAACTCAGATTTTGATGGAAATCTCAACAAAGATGATGAAGACTTTTGAGATAGGAAATTAAATATTGGGCATTTACAGGGTTAACATGCTTAAAAATGTTTAAATCTGGAAAAAAAGTATTGTAAAGGAAGTTAGTATTTGTGAACAACAATAAAGACACGTTTAAAATATTGTAAGATAATAATTTCATCATTGTTGTTAATCATAAAGTAATTAACCAGAATATTTTATTATTATTCCGTTTATATAAAACTATCATTAACAATATTATTGATAGTATTTTATAACGTTGAAATAAGTACCAGATTTCCGTGAAAACAATCGTCATAAACTTTTCATCATAAAACATCAAAATTTTACGCTAGGAAAAGCTATCAAATTTATTACGACTATTGATTAAACTATTAAAGGAGGGTTTAGCCAACCGCAGCTATAACTGCCAAAATATTTCACTGATTGTAATGATTAATGTCAGTTTCCTGTTATAATATTTTTAATATGTTCTCACAGCGGCATTATGGTCAGAATGCAATGTAAACCGTAATTAATGTGATTCTGTTTCCTGAGCCCGAGTCCACCCTGGTTCGACCTTTATTGTCCCGCGTGTCCATAATGCCCTTTGTACTGGCAATGTGTGACATTTATATGATTAATCAATTCCTGATACAACTCTGGATTTACGTGCAAAATTATTACGTACCAGTGTCGGCGCTAGTAGGACAAGCGATGGATAGTGCAAACATGATTGAATATTTAGTTGGAAGATTAACAACTTGTTTCATCACTGAATGAACTAATATATTTATTTGATTTACATTTTGAGTGTGTTCAAATACTTGTTCACAAATCTGGATTATTTCCAATATAGGAGTATTTTTCATATTATTTTATATATATATATATATATATATATATATATATATATATATATATATATATATATATATATATATATATATATATATATATATATATATATGTATATATTTATATATATATATATATATATATATATATATATATATATATATATATATATATATATATATATATATATATATATATATATAAATATATATATATATGTATATATTTATATATATATATATATATATATATATATATATATATATATATATATATATATATATATATATATATATATATATATATATATATATATATATATATATATATATATATATATATATATATATATATATATATATATATATATATATATATATATATATATATATATATATATATATATATATATATATATATATATATATATATATATATATATCTTCTTCTTCATCTTCTTGCTCAATGCTGAGCGTCGTGGTCTTCTGGAATGTCAGGCACTTGGTGCACAAGTCCTCTCCATTCTTCCCGGTCCTGGGCCAACTTGATGGCTGCGTTTAATTCCTTTATTTGGTCTTAAATAATTTTCTATTTTTTTTTATATTTCATTAAACGAATGTGCTTACACATTTGCTTTCTTATTTCAACCGAAGTGTAGAGTTCTAACGTTGACTTGTATGACTAGTTTATTTTTGGTCAAGTGAAGATATTGCTTCACAGCAATAAACCCGTCAATGCACATAAATTGTGAACAAAAAGTTTTGGATTGCAGTAACGGGAATGTTGTACATTATTTTGTTGTTATTTAATACCATAAAAAGACTGAAACATATGAGCAATTTACTAAAATATTATGTTTAAAGAGTAGTTTTATAGAAAACTTGTTTTTATTCTGAATAAATAATAAGATTTCTTGTTCGTGTGTCATCTGATTTAATAATTGTCATTTTATCATTAAAAATGCGTGGCCTTGAAATAATTATTGTTTCACTTGAATATTAAATTTCTTTAACGTCATGTCAGATATTGAAAAAAAATGCTCAGAAAGCCTACCATCTCAATTTACAAAAAGTGGTTTCAAACGAAATCTCAAATTTCGTTGTATTAGCAGACTAACTTGAAATTGAAGTTAAATAAAAGCTTGTGAGGACTAGTTTGAATTAACGCAGAAAAAGGATGTGATTCTAATTCAAATAATAATTACATTTCTAATTCCGTAATCTATCATCACTATTTAAATACACACAATTATTTTTTTGCCCATAAAAATAAACAAAAATAAGTTATTTCCTTATAAAGAGAAAACTGTTTCCTTTGGATTGACAAATGACCTATTCCCATTTCTACAATACGCTGTATTTGTAAATCCACTTGTCCTTAACAGTTGAAAATGTAGAGTGATATTTTATTTGAATATCCTTGTACTACTTTCAGACGCCATGCTAACTTTCCATATTTACCCTGATCGTATAGCATCGTATAGCAGTGTAATTCACTACATATTTCCCTACAGAGCCTTCAATCAAAAATCTCATCTGAAGGAGTAATAAAAAATATGTAGAAAGACACCACACTTTCTCGAAGTCGCAATTCTTTGGCGAAATTCAATCGGAACGGCTCCTGATCCAATAGTCTCCGCGGACCTACTAGGTGAGATAAACTTATGCGTTCAATTTAAGAAGGCAGTAAGACAGGGTATAAAAGCCTCTAGGGTTGCCAACTCCATAAAAGTTCTTTAATATAAATTTCCTTCTATACCGATATTACACTCGCAAGTTGGCGATACCTTTCTTAAGATTTTCCGGCTTTGATTTCATGTGAAAAAATAATGAACGTAACGTGCGGTTGTGTTATTTTTAAGCAATACTTAACTTTCTACTTTAAAAGTTTTCTGACTTCCAGGAGAGCAATCTTAGATAAAAAATACCTTTAATAAATAAGTGAAAGTAAAAGTTTTTTCCCCTCTTCAAACTTCGCGTAATTGAAATCTTTTAAGATAGTAAATACTCGTTTATCATTATGGATGGCCAAAAACAATGGCAACGAAAACTTATCATTTATATAAAATTAACTTAAGTTAGTTTATTGTTCATTATAACATACCAATGTAATAATTTATGAGGTTTTAATTGGTAAATAAATTAAATGAACTTGAAATTTTAAGAAGTAGTTAAATAAAAATTTTTTTTAAAATTAGATTGTCATTTTTGTATAATTTTATTTTTATCTTAATTTTATCTTACATTTATCAACCCACCTTTGTAATACGATGGTATTCAACGATTTTTTCACTACGTAAATTATCAAAGAGTATTATTATTATTAGTGTTGACAACCTTGTAAAAGTGGCGAGGACGGAGAGGTGATGTATGTGTCTGGAGCTGCATCCGTTAGGAACATAGCAGAGATAATGATCACCTCGTGCTTCCTGTAGGACTCCGCTGAGATGCGCTCCTCACAGCATACGCCTTACACTAAAGGGAATCCTGCAATCTAATTTGGGAGAAAGGATCTTGCAAGCGTCGCGAATAAAATGCAAAATGCAGTAAAATAAACATTTATGATATCTGTTTATATCAAATATGTTATGAGTTCATGTTACTTAATACAAGGTAAAAATCATGCACATTTTTCCAATGGCGTATTCTCAAAATATACTACGGTACACAGCAAACATAGGCACACGCAAATTATTAGTAAAGCAAAATATAAATTAATGAACTAATTTAATTAAAACAATATTAACAATCACGTTTAAATATGATTTCACAAAAGTATTACAAAATTCAGTTCCATTTCAATTAGCTCGATTCGCAGAATCATACTAAAAGTAAAAAGTGCCTTTATCAGAATAATGTTGAACCCTTTAATGTTGCTTTTCTCACTGCATTAAATCAGTCAGTGCTGTACAAGTTGGAGGAATAGTCAAAAGCTCTTTTTGTGTACTTAAATAAAAATAGTAGAAAATAAATAAAATTCAATACAAAGTACTCAAATTTTTATTTTACGAATAAAGAGGTTTTTTTCTTCTCAATTGTCATTTTATTTATCTCATTAATTGAATTTCAATATTTAAAAGCATAGACCTAGGTACTCACATAATTTTCGGTACGAAAAAAATATTTTCTCAATTTCTCGGACCGAATGAAATATAAACAGTTTTTTTAATCCACTAATTGAATTTCTGAAAAAATGTTATATTTCACAGTTAATTATGGCGTGAAATATTAAAGAAAATAGCCGAAGAAAAGAAATAGCAGAATGAGAATACGTTATTCAGATAAGAAAATTATTATTTAATGACATTGGAACGAAGAACGTTCTAACCGTTAACTGAAATATAATTGTTTTCATGGTAATTACAACATAATTAATTGAATTTTCCCAATAAATGTGACTATGAATAACTTTAACTTATAACAATTACACAATGTTTAGTGATTTATGATAAATGTTTTTCAATTATTTTTTTTCACCAAACGTTCCCTAAATGTGACCGTAAATGTTTTTATAAAGGTAATTATACTTTTTATAAATGTCAAAAATTAATACAAATACCTAAAAAAAGGTTAGAAAAATATCGTTGTTGAAAAAGTTTAATAAAATAAATAACGTTTGACAGAATGCATTTAAGAAGAAAAATGAGAGATATGAGACACACACACACACACACACACATATACACATATACATACACTCACAGATAAATTATAAAAGGATGTAAATTTCATTTCTGTGATGTTAAATTTTAAATATCCTCGTATCTTATCTGGGACTAGTCAGCAACATGTCATATAACAATGAATGATTTTTATCGACATTTCTTAGTAGGGCTACATTTTATATAATAAAAAAACAACTTTGTAAATAGTTTTTTCGACATATATTTTATTTGACCAGTGACCGAGTTTTATCGTTACCTAATTTAATGATGTCGAAACCCGGTCACTGAAAAAAAAATGTGTGGAAAAATAATAAACTTTTGTTATTATATTATAAAAGATATATGTATTTTTAAAATTATTTCAACAATAATCAACGATAAATACTTTTTTCTTCACACACTGTTTTAATTTGTATGAAAGTCATCATTTTAACAGCAATGAAAAAAAAATACGTCAAAAGATATATTTTCCTTATAAGTGTAAAAAACCGACTTCAATTTCATAATATATTCAAACCTAATTCATGAAATAAAATCTCGTTTCCTTATTTGCGAAATACATTTAAAAAATGTTTTCCTTTAAATGTTCATTTGAAAGTTGCGGCCATTTGGAGATCCAATTGCTGCAATTTAAAGTTTTATCCTGCGATCTTCGTGCAGGCTCCTCTGTTGATTCCTATCCCTAAATCGGCAAAATGTCCTTTCTCACCCTCTTAACCTCCTCGCCTCCTGGTACTTTAAGGCTTTGTACAAAGGTCTTACGAAGCTACAGAATAGTTCTGCTGTAGCTGTCGTGGGACTTTTAACCGTAAATTGTTACACCACTTTATTTTTAAGCAACGGAGTGCTAAAATTTAACAATACGTGTAAACCAGACCTGAGTATGTGTGTACATGCGTGTTGGTGTAGGTTCTGTATACGTGGACAAGTAAAATACTCGGTCCTGTAATAGTGAAGTGTACAAACTGTTTAAACTTCCCTAGAACTATGCTCCCACCTTTTGCTTACTTTTAATATTACTTTTACATTTTTTTAAGTTGAAGATAATCTCAATTGCCTAAAATACAATTTGGACGATAATTTTAACTGTATCATATCTATTTATTTTTAATACTTGAATGTAACAGTGGCTGATGTTTTTTTAAAACTTTCTTCATTTTCAATTTCACGACTACCTGTTTAAGAATAACCATTTCATTATGAGATCAGCTGTAATCTACAGTAATTAAAACGGTTATTCCGAAACCGAAAGACGTGAAAAAGAGTTTTTTTGTGGTACTACACAAAGTGAATGATCAATTTTCAAATTAAATTCATACTACCATACCACAAAATAAAAAATGCCTTAAATGTACAAAAATATCATTTTAATAATAATAAGTGAGGTATATTACTTTTATTTGAGTTTTTTTTTAATTATTTGAATAACAAAAACCCCTATAGTGTATTGACCCCTATAGTGTTTTAAAAATCTTTATTTCGTGTAATTTTATATAATTTGATTTCAATTAACGTTAAGTGGGTTTGTGTTGTTTTTTTTAAATACAAGTATATCGAGTGTTAAATCACTCATAAACGAGTGGAGGCTTAAAAAAATATAAATAAATAAATAAATATATATATATACATATATATATATATATATATATATATATATATATATATATATATATATATATATATATATATATATATATATATATATATATATATATATATATATATATATATATATATATATATATATATATTTATATATATAAATATATATATATATATATATATATATATATATATATATATATATATATATATATATATATATATATATATATATATTATATATATATATATATATATATATGAATATATATAACGGTTAAAATTGATGGACGTTTACATTGAATGTTTGTTTTACATTGTCAATATTTAATTTTATAAGATTAACAAAGGAATAGTATGTTTTAACAAATTCAAAAATCTTATTACAAAAGCAATCCACATTAAAAAAAAATTTAAAAAACTTTTTGAAATTAATATTTTAATGTTGTTTAAAAGTCTTTTATGTGATATCCTTAATCTCATTTTTACTCTTTGTCGTATTGGGACATCAAAACGTATATTATCTGTTTATGAATAAAATTGTAAGTAACAACCGGCGGGTATGTATGAGGAGATGCATGAACATACATAGAAGAGGCGAAGAATGTTTGCAAAGACAGAGTGGTGTGGCGTTCTATTCTCTCTGCCTACCCCTGCGGGGAAGTGGCGTGATGGTTAGTTAGTTAGTTAGTTAGAATAAAATTATCCCGAAATATAAAAAAATATATCGTGCATATCACAATTTTTTTTCTAGTTTGTGATACTATTTATTTATAAAGAAGAAAACCGCAGAAAAGTAAATTCAGAAGAAAACAGAAATAATACAAGGATAGCACTGCATAGTATTATATTAATAATGTAGATGGAAAGGTATCCATAATACGGAAGAAAGGTGCACTGCAGTTTCTCCCGCGAGTACTGAACGAAGTGTGGAAACGTGTTCAATGTCGTTGCACAAAACGAATTCTTTTTGTATTTTATGAAACAAAACAAAAAGGTACATTCCTAGGGATAAACAGCAATACTTAAATTCACAAAGTTTTCTCAAATTAAACGAATTATAAAAGTAATGTCTTATAATTCATCTTCAAAGCTAACGCTTTGATTTACAAAGAAATTCAGATAGTTTTTTTGTGGGGATTAATAGTTCTGACTTTAAGTTGAGCCAGCTGACAAATACATACTCGTATATGCTGTAATCAAAAAAAAAACAAAGCGTAATTATTCATTGTGCTGAAATAAGAAAAATGTTGAAAATAATAAACTAAATTGGTAAAATCTTTTAAGATGTAAAAATGAAATGGATATTTATTTGAATTTTTCTCCCTTGTGTGAAAGTGTTGAAATAGTCGGATGGTTCACAAATTGATTCAATTAACTTAAATAAGCTGTAAAGATAATTTGTGCATTAAACGTAGGTACTCGCGATAATAATAAGAATAAAGTTTAAGTGTGAAGTCCTTAAAACTTAAAACCGTTTACGATTTATGAACCTTCGGCACCCGAACTTCTGAAAGAGCGTTTCGGGTCGGCGAGGGGTGGTGGAGGAGAGGGGCGAGGGGGAAGAGGGTGACTCGCGAGAGAAAGGGTGGGGGCGATAAATCGGTCTCTTGAAATCTACCCCCGAATCAGCCCAATGAACCCGTTACTCCGCTGAAACGGTATTTCCTGTTTCAGACACCACACTTCCGGACTGGTAGCGCGGAAGTAAATGCGGTCAGAATGCTGAAAGTTATTATGTTCGATTTCTGCAACAAAATTTTAATAAATCTTAAGCGCTCGAAAATTTTCAAACTAATTGAAAATTTTAAATGTTTATAACAAAACAGAAAAGAAATCACTCCTTTTTTAAAACTTTATAGTTTTTATTCCTTCGATGAATTGATATTGTTTTTTTTTTATTTGTTAATTTTTATTGGATACCTACTCAAAAAAACATATTTTTATTTTCTCTATGTATTTTGTACAGATTATTTAACGAGACCGAATTTTTTCCCATTCAAGGTAAATTTGAAAAAAAATATCTTGAATTTATTTATAAGATGTTTTTTACTAACCAAAGCTTTTTATTTAACGTCGCCTTTGTTAAATTAATCTTATTTTTATTGAAGACATTATTTAATTTATTAAAGGTGCCTAAAAATATGTTAACCAAAAATAATTTCGGGAAATTTTAGTAAGCGGCAGTCTGGAATGGCAGTAAAGGAACAAAGGGATCCTTTCATGTTAAATGAAAAAAACTAAAACCAACTTCATATAAAATCAAGGTTTAATCAGTGGCCAATGGTTTCTCTATAAAGGTATAATAATGCTTAGTCTCGCGGCTGTTCCTTAGTGATAGTAGCAACTTATAATTATTATTACTCTTTGACTTTTCACTTTCTATCACCCTTTTTATGTGCCTTTTAACCCTAACTGTACAGGCAGCAAAATATTATTTTCCGTCATGGTAAAATAATTATTTCATCTTTGTTTTGTTTCATCTAATAGTTTATAACATTTTACTTCAAACTATGATTTTAGCAAGGTTTAATGATAAAAACAAAATACCTAAAATATTTTATCGAAATTCCGTGTTGCGCTTTTTATTTTTGGCTCTAGGAGTAGAATATATTTAATGGGATACAGATGACGCTAGTGAAAGAGCTCAGGATAGAAAGAAGACTTGATTGGGAAACAAAATAGATTGCAGTATTCAATACGAATATAAGTTATTTATCATTTTATTAAATAAAAATGCCCTCATTGGAATATTTTTTAAATCCTAAATTTAAAAATGACTTCTGAATTCTAAAAAAAACACAATGAAAGGAATTTAAAAATTAAAACGTATCGTGAAGTAAAAGATAGATTTATGTGAGAGACGGAGAGAAAGAATCTTTTAAAATTAAATACATAAATACATAATAGACAATAAAAAATTGCACATAAAATATTTTGTTTATCCAACATTTACAGTTGTTGATTGGTGATTTAATTTATGTGATGTAAATCGACTATTTATAATTTCTACACACAGTACAAGCATAAAAACGTCACTATGGATAAAATATAAAAGTTAAAATATATGTACACAATGTTTTGTGTGAAATAAATACATTTATACGTTTTTTGTTGTTTTTTCAGAGAGATGTTCATTGAAACCACAATAGTTTTATTTCTTATTGCTCCGATGAGTATTTTCTTAAGAAATCTTCCTACATGCCATGACAATACGATGCTCGGATACTCTGAGCATATTGGATCAGCGACAGTTCAATTTACATACGTAGGTTACGAGGGAGGGACGAGTGCCGAAGGGGTGGAAGTTGGTCACACGGCGCGCCTCTAACAAACTTTAGGCGAATAATTCATGGGATCCGAGCACACCGTTTATGATAATACAAGGATTTAGGTGGAGTACAAATTGTTCCTGTTTAATGCAGCGACAACTGTGGAATTATATTGCATTATACTAGATCCTTCATCACTTGAGTACCTTTAATAGTTTGATGGATCATATAACACACATTATTTTAATATAATTTGAAAGATAAAATAAGCTTTGTAACTTATACTTAACGAAACTCAATTTTTGCAATTAATTCAATTTATTATTTTTAATAACAATACATTTTAAAATAGATGAAATGAATATTGTGCGTTTATCGCAGGGTAAGAACTTTTTTAATTTTTTTTTTGTTTGTTAAAAGCAAGGTTATTTAGTTAAATTTTGAACATACCTGCTTAACATATTAAAGTCTTCATTGAAAAATACTGCCGTGGACAGAATTTTTGTTTAAAATATTGAGAAATTCAGCAAAAATAAGATTAATAATTGTCTGAAATAATAATCTTTAGTTATGTTTGTGTAACACATAACCTTCCGCCACTCAATTTGGAAATATCCCAGATGAACCGCAAAGTATTAGTCAGCTTTGATAAAAGATCGTTCACGGGCGATTAAACAATTATCCTCGGAATGGATAGTTTAATAATGAAGGAGAATTTTGAGAAAATGAGCGTCATATTTTAAGAGCGGATGAGAAGTATTACCAAAAGCACATATAGACCATCTGCCCGTATTCTATTATGCCTTACTCACTCGTGAACTCGGGTTAATAATACTTAGTAAATTAACAACTTTTCTATTTACTTCCATCTGAACATTTTTACGGAAGATCGCGAACTTTTCCATCTTCAGGCGCCCGAATTAGTTTACTTTATGCCAAAACTTTTTGCTTCGCAATTAAAACGAAGTTATTTCATTTTAGTGTAATTCCTTTCCGACAATAGAGCCAAAGCGGAATAATGTATAAACAAATGAATATGAAAATATTTTCTTGTTTCAAACGCGGGTTATTATTCTTCGCTCCGTTTAACCATTATAAACGTAAGTATTCTGGATTCGCGAACTACGAGTGCTCCCTGACGCACATATTTTAAATACTCGCGGAACCTTGAGGCCCTGGTAATATATAATTATTATGGTACATTGTTTAATAACATTTATCACCCGAGACAATGAACGTGTTAGTCTCGTTAGATACGTCTTGTTTGTAGCGTTAATAAATTTATTATATTCAGGCAAGCGTGAAAAATATAAATTAATCTAACAAAAATATTATTAGCCACGAACAAACGAAAATAAATATTATTATTTCGTTTCTTGAAATTCAGCCACCGTGGAAAGTCAGCGAAGCAAAACGATATATATTTTTTAAGAACGTTACATAGACAAACACTTTTTATTTTTTCTTTAGCTTTGGATTTATTAAATTTACCAACCGTTTTATGACAACCAGCCAAAATAAGTAATTAATGGTTAATAAATTTATATTCCACATCGAATCTCCCATTATTCGATTTTCAAATGCGATGCGAATTCGAAATGCGATCTCTCAGAAGAATGTGCGACAAAACGATGTATGATAGATGTGCGAATAGTGAAATAAGGAAGGAATGCAAAGCTGAGATAAGCATTATCGATAAAATTAAGAAAGGTGTGTTGAGATGGTTTGGACATGTAGAACGAATGAGTGAGGAAAGAACGGTAAAACAAATTTATTAGGTGAATGTTAGTGGGAAAAGAAGCAGAGGAAGACCGAGAAAAAAAGATTATTTAGAACGATAATTATCGTATTTTGTGAACAGTCTTAAATCATATATATCAGTCTTAAATCATACGTAGGAACGAACGTCTTGTAGAATTCAAAGATATTTTTTTTGAATTTCATTAACCATATTGGTAACTTAATGCAAATCAGAAACCAAATGCGTATAAAGTAAAGTTTATCTCGTAATCTCCGTGGTCATTACTACCTACTGTATTTGCACACAATTTTTTTTTCAATGTTTTGTTTCTTGAATTATAGTTGATAATGTGGGGTTCGTTAAACTTTAAGTCGAATAAAAAATTCAACGTAAGGTAATTTTATTTCGACATCTCAACATTGGCAAACAAAAATATGGAAGGTATATACGATTTTTATAGATATTTGAATTAAAAAAAAATATTTAGTAAACAAATAAAATATATACATATCCAAATAAAAATAGCCATTTTTATTATTAGACTAAAACCAATATTTTTAGCTTTTCCACTTTTTTTTTTTTACCAGTGACCGGGTTTCGTCTCGTTACCGACATCATCAGACTGGGTCTGATGATGTCGGTAACGACGAAACCCGGTCGCTGGTCAAATAAAAAAAAGTGGAAAAGCTAAAAATATTGGTTTTAATCTAATAATAAATTAAAAATGCAATTCCATCACGAAGTGTCAGTGGATAATATAAATCTATTAAAAATAGCCATGTTAAATTAAACGTGGTTAATGATGTGAAACTTCAGTAGGTTTTACATTAAATTGAATTAATTTTTTAAAGTAATTTTTCATTTTTCAATACAAAGAACAAACCAAATAGCAAAATTCACGTGAACGTAGATATAAAAAAATTATATTGGTTCCGCTCAAAAGGTTTTTAGTTAAATGTCAAGATTGAGCAATGCCTTGAAGCAATATGGAGTGGGATGTGGTTGGTTGGTTGAATTTACGGAGGAGGAACCAAAAAGTTATTTGATGTGGGCCAAGTAAAATACAAGGGGCATAATAAACATAACACCTTCCCCCTAATAGGATTTCACTTTCATTTTAAATATTAAAAAAATACCACATGGAATTTAGTAATTACAATACATTCTCAAAATGTTATTTGAATGAAGTTGATTAAAATATGAGGATTTAAACTTATTTCGATATTAATTTACCTTTTTCGTAAGTCATGAGTGGTGAGATTTTGTTTAATTTCCATAAAAATTTTCGTGCTAAACTCTTTTTCCTTATGATTTGACCGTTTGCTGCTAAATATAATATTTTATCTAATTTAAGTAAAATTACACTTACACTTTTGTATTTGTGTAAGAGTCAAATATTTTGTTAATACTTTCTTTGTAAAACGTAAAGTTTATATATTTGTAATTCAAATACAATATTTTTGACCAAATTTGAATTTAATTAAAATAAATTAAAAATGTGCTGCCGGGAAAGGTTAGATGTATAATTATTTTTCAAGTGGATCCGTCACTTAAAGTATAGATGACGAATTTTTCTTTCAAATATTTTCGAAAATTAATGAAATTGGGAAAATGATAAATTAGAGGTCGTGTGGTAATAACAAATTTTAATAAAGTTTTCAACTACGAGAGCAGGCTATATTTTAATAAACACAACAGATTTAGAAGAAAAAGTAGTAATAACCAAGCAGAAAATAAATAAACATAATTTTACTACTAGTGAAAACTGAATTAATTTATTTTGATAAATTGTATCATTGTATAGATATATAAAAAATTAAAATTCAAAATATTTACTGACCATTTATCGTTTTAAGTTCTGTTGTATTCGAAGATGAAACGTGAAGATAAAATACTTTACAAAATAATGCAGATATTACTAAATTTTTCTAACTGATTTCTTGCATCAACTCAGTAGAATTAGAGTTTTAAAAAAACATAAAAAAAGCTTAAGCATATATTTATCATATTTATGCATTGTATGTACGTATCGTATATAATTTCCTTTAGAATACCTCACGAGCATTATGTTAGTTTTTTATTGTTTTAAGTCAATTACAAGCTATACGCACATCTTACCAAGTAATATTTCTGAGCCCTTCTGAGTAGGTCACTGAGTTATAACTTCAAAAACAACTATTTTCTCGTCCAAGGAAAACATCATCTTAGGATTAGCCCTCGACTTTAGGTAAGTGTTCAAATTCACTTGGAAAATCCCTTCAGAAATGACAGGAAAATCATTCGCTGGCAGTTTTCTCCAGTCATTCATCTGGATTAACTGTTGAAGATATTGGAAAAACTTGAACAGGATAATGATAATAATGAAGAATGTTGTACAAATATTCAACGGCTCATTTCACCAAGAGAAGTATTTGAAAATGAGCAAAAAAACATTGGGTACATAGGTACTGTTCTTTGGCAGGAAAAATTCGAAGGGTTTTTTTTGGCTAAGAATTAACATGAATCGTTTTAAATATATTTTATTATTTGTACAGCAAAAATCGCTACGTTTAATATTTTATTTTTTGTACACGCCGTAAGATTTTTTAAAAAATATTTATAAATTAATTATGAGATCCATTACTTATGATGACATTAAAAATCTCTATTTATATTTGATAACTAAGCAAATTTTCACTTTAGAGCTGATTCAAATTCTTTAAGCCAAATTATATTTTTAACACAATAATTTGACATTATAATTTGATCGGTTAATTGATAAATTTAAATATGATTCTTGATAATTTAGTTACATATTTTTTTTGATTATCAAATTCACATATTTTTAACGTTATAAATAAAGTAGTTTTGCAAATTATTCTGTATGAAATAAATAAAATATGTTTTATTTTTAAAATGATGTTTGACTAAGTATTACCCATACCCGGAATACAAATATATTATTATGTTTTAATCATTTATACTTAAGCACATTACCGTTTCTTATGTTTAATGCTTTGTTTGTAGGATTAAAACTATTGTTTATGGGCATTTTAAATATTTGCGCGTACGTCAAGTTGTGTCAGAATATCCCATAAAACGAGTCCGGTGTTTGTAGGACATACGAAAATATTGTGATTTTATTATCACATAATATATTTTAGTATTATGGCCATAGATTTGAGTAATAAAGTTTATAGCCAGACTAGAAAATATATTGTAAAGATTGTTTGCTTCATTAACTTAATGTATCTTGAAGAAATGCGGAAGGAAATAAAACAATGAAGTGATTTCTTTCAGTATTTTAAAAATATTGTGAAATTTATTCAAATAAATTTAACCTCACTTTAAAGTTGAATTATTTAAAAAGAAACAAACGAAGGCTTAGACATATTTAACTTCATAAAAATCGTATTCACATATAAATTTCTTAGCCACTGCCGATCAGAGATGCACATGATTAAATGAAATATCGTTTTAATTTTAAACGACGTTTTGAAAAAGTTATTTTTTATTTATATAATTTTGTACTATGTTCTCAACATGCAATTAAAAATAAACCTTAAAACCATCAACAAATACTGAAAAATAAAAATGCTCTTCAGGTAATTACTCGTAAATAATAAATGATATTGGTATTAAAATATGATTGTAATAGATCTCAAACCTCATATATTATATTTAAAACAATAATCATAATCAAACTCTAATGGACCTAATAGTGTAAAAGCATTTATCTTCATTATTAATAATGAATAATAATTTTTAAAAAATATTTAAATCACTGTCTTTGTAATTTTCGAATTTATAACATGCAAAATGACTTTGCTTTAAAATTTACTGTATATCAAGTTACAGTGTTGATTGGTTTGGAAGCCAACAGTTTCTCCCTTAAGTTCACTATTGGTCTTGAAGACAAAGCTGTTTGCTTTGAAACCGTTCGACATTACTCGTATAATTAAGTTACAATAAGGATATGATTTATAGAGAAATCAAATTTATTCTGATAAACATCCGTTCATTATCTAATAATTATTAATACAAAGTGTGTGGAAGTGACGGCATCATAATTACGGCAAACAAACCGCATAATTTGACATAATGGGTGCATCACATCCAGCGACCAATTTAACAATTCTCACAAATTAATGACTATAACTGCATAACGTATATGCACAAATTTACTAGAACAAAGTTATAAATTTGATTAATGTCACGATTTTAGAACGTGGGCATCAAATTTAAGACGCAACGGAAAAAATATTAATGTTTTTATATATAAACAATATATTCATGAGTAACATCAATTAATTACTTCACAAAAAATCCAAAAAATTAGTGGACAGTAAAAAAATAAAAGCGAAACTCGTCGAGTAACATTCCACATTGAGACCGAAAAGGCAAAAATCTCTCATTCATTAACTGACTTATTGACCGCAAATCGGTGACATGAAAAAGAACCAGAGGGGGAAAATGTATGGTTTGAGACCGAAAATATATTGCCAACCTGATCGACAAATTTTCAACCCATTTTAGATAGAACAATTCATATTACGTAAATTTTATAATTTTTGCTAGTTAGACTATATTTCGACAGCAAGTTTACAACATTTAGGTTACTAAAAGAAAATTAAAATGGTAATTTAATATTGGATTTCATTTATGAATAATAATATCTACCGGAAGCCTAGCGGAATGACATTGTTAGATTCAGTTATCATCAGTGGAGGCGGTTGACAGATATCACGTGAATTGAGTTTGTGACAATTGAAACTTTGAATGCTCCCGATACAAGACATAATATTGTAATATAATAGAGCAGTACATAAGCACACATAGACGATGTAATGTATTATATGAAGGTACTAAAGATACCTACCACAGTGAAGTTACTAAATATTATATCTACAAACTACACACAAACCTACAGTAATATCGCTTCTGTAAGCAGTTTTCCATTGAAAAGTTTTTTTATGAGCTGATAGCTGATCCTGTAATATAAAAATTTACATAATAGCTGAATTGAGAGTTTGATGGAAGATTTGAAAACATCAGTTTAATTTTGAACTTTTAACGCTCGGGATTTTTTTTATAACTTACTTGATAGCAGTATTTAACCGATAAAGGATAAAGTTTTACATAAACTTCTATTAAAGCTCCATTTTACACAGGCACGCTTTATGAAAGAAAATTCGATTCCATATTCTAAAAATAAACTTATTTGAAAAAAAAACTTTTTGTTTATATAATAAATACTTAGGTGTACAGATGTTTACAAATATTTGAAAGTACATAAACGAGTGATAGCAACATGGTTAAAAAAACGATAATCTTATTATATTTCAAAGACGACATTTTCTCCAACGAAATTTATTAAATCCACATATTTTTAAATGTACAAATTATGCTTAAAATTTGTTACGAGCACTTAATTTTTAAAACACAGTTTTGTACGATGATAAAAATTTCTGCAAAGGTACCTGGTAGGTTAGTAGGAAAATGTATATAACACTATTGAATGAAATCGGATCTTAATAAAAAATACTGAGTTACGTCAAATCATACTCAAAAAAAATTATTGTGGTCGAATCATTAAAAATGTTTTTTAAACAAATAAGAATAATTCTTAAAAGAAATATTAAAATAAATCCGATATCAAAAGGAAAAGAAACAAAGAGATAAAGTAATATTTTTTTACGGTAACGATAACAATATAATGAGAGATTTTTTTCCATGTAAGAGTCGGGGAAACATCTGAACACTGTGTTTCTTACGATAATTTGAAATCGTTACTTTATATAGTTTTAGAAAATATGTTGAATGTAAAAAATGTGTAAAATTGTATCAATTCTCAAAAAAATAAACAAAAAATAGAACTTTCATACAATTTCAAACGAAGCTAAACGTACTTATTTATTTTTTTACAAAAATGTTAATAAAATTAGTATATAACCACTCACCGAGATTTTTACGTCTACCGGTTTCGAGACGTACCCGTCTCTTCGTCAGGACAATCACTAACACAGCACTGACGTACTGACTGGTAGACGTAAAAATCTCGGTGAGTATGTGTGTGTATTTAAAAAAATATTTAAAAAAAGTATTATGTTTAATGGGAGAAGTTATATACCGTTTTATAAGGTTCAGCAATAAACTAAAAGAGTATCTACTATCCACAAAGGCTTTTCCTTTGCCAGTCACAAAGTTTGCTTTTCTTGTAACCATATTCCAAAAACTTATTCCGAGCCATCGTTTAATTTTTGACACTTAAAATTAAAATAAAAAACATGTTGATTAAAAAATATGTTTTTTGTATATTCATGTACTATTCTCCATTTGCGTTGTTTAAAAAAATGTTTTAACAATAAATTGGAAAAGTAAAAGGATAAAATAACCGCTTATTTTAGGATACAAATTTAGAAGTTTGCGATAATTGGAACAATACTTTTTTACTTAGCTCAGTCCATTACCCCAATAATAAAATATAGCGTTATTCCATTCATTTATCATATTTTATCAAATTATATTCTAAAAATGAAACCAGGAATCTCAATCTGTAATTAAAATAGATAAATAGTTAAATGCCCAAGAAAATATTTAATTAAGAATACCTTTTTTCATATCATCTAAATAAGTCACAGAATATAACTTTACTTCATTATAAATATACATTGATTTATTAATAATTTCTTAAAAATCCACTTTTTAGTATTTATTATGATTATTTCACTCTCTGAAGTAAAGCAATTATGAAAACTGGTCGTCAATCTAGATATTTATAAAAAAACTGAATTTCATTATTGTTTGTTTAGTAAACATGAAAAGTTAAATTAAAATCTTTTATTTATGCGTTTATTTTTAAAGTGCTTTTGAATCACAACGGAATTTAATAAAAAAAAACATGTTATATTTTTTTTTATCTTGCTACTATCAGAATAGAACAGGTGTTTCAAAACATTAATGCTTTCGGTATTCGCTAAAAATCCTTTCCGATGAAACTAGTGTACTTTTTCAACCAGACTAGTGGAGATTTTATACGATTTTTCAAGTTTCACCTTAAGTCTGAAAATCAGTCTTTCTTTTAGATCTCAAGATTCTCAAATTTTCAATTAAAATTAAAATATATCAAAGCATGAAATATAACAAGTGTGAATCACTTAAAATATATTTACGTTTGTTTATATGCAAAAAACAAAAATCTGTTATGTTTTTATTTAGTGATTAAGAGAGTAATATCTAGTTTTAAAAAATGATATTAATAAAAAAAGTAAATATTTTAGATTTTATTATTTACACACATTATTTCATATTTCATACTATTTCCGTGAGCCTAAGCGGCTCATTATTAGAAATAGGTAATAGTAATACTAACCACGGGACCACAGCCTGACACTTTTGTCAACTAAGGAGGTATCGTGATATATTTTGAAACATAACAAAATAAATAAGTAAAAATATTAAACTAGGTACTAATATAACTTCAAAATAATTCATGGTTTATGTAATGATTTTAATATGTAAAGTTCATATTTATTTTCCATGAATTTATTCTCTTAATATGAAATACTGAAACCGTTTAAGTCCGTGATTCATTACCCAATAAATCAGCTAATTACTCAATTAAAAAACACGTAAATTTAACTTGACTTGCTTAATCTGACCTTAATTAAGTTTTTTATTGCGTACGTACATTATTTAGCGGTGTTTTCTTAAGTAAATAAAAATTTGTTTTCCAAAGAAATAAAAAGCTATAAAGTAAAAAAAAAAACAAATTAACTTCTAAATAAACTATTTTTTTGATTTGCAATTCATATGCTTTATGACTGTGTTATGAGGTTCCAAAAAGGCTTTTAACATAGTAAGGGTATACTCCTACGCAAGTTCTTGTAATTAATAGGAGAACCAATTCTCGGTTACGTTTTTGTTTCTATCGTTCATCAATGTCAAACTCGGCCGAGATATTAGGAAACCCACGAGCCGATGTGGTTCCTTGTTATTTAAATCCCAAATCAACGAAAAGTGCTCGCATTTCCTGGAAGAAAACATAAATATACAGTGCCTTTTGAAAAGATAACTTTTTCAGAAAATAACGTCCCAAAAAACATGAATTTGCCGATTTCATATTTTGCATCTTTGCAGAAAGGTTATGCATACATGTATAGGTATACAAGCGGTAGAATTAAAATATGTAGAAAAGGTCTGGAATTTCATTGAAAAATGTTTCATGTTTTTGTCCATGTACTAAAATGTGTTTTTTAGGATCATAAAATAAGAAATTTAGTTTACAAATGCTTAATCTGTAAACTCGAAACCTTTTTAATTTTAAATTATTTATTAATTTGAAGTTCAAACAAACGAGCCTATTCTGAGCTTCTTAATTAGATTTGGGATGTGAGGAAATTTTTCTTTTGCAATATTTTTTTGTTGTCATTCACCATATGTAAATATGTAATCCCAGTTAGGGACTTAGGTACACATAACAGTGCCTCACGAGTAAATAAGTTTGTTAAAGTACAGATATGCAGCCCCGAGTGCCATGGTTATTGATGCTCTTTTACTTTTGCCACTTACAGCTTTGTTTATATAATTAGCAATCAAGTAGATTGGATGCCGTTACAAACTAGACAAAGAGTAATTGTCAAATGTAAATAAACAAATTAATTTATTTTAATAATTCTCGAACCTCGAACTCAGATAATGCATAGGGCACCACAGAGTCAAAGATGAGTTAACTCAATTCGATTGATGAAGTAATAGATTGTGTTTGATGGAAGGCAGCTAATGATGTAATGAAACACTTCAGTTTTACTACTTTACTGGAAAATAGATGGAGAGAAAACATGTCGCAGTAAAATAAAAGTTGTACACTGCCTATACGAATAAATTTCTAGAGAATTTCAAAATAAATATTTTCAAAATATAAGGGTTGACAGGTATGTCAAATATAAATTATGTCATAATACTTCAAATATCTATTTTCATATTTAAAATGAACATGACAATTTTATAAAATTTAATGGCTTGTTCAAAAAATGAAGCAAAAAGGGGTATACCTTCTGCTCTCTCGATACATTTTTTTTAAATACGGCTCTACAATAGATTTGGTATTTAAAGATAATATTTTTGATACGGCAAAAAACCGGATCTGCAAAAAATATGTGAACGCTACCATGAAGTATCAACATAAAAATGTTAAATTAAACGTAGTAATTAAATATTCCTTAAATATGACTGCATTGTTAACCCTTATCAGGCGAGCACGACCGTCACGATCAAGCTTTAGATTTTCCGGGAACCAAACCATTCCCCTCCTCCTGCTTCACCCTCCCCGCAACCCCCGGAGCCCTGCTGCTATGTGACGTGATTTATCCACCGCACAGAAGTTTTTTTTCTATCAGGCACATAAAATTATACGGCTCATAAAACAGGCCCGACATAGCCATACGGAGGGAAGGAAATCTTGTATGCAAATCTTATACTTTTATTCATGTGTCACTCAGCACCTGAAATCACGCTGACTGTAAAATTTTAAAAGCGCCCAAATAGAACGATTTTGTCAGCAAACTATTTACATAAGTCTCTATTATCATTAAATGATTTATTAAACTCTTTTTTAAGGTACAATAATCGCGTCTGGATGAAGGGCAAAGCGGTAGATATACCTGTTATGTATTATTGTACTTTAGACTCACTGTTGAAAGTACCTTTTAAAATAATAAGTGAGGTGATTTTAACTAGCTTTGGTTTTTATGATTTTTTCTATTTTTTTGTCTTATTCGTACCAAATACGTCAATGCATCAACTTGATAATGTATTCAATTCGTTATTATTATTGGTTTTTATATTTTATTAAATGGTTGCTCATTACTTTTAATTAAATTTTTATATCTTTATTTTTTTACAAAACCATATAGTATTCCCACATAAAAACCATACCTTTATGATTTCTTCATACACAAAACTATATTCACTCTAGGATTTTTTATAAAAATTTATGTTTTAAAAAAAATCGTTTGAACCACCGGGAGTCGAGTTAATAACCTCATTAACAGTAGGCAAATCATAGCTTATAGAAAAATACAATTAAATAATAATTGTTTAATCAGGGTGATAATCTTTTATTAGATATTTTATCACAGATGAATTGTTTAATTTAAAAAGCATTTTTTTAGTAGAGTAAATGTATATATATATATATATATATATATATATATATATATATATATATATATATATATATATATATATATATATATATATATATATATATATATAACATAAAATATCTTTTTAAAGTAATGCGTACAATACTTAAATATGTCAGTATTATTTTTTTTTCGTTATTTGTTGTTTTTCATTTAAATAAATATCTCAACCAGCTCAAAATTTTTATTTCATGTTTTTTTATTTCTTTGCTTTAAGTTATTTATGGCTTCTACATGAATAAAAATTTAAAAATTATCCCGACCCGCATTTAAATATAACAAACTACCCAACAAATCTTGATTATTGCGGTTAGGTACACCCACTTCTGGTAGAATAACACGAATAAGAAACGTAATTGTTTGTATAATTATTTCAACCCGTGTATAAACGTACATAAATTTGTCATTATCGTACCAAAAAAATTATTTAAAAGTAGTGCAGTTAAGATAAGAAAAAAAGAATATCTCAATCGGTAAAATCTATGAAATATTATATATTAGGAAATAATAAAACTATACATTTGTCAAGCCGAAATAAACATTTATCATTATTTACAAATTATTTACTTTAAATTTTTGTTGTTTGTTTAAAAATAAATATTTAAATGTAAGATATTATGTTTATGCAAAACTTTCCATGCTGTCAATACTAAAGATTTTTTTATAAATGTTTATAGATGCGTCGTCTGCCTTCTCTTTTAACTGCTCTTGATTCTTACTCTTCTTCTTTGTCTTTCTATTTTTTACTCTATAATTCTAGTGATAACGTTAAAAGCCACTTGATTTTTTAACATTCTCCCCTGTCTATCTCTTATTTCTAAAACTACACGTTTATTGATCTTCAAATGAAGTAAATCCTATAATAAAATATGATCATAGATTGTGTTTTGATTTATATCTACAACAATATTTTTTTTAATGTTATTTGGTAAAAAATGTGAAATCTTCTACTTATTTTCGAATTCTTTTCTTTAATTGAGGTTTTTTTATTTCAATAAAACGTTGCATTAAAATACGTGCGTATTTATATAATGCTAATTTCTCGTTTCTTTTATACCAGACTTAGCCACAGGACTGCGTTGCTACTAACAGATAGTTAATGATGATTTTAATTTTCAAAATTATGAAATATTTGTGCCATTATTTCACTCAAAAGTAGTTTGATTTTGTTTAATAAATCTTTCAACCAAGATTTTGGTTTTTGATCAAAATCTTATTTCAGTATTTTCGAAATAGAGTTTTCAACTAGTATCATTTAAATTGGATAAAATTGAACAAATAATTTATCCATCAGATGCAGGAACAATAATTAAACAATGTTTTTGGAATGATTTAGGAAAAGTTGAAGACAGTTTAATTACATCCCCTCCCCAATCTTATTCCTTTTCCCTCCTGCCGTCCTGGTGGCTTCACGTCGCGTATTTCTTGTTTGTTCCTTGAAATGTTTTACCTAAGTACGGATTAAGAGTTCCTCAATCTACAGATAGCTGACATAAGCTGCCCAAAACTTTATCCGAGGAAATTAAGGTTGTGTTCCTCTCCAATACAAGCTCTGATAACTGATTTATTAAAATTCAACAACAATAATAATAAAATTGTTGATTTAAATGATTAAAACCAATAATTTGAAATTCAAAAGTGACACTTTGCCATTATGTAATTACAAAATCAAAACGGCGTTTTTCAAAGTTTAAAAAGCACTTCGTTTAGGAAAAAAGTCAGACATTCATATAACTAAATGATAAATTAATAAAATAACAATCAATAATTATTTAACATTTAATTATTTCAAATTACTAATACAACAAGTTCAACGGACTAAAATGGTGATGGCTTTAAGAGGGTACTTGCATTTATAATACGTTAGTTAGAAAGGTTCGATAATGGTCCATTCGACCCGCAAAGTGTTCTCTCCGCCTTATTGACCACCTGACCTGTCGGGGCAATTCTAACAATTTAAATGTATTACGTGTTTCACTCTCCATATACTTAAATCGAAAAATTACTAAAATAAAGTATTTATAACATTAATTCAGCATTTCACTCCATAAAAAGCGAAGGCTTTTAATAAGGAGAATACGATTTCTAGAACACGCTACGCAATTTCGCTGTAATTAAGTTCAATAAATAAGTCGAGATGGAAATATAAGGGACTTTTATATTGCAATAAAAAAATATTTCAAAGCGCTACTTTAGATAAATAGTTTAAAAACCTTTCGAGGGGGCGTTAAATTTTCTCGATTCACTTTATTACGTTTCCTTTTAAAGCTTATTGTTTTGTTTATTTTCTGCGAAAAACATTATTAGCGGCCAATTTAAATAAAGTTTAACTAACGCATTTCTATTTTCCCACTTAACTTTTATATTAAAGAAATAATTTAAATCGAATTATAATTTTAAGACGCCATAAATCCAGATACTAATCGAAACTAATATCAAATCTTTAAATTTAAGTTGTATTTCTACATCAGTTTGTGGACCAAACATTTAAATA
This sequence comes from Brachycentrus maculatus, assembly GCF_059751285.1. NCBI lineage: Eukaryota > Metazoa > Arthropoda > Insecta > Trichoptera > Brachycentridae > Brachycentrus > Brachycentrus maculatus. The sequence goes on along the minus strand of NW_028280868.1, from coordinate 420,151 downwards.
TAAATTTTGTAATTTTTTTTTCTATAATAAAATTTACACTGGCGTAACGTTTTGAATATTGATAGTACTTTCAAACAAATCTTCATATCAGTAATAATAAGGGCATAGTATGCACATTCAACGTATTTAAGTGAGAAAAAAAGTATTTTAATTTGGATTAAATATTTGTTATTTGATTTTGGTATTTATTCAAAATAGTCAGCGATAAAATTATAAAAAAATAATAGCATAAATACTTTATTTGATTGTCAGTGCTGCTGAAGATGTTTTATTTCGGAAGTTATGACCTACGATACAAAACAGCGGAGAATTTAAATTTAAAATATGGTGACCACATAAAATCCGAATTAAAATCATAAATCAAGCGATGAAAATATAATTGAAAGGAATTTAATTTCGAAATCATTAGAACCTATTAAGAATCCGTTTTCCGTGTGACCCGCGATGATGAAAAACCAAAGCAACAAATTGCCCGCGTGACTCCCTTCTCCACCCTCGATCCACTACCGCCAACCCTCTAGCCGCCGCCCTCCACCCGCCATTCATTACGAAACAAGGGAACAATTGAACTGCCATGAAGAGTACCCACAAAAAGGTTTTTATTTATGACCAGTTTTTACATCGCCCCACCCCTCGTGTTGCCCTGGTAAGATTTAACAAATATCAAAATATTATGGTCCACTTACTCGCTTGCAGCTGGTTTGTGAAACCGGTGATTAATCGCGTATTTGTCTAGCGAAACAGAACAGCGGGCGGAAGTAATGGAACTGTTCTACAAAAAGTCATATTTTTCAGAATTAGGATATTTATGAAACCTTGAAATAAATGTCCCCTGATTTTAATCGAACAAAAACAAAAGATTTCAAATGTTTTATTTTTCTTGACACATAAAACCCAAGTTATGGGATTTTTTTTCCTTTTTTCTAGGTTTTCGTGTAAAAAAATCTACAAACAATTTTGGTACAAAAAAATGTAACTTACACCTAGTTAGCCTTTTTTATAGCAGTGAAATATAAACGTAAAGATTGAAAAAAATAATTTTAAAAACTTATTATTTATTATGATGCATGTGAATTTCATTATTTTTTTAAATATTTAAATGAAAAATTGTAAGTTTTGCGTTTTGTTTAAGATAAATTCTGGATATTTATAAGTTGACGATTACAAGGTATATTTTTTTGTTCGCGTATTTGAAATACTAAGTGTAGAATGTTCGTTTTAGAAAATACCCAAACGCATTCATTCATGTATTCGTATTTGAGTTTTACATACGAGAGTAAAACAAAAGAATGCTTCAAAATTTAATGTTCGTGCTTTTGAAAATAATACCCTTATCATCGAGGGAAAGTTGTTTAACATTTTTTTAATTTTTTTTAAATACACATATTATACAAACCCTTTTACACTGGATCAAAGCGATAATAGGTACGTTTTTGCAAAGGGTATTATGCTTGGATGAACAAATCTTAAGAAGCCGGTAGCAAAGATATAATAACGATGTTAACGAAAATTTTCAAACTTTCTATTCAACTTTGACCAGGAACATGAAGCAAAGCATTAATACAACAATCATGATGGGATACAGGGCATTGAGCAAGATAAGAAAAGAAAACACTGGTGAGGTATAACAAACCAAAAATTATAAACAGTACCTACTACATGGTGAAATAACAGTGTGCTAAAAGATATGCATATAGGTATATGATCGTTATGGTTGGAATTGAAAAACATATATCAGTGCAGCCACACAAAATAAAAACTTGTACATTTTTATTGTAGTTATCCCGGGTTCGAAAAATTGAGTTTTATATTTGATTAAAAAAAACATTATATGAAAATTTTAATTGTATGATATTTTTGTGTATATTGTTCGTACAGCCGTTCGTTGCATCGGCAAATAGAATTTTTTATTGCTAATAAGGTGTAGGCAAGGTCCTAGGCTTCAAGTATCAGTCCACAGTAACATTAAATAAATATCAAATTTAAAAATCCATTTTATTTATGCTTATTCTGACCACCCCTGGTAATCAAACCTTGCACCCCTAATACTGTAACATCAATGCCATGGAGACAAAAATAGTAATAAAATGGAAAAGTTTTCTACTAAAGCGTCTATTCACCAAAAACCGGCTCTTACAATAACAGCTCTAAGTTCACTGACACAATTGAACATTCGTAAGTTATGATACAAGTTAAAGTTGTTTGAGAAATATTCAATTCACATTTCACATTCCTACAGAAGGTAAGTGCAGCATCCATATTATGTACATACCATAGGTACACACTAGTTTCATAGGTCAAGTTTCAGTTCAAATCCCCTCAACGGTGAAAAATCACTTAAACGTGGTAGCTTACCGAGTCATTTGACATTCAAATTTATTCTGCATGACGTCACGTATCCCTGCAGTTGTCGCGCCGAGCCGCGCCGAGCCGCACAGTGCCGAGTCGGACACGAAACCGCGTCGGGCGACTAATTTGCAATCCACCATGAGGGAAAATGCAAATCACGGAATAAAGTCGCTTCCGATTATATCGGATTATAACGTAATCGTTTTAGCACGGATTATATGAACACCTGCTAAGTAATATACGGACGGATTCAATTGTTATTGTAAATATGAACAAATTTGTTTAATTGTACGTGATTTACCATATAATCCAAATACCTAGAAAATAATTTTCATCACAGAATTCTTAGAATTTTTTAAAATATATTTTCGTATAATACTACATCAAGGTCGTTTTAATGCAACTTGAAATGTTTCTTCACAATCATATTATTATTTGATCCCATCTACACCCAAATGATGCATATGACACCGCATCTGATGGACTTGGCTATTACTTATGCAAATGATAAATATCGTATTACATACACACATGTGATGTATGTATCTATAATTGGAGTAGTGTGGTTGTCAATAATGGGTAGAATTGGTGAATGTTACACGTGTGTAAAGTGATCACTTGAACCAGCCTATGACGGACGTCAGCCCCGTAAATGCCCAGATTTCCATATTCTTCTTCACCTTTGATGAGATGTCAAAAAATAATATGATATAATATAAAGCACCTTTCTTGAACCGATTAAATTTTCAAATCTAACGTAATGTTCTGTTATAAATACAAATTTTCCCAGTATAAATAATGGTTTATGATTCCTGGTCCATTTATTGTATTACATTATCGAATTTCCTTTCTCACTCAATGTAAGTGATTCCCACCCAGCTTTACCTTCCTAAATTAAATTCTGATAAATATTCCTAAGTCTTGCGGACAGCGGTTTGGCTTGTAATAATTCTAACATCCCAACAATGTCTGCTTTCTGTACCATCTTCTGATCCTGTTTTATCTGACTTTTCACCTCAATGTTAGTATTGTAATGTCAATATGTATTATTGTACGCGAAATATAATACATTTACCTTAATATAACCAGAATAGTAAATACTTCTTGCATGTTTGTTTTATACATATTATATAATTATTGATAAAATTACTTTCATTTAAAACTTCACAAAAGTAAAAAAAAAGCAAAGCCTTTCTTCAAACTTTATTTAATGACTAATTAGTTTTAAAAATCTTTCGATGTCATTGCCTGTTTGAAGAAATACAAATATTAAGGATTTTTGTTGATTTCAAATTTAAAATGACATCACTTAAATCTTATTGATTATTTTAAAAAATTTAAACACTTGTAAAATGCCACTTAGTATGTTTTATTACATTACACACAACTAGTTTCGAAAACTACAGAAGAGTAGTTAAACTTACTACTCACTTATAGATGAAAACATCTGTATACAACATTTTGAGTGTGTCCAAATACTTGTTCACAAAATCTGGATTATCTCCAATTACAGAAGTTATTTTCATATTATTCTTTGACATCTCATCAAAGATGAAGAAGAATATGGAAGTCTGGGCATTTACGGGGCTTACGACCGTCATAGGCTGGTTTAAGTGATCACTTTACACACGTGTAACATTCACCAATTCTACCCATTATTGACAACCACACTACTCAAATTCTTGGAAGTTCTATATATATATGAACCAATTTAGAAACCTTGTTCATGAATCACTAGAACTTCACTAGAGACATCTATTGGTGAGATGTAAAGAAGCTTTTTATTAAGCAGAAACTCTTATATTAGTATGTGAGATCCGAATCCTGGATTATAATCACACACATTAGAAACGCCAGAAAATACCATTTTCATTTTTATTATTAAGCTTATAATTTGACCAGATAATTTATTTACAACATTTTGAGTGTGTCCAAATACTTGTTCACAAAATCTGGAACTATAGAACTTATATAGAACTTCCAAGAATTTGAGTAGTGTGGTTGTCAATAATGGGTAGAATTGGTGAATAAACCAGCCTATGACGGTCGTAAGCCCCGTAAATGCCCAGACTTCCATATTCTTCTTCATCTTTGATGAGATGTCAAAAAATAAAACATCTGTAGATTTCGAAACTAGTCATCTGTAAATAAAACTCATTAAGTGGTATTGTACAAGTGTTTGATTTAAAAATAATAATAAACATGTCATTTCACCAGGTTAATGCCGAATCGATTAATAATATAAATCTTTTTGATTTAATACGAGCTAAGAATTTAATTTTTAATATGGAAAGAGCTCATTTTTTGAAAATGGTCAGTAAACAAGGTGATTCATTTTAACTTGAAACAAAAAGTTAATTATATTTCATGCATATTAATAAATAAACCTTGCGGCGGTGTTCAATAATTTGTAACATTTAATTAAACATACAGCTTTCCTTGTGTCAATCATGTAACTTCGCACAATACATAATGCATGAGACAGCCTGCGCCTCGGGTCCGAATAATGTGAACTAACCCCTCTCCACACAGCATCCTATGTCTGTGCGTGTTACGTTTACCTACAATTAGGTTTATCATATTATTAAACCATCCATTTCAGGTGTCAGTTTACTAGACATCTCAGTATAAACCTACACATGTTTTTAGAAATGCAGTTTACAATGTTTGATTGTGACATATTGGCTATTATGATAAAGGAGATGTTAGCTAGAAATCGATTTCTGAAATGTGGAGATTTAAGAAGATATTGTTATTTGATTTCATCACCACGAAAAAAACCGTACAAGTCATGGAAAATTTAAAAGTCTGTCTCAGTAGTTAATTATTGAGACGGGATAGATAAACCCGTAAATGCCCAGACATCCATATTCTTCTTCATCGTTGATGAGATGTCATGAAATAATATGAAAAATAACTCCTATAATTGGCGATAATTCAGATTCGTGAACAATTATTTGAACACACTCTAAATGTTGTTTTGTTTATTTACAAAGTGAAACAATAACTAACAGATCACGATTTAATAACCGTGTGTCTAGAATTTCTAAAATCTAATTATTTTTGATAAGTTAGTGAAAATGTCTGCTCTCTGTACTGAATTTCGAAAGTAATTCATGATCGATTTTCCAAAACATGTTTTTTTGACATCCCAAAACGTTTTTTGCTTAAATTGAAACCATTTTAACCTTTGGACAACGGTTACCCGAGTTTGATTTATTTGTTTCCGTCACGCGGTTGAAGCAAGGCCTTACTGTAACTTACGTAACAAAATGTTTCACAATAATCTGTTGAACTGGAGTCTAGGTTGTTGGAGTAAATCCTCCCGATTTACTGAGCACGTGATGGACTTATTCCTCTCATAAACTTTGGCTGGTCCGTCAGAGATAATAAATACTGTCTACTCAAACTTACCCGTTTATTCCCATAATTGATAGATAATCCTTTTTGCACGTATTTGATTAATTTTTTCAAGAAAATTTATTTTACAGAATTTGTTTCATTTCATTCATTAGGTGTGAAGAAATATCCAATTTGTATTTAAATTTTACTTAGTAAATACCATTTTTCCTTAAAATCTATTTTGATCTTGTTTTGATGGATTTAACATAATTTTTAAACACCGTGTGTGATGCTAAGTCAAAGTTTGTACCCTTAAGACGTTGAAGGATGAAGGCGGAATAAAAACTGTTATTTTTTAAGATAAGAAGTAAAGATGATAGAAAAAGGCTCAAGTCTCTGTTATTTTTAATTTAGTTTTACTTCCACAGTTGTTTATTATTATTTATATTTTTTTGATGAATTTCTAATATTTCAAAATTTTGAAGTTTATGACTATTCGTATCATTTGAATTACTTTATGGATTTTTATGCTGTTTTAATAATGTTATGCGAGATTATTATCATTTAAATTGTAAAAAGAAAGGGAAGAAAAAGGAACTCCGTAAAATAAGTACTTCATGTTCTCTAATTTTTGTTTTGATTTTTCTGGAAGTCATATCAACGTAAGAACTTCCACACAGTCGTAGATCAATTTGCATATACTTATGGCATCAAAATTAACACGATTAGATTTTTTCTTCATCTTATTAATTGGTTCGGCTGTCATTTTGTGGTTAAACCTATCATTTAAATTTATATTTTACTTGGTAAATACAACTTTTTTCTTAAAATTTATTATGACACGTATTTTAATGCATTTCAAATAATTTCCAAACACCAGATTTGTTTGTTCTCGTTGATTATAACGTTTTACAAAAATGATTATTTTTAAGAATATTCAAGCATCGTTTTATAAATTTCGAATTCACACATTTCTCGGGACCCAAAATTCGACATTGATTTCATTCATTGTCTTTATTTATATTTAATCTGCCTTTTTGATCAACGAATATAAAATTATTTTCCACAACAGAATATGAAATAAGAAATAAGGTAAAAAAGATGAAGAATATCATTTCAATCAAAGGCAATACATAAGAATCAATTATTTGACGAGAAGTATTGAAAGCCATAAACGTTATTTTTCTTCCTGAGTTTAATTTATTTTATGATTTGGATGCCAAAATTAAAAGCATCAAGAAAGAATTCCAAAATTATTATAAACAGATAAAAATAACTACAACAAGGTTTAACACGTGTACTCAGTTTTACCTAAAAATGTGTAGATGTCCTTTAATGTCTAATGTTATCATTATTAGTATTTATATACACCATTCGGCAAATAACAATCTTCATTCTGAAGATGCCATCTCATGTAGACGAAAAAGATCAGTGAGCAGTTGTACTAGTATAATAAAAAATAAATATCTGTTTTTCTTAGTATTTTAATTTGGTTCATTGAACTTTAATATGTTACAATGATTTTTTTTTAATTAAAAAATATAAAAATATGCATTCAGTTTTACCTTGTAAATAAATTATTACTGTTTTTAATATTTTAAGTTAATTTATAAAATGAATTACTCAAAAATAAAACTATTTGGTGCACTTTCACTGGGCGATATGGCTTATTTAGGATTTTATCTACTGACAATCTTCATGATTTCTAAGAATGAAAATTTCCATGAATAATGAGAATCTAGTGCGTGCATTAATACATTTAATTAATATTTTAATGGAATCTTACTTTTAAATGTAAATTGAAAAAAAAAACTTATTTAATGAATAAGCGTTTTCGGCTTTGTAAGACCAATGGTGTAATTGTTTTCTTACAAATAAGGATGTGGTTTGGAAAATTTAGCAAATTCTCTATGGATTTTGATAGGTAACACATAAATATTCATGCTATTCGTTCAATCGATATTACTCCTGCGAGATTCATTTCTCTTCCCAAACATGTGTTAGCCCTGGGGTCACGTAAAAATAAACGTTAACGTTTTCCGAAATAAATATGTCCCCTCTCTTGAGAACTGTTCATTTTGTACCGAGGAATCAGAAGTAATCTATCACAAGAGGGTTATCGGATTAAAGATTTACTAACTCAATATTACCGATTACAAGATAAGCATTGTAGCCAATCACCTTTCTTTGGCTGATCAATCATTTTATGTTGAGAGTAACGTGTATTGTTTGGTAAGAAACAAGTTTCAGAGGCATAATCTGAAAATTAATATTTTGTTATATGTTATTAAAATGATGGATGCAATATTAGAAAAATAAACAATGTAGTTAATTCGTTTGGCTTATTCATATCTCAAATACCTACGTATGTGATTTTTAAGTACGTGACAGGACAAATAGACATAATATTTTTGTCTTTTAACTCCAAAAATATTTCGTGTAATAATCTTAGTATGTTTTGTTTACAAAATCACTGAACCGTTTACCATTTTACAAAAGGAGATCCGTCGAAGTCCGACGATAACTCTCTCTTTGTTGTGTTAGCTAAACCTTTGGTAAATTTCATAGTCATCTATGAACAAATAATTTTTCTTTATTTTAAGCTCTTAAAATAAAGAATAATAATTTGTTCATAGATGACTCTTTAAGAAAAATTAAATTTATGGATTTAAAATAAGTATAAATGAAACTGTCGTTATCAATTACGAAACTATCATAACTGTCATCTTTGTAATGTCACAAGTTTTGCTTCCAAGGATTTAGATTTAATTAAATCCTCCCCATTTTTTCAAGGAATCCAATTTTTTTACGTTGTTGATTTGATTGAAGCAAAAAGCTTTTATTTATTAATTAAACCGTACGAATAGTATGTACTTTCATTTACTTATATTTTTCCCAGAAGGCATTTCTAATGAAATTATTTAATTTCTTACTTTTTACGTAGGTAAGGTTTAAAAAATATCTCCGAAAGCGCTTTAATTTTATTTCAAACATTAATTATTCGCTAAATACCACCATTTCATTATTCTCGTCTTGTTCTCCGAGTGCGTTTTTTTAAACAAAAGGAAAAATTTAAATTAGAACGTAAGCTTAAAGAAAGTAGAAAATGAAGTGCTTAGCCTATCATAAGGTTTACCAACGTAGAATACGTAATTTTCCAAACAAAGCTATTGTCCTGTAGGGCCAAAATAGCTTAGCAAGTATTTCTTAAATATTCAAGACGTATCCTAGATTAAAGCAGTGCCTACGAGGAAAGACTTCCTGATTCGGGGTATCCCTTAGGATTCGATTCCTTTACGCCATAACCTTAAGGCTTTTTGCTATCCTGGATGCTCTAGTATGGCAGAAATGCCCCGGTTTTTTGTGCGATCGGAATGATCCGAGACGATGCTCGAAATATACAAGTGTAAGTAATTTCGTGAAACATTATCTATTATGCATGTATCAGATTCCAATACCTACGTGTGTCATGTAAATGGTGCTGTGGAATTGTGTGCATATGTTTGCATAGTTGCTGGTTTGAAATGTTAAATTTTATTATGCAGTTCTTTTTATTGTTTTTCACCAATTCAAACCGAAAACGATTTGTAAAAAAAAAGAATTGAAGGAATTTTAAATTATTAGTGAAGAATATTTTTATCAAATAATGAAAGTTAAGTATCGTAGAAAATACTTTTTATTATGAAAAGGTTAATTAATCACACAAAAATATCAGTATATACTCAATTATGTAAAATTTCCAGAAATGATTCCTCACTGAATTTTTTAAACAAATAAGATAAAATGGTTTTTACAATTTTTAAACTACCAAGGATTTCAATTTGTCAAATAAAAATAAAACGCCAACTTTGATATGAAAAAAAGACGGCTGTATCTTTTTATTATAAACCATTAAAAAATCTCTTTGTATTTTTCGATCATATAATTCGTAACACTTACAAAATGCTTTGCGATGCTGAGTTAGACAAACTGTAGAATGAGTTCTTATTTTAAAATGAAAATTTCACAATGCAAAAGCTCTAAGTTGACCGTAGGGGAAGCAAATACTGCCGGAGAAGAAACAATGCACGTAGAAGTGTACTCTGAAGTGGAGTTAGTTGTTGTTGGCAGATGATTCGATCAGAAAGTAACGTAAAGTAGAATGGCCACTCGTGTCTCCCGTGTCCTACAGATGTGTCTGAACGATATTGTACGAAGTAATAGGGTTAATAGGATGCATTGTTCTTATATAATAAAAAGGCAATATTCTGAGATTCTGATCAACAGATATTTCCGATACAAAATAAGAATCAGCAAATATTTTTATTGTATATTAGAAATGACATAAAAATGTACACTTTACGTAAAACTTTATTTACGTGAAGGTTAAACTGTTCAATAGTATAAACGTGCATATGTACTTAGCATGCATTAAAACATTTTGGTACTTTTTTATTTAAGCCTCAGAAACTATTATTTTAGGAAAAAAAGGAATCATTTTATTTTAAACATGCTAGATAATTTAATAAAATTTTATTTATGTAAAAGTAATCACTTAACCCAAGCAATCACATACCGCATACCCTATTAATCTTCAAAACCTTATCTGCACCCCAATGGTGCATAGGGCACTGCATCATATAAACGCAATGATACCTTGATCATTAACACATGACGGAATGTGATCAGCCCTCCGCTTCAGGTACTAGTCCAGTGTAATATTGAATAAATATTACAGAGAAAAAATCATATGTATTTATTTAAGCCCCCCCTGGGAATCGAACCCGGAACCTCCAGTACGGTACCCGAACATTACATTACGGTGGCGGAAAAAAACACACTAACAAAAATATTTAAAATAAAAAACAATGAGAACCAAACAATATTTGAGACATTCTTCAATATTTCTTTGGAATTGAATTTTTTACCGATAAAATTTTGTCCAAATTAGCAAAAAACAAAAAGTTAGTTGGTGAAAGAATTGTTCAGTATTTTTGTTGACAAAGATTCCGCTTATAATTTTGCAAATTAAGGACTGCTACGCATAGTTAGTTGCAGTTAGCAATGAAAATACGATTATTTAACCTCAGTTATTTGATCGCAAGTGTCTTCACCACCTTAACCATCTATTTATGATATTTATACCTATTATTTCAGACCGCGAAAAGGTATCGTGGACAAAGTGACACAGAACCACTTAACGGTCACAAATAGCTTTCTCTAGCTAATCAAACCACTTGAATGAGCTCATTTATATAAACTGTACGGAATTTATTTCAAATTTGTGATGTGTCATTTTATTTTAGATTTCCATAAGTCTTTTATATTAAGTTAGGTCCATTTAACCCATTTTTCCAACTAGTTTATTTTACAGACTTGACTTTAATGAGTAAATATATTTTGGAGATTAACATTTTTATCTTATATGGTATGTATTTAATATAGGTTTAAGATTGATACGAATTATTTTTTGATGTATAGAATATGAAAATACGCAAGGGCTATTTATTGCTGAATTAAAGTTTTATTTGTCTCTAATAAATTAATTCAAAAGTTATATATCCAATAAATTTATTAAAGCAATACATATTAATCATCGTCACAAGTTGAATGTGTTTTTTACACTGTTGGTGGGAAATAAAGTACCTACTTAAGCGAGAAACGAAGTGTACAAAAGTGTAACAACACGATGAGTTAGGATGTAATGGAGTTATCTTGTACCACTCATAAGTTAATGGGTGGTGAGTGCCACCCCTCGCGCGGGCTGGAAGGACGGTGTGTTGGAGGTCGACTTGGGTTCAGGAAGGGGAGGATGGCAATGCACGGATTTAATTTATGGACTACATATTTTAATGTCGCGAGGAACTCGCGTGGATGTTGTGGATGCGACCTTAATAATAAACATATTTACAAATTTGATATTTTAAATTTTAATGATTTAACTTTACACATCACAGGTGTTTTATGTAACTGTTGTTAGTAACTATCGTTATTTCAGAAATATATTAAAATATTTTTTGCCGATGCCGTATGAAATCATGTTCCCATACTCTTTACTGCTTCACTATTATAAATAAATAAAAAAAACAACAATGTGATAGATTTGGTAATGATTTGTAGAATTTTATTTTAATTTATATAGTAAATATTAAATCTAACACTGATTTTTTAAGTTAATGTTAAAAAAACACACAAAATTTTTGTGACAATTGTTATGGTATATTCAATAGAATGTGAAGATAAAATTAGCTGAAGGTCCTTATACATATATGTAGCTATACAATTCAAGGTACTTAAGTAATGATTTAAACATGTGCAGTAATAATTCACGGGAGACGACAATGGTTAATGGGAAATGTAGGTACGTATACTTACATATATTCATTTTTAACTAAAGACAATTGTTGATAACATTATAAAAGGTTATTAACCTTATAAGATTTAATTTTTTATATATAGAAGAATATTATTTAATTCAGGTAAACTGTTTTTATTTTAATAAATTTATGAAAACACTGATTTAATGTTGTTTTTTTTTCAACATTATAAAAATGAAAATGTCACATGAAAATTATTTGTGTAAAGCACTGCTAAATAATTTCCCATATGTCTATTTTGTAATCATTAAAATATTTCAATTTTAAAAACGATTTTAGATTCAGCATTACTAACATAGTTTATAATTTAAATAATCAACGGTAGATTCAATATATAATTCGAAACAAATATCAATTTATTTATTAAGAAAATATTTGAAAAAATTATATATCATTTAGTAGATCATTTCACGGGAAACTTTTCGATGTTAGCAAATAAAATAAATAAAATATACACAAATAATATCATTACAAAAATATATATATAATATGAGTACAAAATATATGTAAATACCAAGTTTGCTGTATTTTACTTATGGTCGTGTTTCACAAACTGTTCTAACAAGAAGGGGTTGCTGTTTATGAAAATTTCCATGTTTTATTCATAGAACAGTCTCGTCCAATAAATTATATTTCTCCTCAGTGCTGAAAGTATATGACCTTTTCAGGAACATAATGAAATGTATTATGCTCTGACATACATTTCAAAAGGTTTTGTGACCTATTATATAACTATTACTAGGGTAAACGATACTATTTGGATATATCCTAATTGATTTATATGATTGATTTGTTATTCTTAATAGTATTATAGTATCACAAAACAATATTTTTTATATCACAAAACCCTAATGGAGCAAACCTTTGATGACATTTGAAGTTTTAGACCTTTTTATTGACTAAATACGTTGACGTCAGGGGTTGCTCTATAAACACGAGTTTCTGCACATCACACGGGTCAAGTGACTACCCCTCAACCGAACAAACAAACAAAAAAACACCTTTATAAAAAAACTCGGTAAATACCATTTATCATTAAACTTAATTGTGATTTAACGCTACTTGTATAATGATAAAAAATAAGAGATCAAAGAATAATTTTGAGCTCAGCCGACTGAAATTAATCTCTCTGACGACCTCTTGAGAATGTTTCATCAGGAAAGCGTTCATCATACTTCATTTAATATATCTACCTTAAGTTTACAGTTTAAACAAAATGTGGTGAACAAAGGCACTTCTTTGTAGATTATTTCTAGAGCAAGTGTATTAATTGCTATGATTAAGTATGCTTAAAACTGTTTAAATAAAATATAATCTTGGCTTACGATTTTGGCTTTTAAAAATGTTTTTTGGAGAGTAATTTTATTCTCCGTTTCGACGTTAATATGCCATTTAACTTAAATTTATTTTTTATGAACACCTTGCTAAATTTTTAAGTAATTGAATACTTTTTAACATTCTCATCAAGTTATTTTTTTTATTCAGAATAATATACTGGCTTGAATAGGTAAAAACAATGATATTTTCAAACATTTGGTATGTGAATAACTTGGAAAATGATTTCTCATCCACAAGCAAAGGGTTCTGCTATCTAACAAACTAACGAATTCCAACTATAGATGTTGTCTTTAATGTTTATATTGAAAATATAAAATTCGCATAAAAATATTTTATCGACTGTAAAAAAATCTATTTGCAATTGGAGAGCAGGAGTGATCGATCACCTTGGCTTTATGTATGTAATGACGCAGTTGATACCACGTAAATCCATGAGGATGCTTAGTACTAGATGTGGATGGGTGTAATAAAGGTAATATAAAAAAAATAAAAATTAAGTGCGTGGTAGAGGTTTGGTTAAATAAAAAATAAATTCATAAAAACCTTACAAGTTTTATATAAATACATTAATTTTTTTGTAAAGTTACAGTGCTATATCTGTGCGCATTTTCACTTAGGGTGAATAAGCTTTCAAAATGGTTTGCTATCCTCCTATTCTGAAATCCATATATCCGTATAACACAAATAATCTTCTCCAAGCAGAAACACAAGAATGGTCGGGTGCAATAAGCCGATACATTTATCTTATATTGCAATTGATTCTAATAAATTTACAGTCCCGCTTCCGGGAGCTTTGGCTATTACGGGCTATCGACACTTTCCTGGGCTTCCACTTCCACTGTTCCCACACCGACCACTTCCACTACTTTATGGCGTGCCACGTCACTCTAATAGCAAACCTCGCTTTTTCTATCTTGACTTATGGAATTGCCATCAACTCGATACTCCCACACTTCCCGTAATTGAGCTAACATACTTCTCGGAAGTGGAACTCTTTTCCGAGCTAAATTGATATCAATAATTTATATAATCAACGACCAATTCCAAACAGAAGATACTTGAGTTAAAAATCGTCTCTTTAATTTAATAGATATCGATAACAATCTCCATTTTATTCAAAATATTTGATAATTTAAAAATGTTTTAACTCCTTTTAAACAATTAGGTTGTATTCGTTGTCTTTAAGAAACAATAAAATTACTGATATTAAGTGTGCATATAGGTCTGGGTGACGTTCATTAAAAAAAAGTTTATAATGGTTTGAATACTTTTTACTTTATTCAAATATTTGAAAATATAGAAAACATCACTGAAGTTTTAGGCAGAGAGAATAGAACGCCACACCACTCTGCCATTGCCATTCTTCGCCTCTTCCACGTTCATGCATCTCCTCATACAAACCAGCCAATTATTTTGACTCCTAACTTGATTACTTTCAAGTATTTGGCATACCTGATCGTGCCCAGTTTTTCTCGATCTTCCTCTGCTCTTTTTTTCAACTACATTCGCCTCATTAATTTGTTTTACCGTTCTTTCCTCACTCATTCATTCCACATATCCAAACCATAATTATATTTTATTTATAAATAGGTACAATCGTCTCCGTTACAAAATCAATTATTAAACACAAATAAAATATAAATGCAGTTTTACTAGTTTTAGATCCAAACCTTTTATTTAACATTATTTTATTATGTTTATGCATTTGTGTTCGTTTAAAAGAATAACAAAGATAATTCGATCACTGTATTTTTAATAATCAAAGATTCACAATTTGAGAATCAACTAAGGAAAGTTATCAGGAAATATGTCAAAGAACATCAAATTATAAAAATCGAATTACTGATTTATGAAATCATATTATAAATAAACCTTCTACATGCGCTTTTCTCAAAAAGTAATGCCAACAACTGCCATTTATTTTCCGAATATCTCATGATGCCAAGCACTAAAGGCAATGTGTTACCGCAGAAATGATATTTGGGATCTCATTTATCAAGATTTAGCGTCGTTACTTTTGATGTCTACAAAATACAAAACCGACTCCTCAAACATCTTCTCAAAAATGGAACGAAACTCTGCTACCACCACACTTCATCAATATTCAAGGATCGTTATCCACAATTTTCAGTATAAAATAATCTGAAAATTATGGCATCCTGTTTTTAGTTATTTCGAAGATATTTTTTAATGATTTTAATTTTATTTTCAAAAAAATATACAAAATGGATTCGAAACTAACAGTTTCTTCATCAATACCAATAAATATGTATCATTTAGTCTTGAGGTAGCTATTTCATTTGAAACCTTTTGATAATTAAATCGTTTTTAAGCAAAGTTTTTTTATTTATTTTTACAATGGAAAATCATAATGTTAGCGTGTTTTAAATATAAATGAGTAATTGATTTATATTAAAACGTAAAAAAATTAAATGTTTATTTAGTTTTATAATATGATATTCCTTTCTTATATAAGAGAATAATCTATCGGCGAGTGGTGAGTTTTTTACTTTTTTTGACCGTGAAATTTTTGGTCAAAATCCTAGAACGGCCAACTATGTAACATATCTTCGTTACCCTGCATTGGTATCTATATGTTGAAAGTACGTCGATCCGATGAAGAGCCTATAGATTATTTACTGTGACTAAAAAAGGGTGAAAATAATCTCAAGATGCCCCATTATATATATTTTTTTTCATTTGAAACTTGAAAACCTACCGAAAAGTGACCTCAATTTTTACTCAGTTTATCTTATGTCTGAGGTACATATCACAAAAATAGTTATCTAAAAAACGTTTATGAAGGTCATATCGATTTTCTTCATTTTCTTGCTCCTTCTATATTTGGGATGGGAAGGGTGCCATGAATCGTTTAGTATTCTTCTTCTTATGATCGTGGCTTACAACCATGTAGAGCATAGAGTACGGTATCAAACGGTGTAAGGCGGTGTTAACTCGATCGCTGATTAAATGAAGACTGGATGATCAGTTCTCCACCATCGATTTTTTGGAGTTGAAGTAAAATATACAATATAAAAATTGAGGTGACGTAATTGGAGGAAATCAAGGTGAATCTCTATGTCAGAAAATTAATTAAGAAAAATAGGTAGTGAAATAATAATATGAACAATAAACCGGGCACTTTAAATAGCGTACTTGTTTTCACACAAGCTTTTTAAATCTACAACATTAATCCATTTGCATTTGAGAATAAAATAACTCGTTTAAAGGTACCTACATAAAATCGTCGTTAAAGTAAAATAATTTTAAAATGTATTTAAAGTCGATTTACTTTTTTAAATAAAATATCCCAAATATCCGAAAATCGATGTTATACACGAATATTTGGATTGCAGTTCGGAGGTTGAACTCGTAAAATAATATACAGTCGCAATAATACTTCAAAGAGAGTGCTCTCAGCCTTCTTTCTACCCCTCTTAAATCAGGCTTCTCGCATAAAACAGAATAATACCGCTACGCGAGCAAACTTTTACTACAAAGATTTAAAGTAAATGTTGTATTATATTATTATAGCCATCAGTAGTGTTGTGTTTGAAGTGTGTCATTAATTTAGACAAACCATTAAGCCGCCCAGCCGTCATACAATATGTATTATAACTATATACATATACATACATACTTGTTCTACAGCAGCCGGTTATCATACGAGAACCACTACATAATTCGTATTATTTTTTTATATCTCATCAAAAATGAAGAAGAATATGGTAGTCTGGGCATTTATGGGGCTGACGACCGTCATGGGCTGGTTTAAGTGATCACTTTATACACGTGTAACATTCACCAATTCTACCCATTATTGCCTCCCATACTACTCGAATTCTTGGAAGTTCTATATATATGAACCAATTTTGGAGACGCCCAGCATTTCCACCAGTAGCAACAAGAAGACCAGCATCACCCCCCCCCCTCCCATCTGCAGTTGAATATCCACAATGAAATGAGCTCAACAAGCTGCTCTCCGGCTCTACCATCCCTCAGGGAGGCGTCCTGCCCAACGTCTTGGACATGCTCCAGCCCAAGAAGACCGAGAAGATCTAGAAGTTCGAGAATATTTTTTTTATCATTATCATTTCCATATCATAATCCATTCTGTATAAGCGCCCTTGAGGTAGTATTTTACGAAAATAGCGGTATATAAATCATCCAAAATTATGATTATTATACCCGACGATTATTTCGGCTCCTGATCCGACCGCTTTCAAGTGTTCGACATACTGATTATTTACAATATTTTTATTATTAAATGTCAATTCAATGACTGCCGAATGTATGTAATTCTACTGTATGTCGAGACACAAAAGTGCTTCAAGTTCTGCGTAAATCGATATTTACTGATGTTTATCACAACTCGCTTTCCGTAATAACGAGTGGGAGGGCATTATAATATTACAAAATAACGAACTTAGCTAATTATTAGCTTAAGAACTCATTATTTTATTAATTACTTAGCAGTGAAAACTAGGCTTGGCCCAACCACTTATTAAAATATTTTGAAAGTCTGAAGTAATCAGAGGCAGTTTGTCTCGATAAAATAATTGAACATTAAAATGTCTCGCGGTTAATTTTTTTCATTTTATAAAAAATATCGTTAATTATATGGTTAGCTTTACCACAATAAACACTTATTTTTGTAATCTGCTTTAATAACTTACAAATTTGAATATGATTTTAGATAAATGAGAACTTTTTATAAATAAAATGGGTATGTAAAATGTTTATTTTAGTAGTATATGTATATATATATATATATATATATATATATATATATATATATATATATATATATATATATATATATATATATATATATATATATATATATATATATATATATATATATATATATATATATATATATATATATATATATATATATATATATATATATATATATATATATATATATATATATATATATATATATATATAAATATATATATACAATTACGTCAGTTTGAATGAAGTAACATAGGTTAAAGCGAAATGATTGTTGATATTAAAAATATAATATACACTCACTACTCCTTTACAATCTTATTAAGATAACTTACTTTTCTTCAAATGATTCATTATTTTTTATTTGATAAAAACAAATAATTACTCCAAATCATTTAAATTAAAAATGTTGTTGAATTATTCCTTAGAAGGAAGTATTTTTATTGATTTTTAATCTTAGCCTTATGGTATTGCATTGTTTGAAGCATAAATTAAGCAAATCGACACACAAAAAGTAATTTAAGTTCACTTTGATGGGGTTAGAAATCAAACCAAAAACATCGTGAGTTATACATTAACCTTCAAACTTGCCAATAATAAACATAGGAGAAAAGCAAGAGAATAGAGGCCCAAGATGGATTGGAGCAAAAAAAATATTTAGATAAATGCTCAATATACAAAGCAATTTATTTGACGAATTTTTATAACGGTCACTATGAAAACCATGAAATATAGAAAACCCTTCATAAGGGTGAGAGTAAAATTTGAAAGGGGCAAAATTACAGTTTCTATGAAGACAATTTACTGACACGTTCATCCCTGCATCCGACGGTGAGGCGTTAAGTTGAGACATGGAAAATAACTATAAAAACAAAAAGTACCCATGCTATGTAATGGCTGCCCTCAGACAATATTACGTCATCGTGTTCGTGTTACTAAGAGAGTCCTTCATCGCCCCTTTTATTCCCAGTATTGTGCTTTCTACTGCAACTTAATGTTGCACTCGATATTAACTCCACGAGATATTTACTTTGTTACCGCTAAAAGCTCGTTATTCTTACTGAATAGTTAAACGAGTATACCCTTGCTAATGTATTACAATTTAAGACTTTTATGTGGTAAGGTTTTACTTTTTTGCAATTATTTTAAGTTTTTTAATTTTTTTTATTTTGCATTATAAAATAACAATGTTGCTTTTTAAATACACTTCACTGAAAATAAAATTTCTCCTTCTTCATATGAAAATTAAATTCTTCTCAATGTATTCATATTATCATCAAAAGATAATAAAAAAATCACAGTTTTTCAATCAGAGTTTTAGAGATGTTATGTATTTTTTTGAGTTTTATCATTTTTGCGTCTTGAATTTACATTGAAATGAAACTTCAACTATCATAATAAACATTTTAAAAACATATTTGTACTGACAAATCTCTTTTTAAGTTTTCATCACTTGAATGAATTTGTTAAGTTAAAAACAAAATATAACCACACTTTGAATCACCCAAGAATATATTTTTTTATCGTAAACACGTAACAAATAACAATTAATACCATCCATGGACCTAAAAAACATAGATTAAATAGATAATTAAATGTAACAGATTCAATCGCAGTGACGTATAAACTAAAAAAAATGACTGAAAATTTTATTAAAATGGTAATTCCCTCCTAAGAATTTTTTTTAAATCCGGTTATCAACTGTGCTGTGACTTGCTTATATATTTAGATGGAACATCGAGTCATAACGAGGTTACACGATAAGTTTCAAAGCTTAAGTTAAACAGTAAAACGATGGTGTACTTTTATTATTTCGAAAATATTTTACATCCAATTTCATTACTGTCACCCCAGGGTAGCAGGAAATGAGAGGAACGAAGGAAGAAAGAAGAGAGCAGCAATATCCCAGGAAGGTCATAAAAAGAATAACGAAGCGTAACAATATTAAATTCTTCGAAGAAAATAAATAACAAAATCGGAAGAAAAAGTTTTCCAAAACACCATTATCGAAAGGTAAATGATAAGGGTAGCCCACAGAATTTAAAGTGTTTATCAATGATACTATATTAAGGTAGAAAATAAAAGTATGGTCGTGACTTTATCATAAACACCGATCATCTCACTCTTTAAAAAAATAACTATAACAGAGTATCAATATTTTAATTTCATATTAACAAATACGAAACAAAAGTATTTAACAAATAACCATTATTCAAAAAAGTCATTTAATACATTTTAATAATCGTGTTAATACACGGATTTTCCATTGGTAGCCAAAGATTCATAACATTAATCTTTCCTAGTATCAAATTAAAAATACACCACTACATTCCACTACCTTAATGATCACACCTGTTGGAGGGTTATAAAAACCTGACGATCTTCTTCTGTAAAAAATAAATACAACATTGATACTGATGTTGACTATTTTTATGATTCATGCTTTAATTGATAATCACCACCGTAGTAAACCCCAATTTTACCACAAATAAAACAACAAAAAAACCTTCTAAAATATAGCATCAAACCTTTTTTCATCTTCAAGCTATGCACAAATCTTCCAGAACAAATGAATTGGAGAACGAAAACTGCATTTGATAATATTGATATTAACAAAATGTTTGATGTTAATTTTGCTACTATTTTCAATCGGAATTAGATCTGTTATATTTTTTAATTCATAAAAACTTATATTTTAATCATTCCTCCTAATTTGTATATTTGTACGTAGTAAATGAATGATAAAACTTAAGCCTTTGGAAAAAAAATATTTTTGTATTATTTCTACTAGTTATTTATTCACAATATTTTGAGTGTGTCTAAATATTTGCACACGCTGTTTCTCGCTGTAAATGCTGTTTTTTTATCCACTTTGAAGTTGTTTAAAAAAAGATTTTATAGATAAATATATAAGAACAAAGATGAAAAAGAATATGGAAGTGTGGATTCGCAGGTCTTACGACCAGTCATTGGCTGGTTTTAGTGATCGCTTTACACACGTGTAATATTTAGCATTGTACCCATGATTGGCAACCAAATTACTTACATAATTTGGTTGCCAATCATGGGTTAAGGTTCGGTTTCTGGTCTTGTAAAAGATTTAAAAAATTGAAATAAGGGGAACATCGAATTTCGAATCCGAGACATTAGTCAAAGATATGCACATATTTCAGTGTTTTAAGAAAATGCCTTTTATCTCACCGTTAGAATTCATGTTCATCTCATGACAGCACGGAGACGAAACAATGTCACAATAGCAGGAGAAATCTACAGTCACTTGTATTAATAGAGCACTTAATAGAAAATATCGGCAATATTTGCTATAGTGGTATGGTTGGATGACAACTTTTTTACACCGGTTTCGAAAATAAATTTCCGCAATTGATTTTACAAGTCGTTATTAAGACCCGTCTTAAGCAGCTTGCCTCTGCCGCTGATATTAAACCATGTCCAAGGAAACTATGATTGACGTTATCTGATGAAAATTGAAATGTATTTACAATACCGGTCCACGGTTTTCAAACAGTTTATCAGGTATCAGGCTCGTTATAATTACAATGGAACTAAAAGTGCTTTTTTAGATTACCAGATTTTCCATGCTTACTTGATATGTCGCTCTCTCCTTTCAAGAACGTCATAAATCAAAAAACATGATTTTTCAGGAGAACGTTTTTAAAGTTTGAAAATTTAATACAATGTTTTAAAAATAAATATCAAGCCACTCATTGAACTTTTTACTGTACAACAGATGTTTTTAGGTAAAACTGGAAGGTTTTTTCTCCATTTGAATAATATTTAGTATATTTAAAAAAATAATTAAACAATACATTTTCTTAAAAATGCAAAAAAAAAACACTTTCTGCCCTGTAGCGAGTAAATGTTAAGTTAAAAATATGCCGCTTTTGTTGGGATTTAGTACATTGTATTCCGAAAATATGCACAACTGAAAATTGACGATTTTTGATTTATGACGTTCTTGAAAGGAGTGAGCGATATGCGATACAACTCACACTCAATCAATATATTAATATTTTTTTAATAAGTTTTTTATTGTTTTTCTCCTTTAACCCCGTTTCTTACCCAAATGGTGCATAGGGTACTGCATCGAGTCAATTCGGGGATTTAGTTAAATGAATGTATTTTTATATGATACAACTGTTGTAATTCAAAAAGCTCTGGGTGAAGAATATTTCTGTCACAGGAAAAAATAAGGTAAAATATTATAAGATAGAAAAGGGAAAATATGAGTTAAGGCTTTGCGGCTACAGGTTGCATATTCGTATTTGTATTTGTGAAGGTAAAATTATTAAAATGTTGGATAGAAAAATTGTCAACATTTTCAGAATTTTAAATTTAATAAAAAAAAAATTGTTAAAAATGTTGTATTTAAGAAAAATTAAGGACAAAAAATAAGGTTTATTTTCTATTTGAACATAACAAAGTATCGTGGCTGTAGAATGACGTTATCTTACATTTCGTGCTTCATAGAACACGCAATTTCACGTAATACCATCATTTAAGTAGACATCCAAAATTATTAATTATAATAAGTACGACCTAGATTAAAACGTGTAATTATCTTTTGTAACATTTTTGACATGGAGAGATCGTTCGCAACAACAGCAAGAGGTGAAGTGACGATAAAAACTCAACTACGTAACAAACTTCATTTGTATAAAGACCTTTTAATGATGAGCAGAATAAAGGGTAAGCAAACCGTAAAGCATTTCGGAAGTCAGCAATATGTTTGTTACGCGGTGTAATTTCTGGATCCGGCCATTATAACCTGGAATCCTAACGCGTACATTACTTCCTTATTCGTTCGCCAATTGATCGTTTTTAGTTAGTGTATTTTATGAAATTAACATTGAAAATATACCGGAAACGAAAAGATATTCTGCGAATTCATTTTAATCACCAACGTCTGATCTTGTCGATTTTTTTTAATTTCTTTCTTATTATTTTTTTAACTGATTATTGAGAAGTTTTGTTTTTCCATCTTTTAAAAAATGTAAAGGGAACTAACTGGTTGAATATAAACATTGATTCATTCCCGTTTACCACGTGAACGAATTTATTTTCATTCACAAAACGTGTTCATTTTTGCATTCCAGTTTAATGGATCAAGAAGTAAAATTTATTTAAAGGAATTTGAAGGAACGTAATTAAAGACATTACTTAAACCATTAAAAAAAATGAAAGTAGTAGACTCAGGGTTGTATACTCATACACTTATAAGAGTATGTTCGATTCCAATTTAAAATGCTGTTGATTAATCATAATATGAACCTTAAAAGATCCATGCACATGTACGAGTACGGGTATATAACCTCGAGGGCCTTAGTCACAACCGGTACTCTCCTATTCTCTCTGCTTATTGTACTACATTTTTTTTCATAATGTAGTAATTTCTCTTATATATTTCGAATATATTACACCCTTCTCTCAGATCTGGTCACCGTGCCTTAATGTTATTTAAAATGAATTCAACTGTACGTTGATCCGATGTCGTGCCCTACTTACCTTTTGGGGATGAAAAGAATTAGAGTAGAATACAACAGATAAATAAATTTATAATGTTTAAATATATATATATATATATATATATATATATATATATATATATATATATATATATATATATATATATATATATATATATATATATATATATATATATATATATATATATATATATATATATATATATATATATATATATATATATATATATATATATATATATATATATATTAAATATATATATATATATATATATATATATATATATATATATATATATCGATGGCGATAAGCGCATACTTGAAGTTTGTTATAAATTGAATAAACAACTTGCGAATAACTAAGGATTCGATACACGTTAGGGTTCTTGGTTAAAACATATTCTACCTCTCGCCTGGTAATTACTACGGACCTTCACTTATCTGAAATACCATTTGACCATTCAAAGGCCAATCTTAATTTGACTGCGGAAAACCTCGAGAGAAACTCATTACAAGTCCTGGAATCCCTTTTAACATCATAACGAATTTATATTTTAGGTATGTGATAAAAGCTTCGACTTAACTCAACTATACAACGCAAAAAATAAATTTGAAGATTGAGTTTTTTATAAATGCATATATTTTTAAGATTAAATTAGTCAAGCTACGATCTGCTGGTTAGAGTCGATAAATCAAGGTAAAATGTTTGGGGGTTCAAACCCAAAATTAATTCTTTTTTTTAATAAGGATCGATTAGGTCAACGAAATGAGAATGTAATCTTAATATTCGAGATTATTTTTTTTAAATTAAACACTTTATTTACCACTTTAATGAGTTTCATTAATTAAAAATTATAAATAGTATAATTTAGTTGAATTAAATAGTTTTTACCAGACGATGAAAACATCTGTAAGTTTTCGAAACTAGTCGTATATAAATAAAACTCATTGAAGTGGTATTTTCAAGTATTTAATTTTAAAAAAAAAATCAACATGACATTCCACAAAGTTAATGCCGAATCAATAAATAATATTGATATTTGTGAATATAATAAGAACAGAAATAAATCAAGCTTAATTTCTCAATTCAATAAGTAAGGTAATTATCACTAGATTTTAATCGACTTTAAAAATATCAGCACTCATTTAACAAAAATTAAAAAAAATGAATAATCCTCTCTGATTTTTGGGTAAATCTATTCTATGAAGGGGCATAAAAATCGTTTAATTTGAAACAATTGTTACATCAAATCATAAAATTTAATGAAAATATAAAATAATGGATTCCGCCTCCATGGTGTAATGGTTAGAGTATTTGACTACCAAACTGGAGGTCCCGGGTTCGATTGCCATGGAGGGTGAAAATTAATATTAGTCATTTTACACTCTAATGTTTATTCAATATTACCGTGGACTGGTCCCTGAAGCGCAAGAGTAATCACCAAATGCAAGTAACGATCATGCAAGTAACTTCATGTAAGTAATGATTAAGATAACACTGCGTTTATATGATGTAGTGCCCTGTGCACCATTGGGGTACGGATAAGGGTTCGATGAATTACATGATGTTAATTGATCACTATGAAAATGTGATTTAAGCTTGATAATACCAATATCAATATTGTTGAAACATAACACTATACACGTTCAGTAAAAAAAATATATAAATTTACTGGAAAAAAAATTACTCACAAATTTTGTTACAATTTTTGTTCATCCTCAATACTTCACAGTTTATTTTATTTATTCAAGCGATAATGTTGCTCCCTTTAAAGAAAATATGAAATGTCATCACTTAAAATGGCGAATGACGTCATATTTTGTGGATCGAAAAGAGACCCTCGCAATAAAAATAATGAGACCGGGTGCTTAATGAGTCATTACGCAGAAATTTCAGCAAACATTGCCAAATAAAACTTTCCTCTTAAAAATTCTCCACTTTTAATATTTCTATTTATACGTATGAATATTTTGTTTATTGACCCACACCCTGGTGAAAGTTCGTTGGAAGAAAATATCCCGAGTGAATACTTTCCCGGAACTTGAATACTTTACTGGCACTGACTCAGCGAGGCCGAATCTAACGATGCCCGAAGTTATTTTTCTTCAGTAATAAAATATTCCAAATTTCGGTAGAAGAACTGCGAAACACGAGTTCTCCAAAATACCTTCACTAATTACCCTGAGTAATGTTTTTCAGATTAGTTTATCTCGAGTTGTGTGAGTGGTTCAGGTATCAGTGTAATGTATACAGTTGCAGCATCAAAATCAAACTAAGGTCAGATGGTACAAGTCGAAATCGGTCGGACGAGTAAGTTAGTTGTTGTTGTTTCGAAGTTACATATCAGCCCTTTCTGCGAAGATGTTTATTTTGCGGTTGCTGTTTTCTGGGGGTAGTTTGGAAGTTTGGAAAGGTGCGGTTCGGAATAGGTCCAAAGGGAATGTTTACTCACATGCGCTATTTGTTTACTCCGAAGGTGTCGTAATCTGCGTTGTACAAAGAAGCAAGTTAATTTTAACTTGCGCGAGTACTTGCTACACCTGTATTTGCGGATCCCCTTTGAGTAGAGAGAACTGTTTGCTTTCTTGGGCTGCAAAAGTGTTTTTGCTCTAGTTTGAAATGTTTAACAGATTTCACAATATCCTCATGTTACTGCTTTAACAAACATAAGAGAGGATTGTGGAGTTAAATCTTCCAAATAATATTTTCTAGGTTGAAGAATCGTATCTAAGTAAGATAAAATTATGTCGATGTAACGCGAAATCATTCGTAACCTTATTTTTTGTCAATGTATTTTATTAAGTGAATGAAATCTCTCTTAATTCAACCAAATTTGGGAAGAAGATTTTGTCAATGGCCTATCGATGCAATTATAGCTTGATCTTAATTTGTATGAAGTCAAAGCTATCAGTCCTGTGCTCCTGATTCTTGGATCTAGGAGTGGAATATATTTCAACGAGTGTAGGTGTCTTAAGTTATAGAATTCAGGTTAAAAGATATTCGCAGAAACGGACGAGGAATGGCAAGTAAATAAATTTAAAAAGAGAAACCGACTATATGGACGGAAAAAGCACTAGCAGTTGTATGGTGTATCCGTAGGTACCTACTCCTATAAGATTTTGAAATGCATAAAATAATTCCTTTTAATTTTGTATTCTCTTTATATATATTTTTTACACAATAATAAAACACTCATCAACATTAAACTGGACTTTTTGTGCTTTTTTATCTTGATTAATTTTCATTTCAACAGTTTACATGAATATATTTAAATAAAAACTGTTTTTTCCTCTTAGTTTTGTATTTTAAATTACATTCATATTTGTTGTGTCTACTTCCGATACAAAATTCGTTTTCACACAGAAATAATGTTTGGTTTTTATCTATACATTTGTAACTAGAATTCCATTACCCCCTTGTGTTCCCTTCGCTTGTTTGCACTCAGATTTTGATGGATACAAATTGAGTTTTGAACCATTATTACACAAAAAGTAATAAAAACCTAAATACAGTGCACCGCATTCAAAAATTTGTAGCAAATTAATTAATTTTTTGATAAAAATAATTTAAATAAAAAAATAGTATGAAGGTTTTAATATCGAAGTATTTTAATAATATACGAAAGTTGCATAACTTTATACTCATATGTATAAGGTTAATTGTAAAAGATCTTTTAAATTTTAATTAAAAAAAAGGGTTTTACGACCATTAAATTATCGTTATCTAGTTAGATATGGGTAAAGCACCTCACATTGATGAATCGAAATGTGTATTCGTTTATTTCAAATTCATCGTTAGGCTGGTTGACAAAATCTTTATTTCGAAATATGGGCTAGCTTTAAAAGCAAACGGAGAAATGATAAATGCAATATGATAATTCATACATAGGTTAATGTTGATGATAGAAAACATTTAGTTTTTGGTGTCAAAACATACGCTTTTCCTTCTGTCAAAGTTTTGGCCTTTTAGTAACACGGAACCCTGAAGAAGGGCCCTGTGATGGTGGCTGAAAGGTCGGCAGGAGGAAATAATTCATGTTTCAGGGTAAAAATATATTACATTGATTATACAACCTGTGTATAGTTTTAAATATATATTCACAACATTTTGAGTGTGTCCAAATACTTGTTCACAAAATCTGGATTATCTCCAATTACAGGAGTTATTTTCTTCTTTTTTTTGACATCTCATCAAAGATGAAGAAGAATATGGAAGTCTGGGGATTAACAGGACTGACGACCGTCATAGGCTGGTTTAAGTGATCACTTTACACACGTGTAACATTCACCAATTCTAACCATTATTGACAACCACACTACTCAAATTCTTGGTTCAAAGTTATATATATTTATTATATGAACCAATTTTGAAACATTATTCTTGAATCACTAGAACTTCACTAGAGACATCTATTGATGAGATGAAAAGAAGCTTTTTATTGAGCAAAAACTCTTATTAGTATGTGAGGTCCGAATCCTGTATTATAATTACACACATGAGAAACGCCAGAAAAAAACATTTTCATTTTTATTATTAATTATTGAAAATTACAAATTGGTGTTTTTTTTGGCCTAGCACTATCATGTTCTTTTGTCACATGTAATTAGGTATAATTAGTATAAATCTTCAAAAAATAAAATAATTTATTCTATGCCAGTTATAAATCGAACCCAGACCTCACGCATATTATATATTAATGGGTGGCATATATTAGGGTAGATTATAGTTGAATAATGACTGCGGTAATCCCGGATTCTTGGAGCTGAGTAAACAATTCTCCAGAAAGCAAATGTTGATATTAATTTTACAATATAATATAATACGAACGTCTCTCGCGACATTATTGCGCCTACTTTACAACACATCTGCTCCACTATTTCATTTCCAGACCAAGTGTTATTAAAATCAGCGAGTACAAATAATAATGTTGCCAATTCAATTATCATATTCGCTGAACTAATATGCTCAACTTAATGTTTGTGAACGGAACGTTTTCCTGACAATGCGGTAGCGGGTAGGCTCATAATATTTTAATTTTATAGTCAAACAAAAAATCTTTTCAGATAAACTTATGCTCTATATGGCACATGATATTTTAAATTGTTTTTCATATCTATGTACTAAATATATAGCCAAGCACAGCGAAAAAATCTCCCGGTTCGTACTTTCGATACTTATGATTAAAATATAATTAGCATTTTTTTTAAATAGTTATAAAAACGATAAAACGATAACGGCTTTCTAATCATTTTGTTTATTTTTATTTTATGTATAACAATTTAACTGGAAAAAAACTCATTTGAAAATATGAGGACAGTTAAGTAATGTTAAGTAATCGTAATATAAACCGCAAGGCTTTACTGGGTCGTAGTATATTCTGAAAATACATAACCTTAGTGGTTGTAGACTACGTTACATTTTCAGAAATTAATATAGAATGATTTCTATATTTTTCTATATTTGTTAAATATTTATTACTTTAAAAAAATCTACGTAATTTAAGGTTATTCAACATTATCAATGTATTTATTTACTTAAGAATTTTTATTTTATTTTAAATTTAAAACTAACTAACTAACCATCACGCATCTTCCCCGCCGGGGTAGGCAGAGAGAATCGAACGCCACACCACTCTGTCTTTGCAAACATTCTTTGCCTCTTCTACATTCATGCATCTCCTCATACACACCCGACGATTATGACTCCTGACCCGGCCGCTTAATCTAATAAATCTTTTAAATCTTCTTTTGTATATTTAATTTATAGTTGGTAAAAAGGAAACAGTTTTTTTTATAAATTATAAGACTGTTAAAAACCATCAAAAAAGGTGTTAGCGTAAAAACAGATAAATAAATTCATCACTACTCACTTTAAGTGACTCACTTTTAGACTAACATTCTTTTGTGTTCGTGATTCTCAGTTACGAAACGTAAATAAAGAGTAAACGGAATTGTGATAAATACACAGAATCTTATGGTGAAAAAAAAACATTTTGAAAATATTCTCCAGTGACACGGAGATGCTTTCAAATTATTCCCAGGGAACTTAGTTTGGGCGAAAAAAATCTTTCTTTTTTAATATCATTCAAAGAATCGAGACATTGCGAAAAAACACACAGATACAAAAAAAATCGAAAACTCTCACAACCGTAAATTTTGTTTTTTAAAATCATCTCGAAGGTATTTTACGAGAATTTTATTTTCAAGAAGAAACACTAGTTTACACACGGTTGTATGACTACGGATATCCACTCCCAAGTATCTTAACCATTGCTGGTATTCTCTTTCGCCATTTCCTTTACTTTATTGCACCTATGTTTTTCATTTGGAGCTATTATCAAATCGCATCCTTTATTGTTTTTATATCCTAGATCCGACTCCTATAAGACATACAATTAGCCACCTTGACTGTTAATAATTTACTATCAAATAATGCTACGACCATCCAATGCGGTCCCCAATACACCTTAAGATGTGGAAAAGGGTAACTAAATAATCAAATTTGATTTATAATTATATACTTGACTACGAATTTTTGACATAACATTTTGTTTTTGTGGTACATGTATTTTCACGCTTAGTAAGAATGCAAATAGAAGATTTGTACTTCAACGTTTTTTTTTATCAAAATCTGTTATAGGAGGTTTATAGGAATTATAACTTGTAAATTATAACATCGCCTTGCTAA
The DNA here is from genome assembly GCF_059751285.1 of Brachycentrus maculatus. Taxonomy (NCBI): domain Eukaryota; kingdom Metazoa; phylum Arthropoda; class Insecta; order Trichoptera; family Brachycentridae; genus Brachycentrus; species Brachycentrus maculatus. The sequence goes on along the minus strand of NW_028280868.1, from coordinate 389,834 downwards.
GGTGATAACTTTACAATTTGTGTAACTCTCATCACATAATAATGTTAAATATTTAAAACATCACAATATTGTCCATTTTTATATTGGTTTAAATGACATCTAGAGAGATTTTTGTAAAGTTATTTAGCAATCATCTTAATACTTTTATGTGACATTCCGAAGTTTTAAAACGCAATTGGAAACGTCAGAGGTGTTTAATTTAAAATCGAAATAATATTTATTTTAATTGAGTATACTTAGCAAAAATATTATAATATGATTAAATATTGTATCTCAAAAATAATTTTTTTATCTCAAAAAAAAGTTTTTTTCACATTTTTTTCCTTTTAATAATTTTCATACAAATTATGTTAAATGTCAAAAAAAAAACAAGTAAAAAAATATTAATTAACTTTATGTAATAAAACAAATATGTTTTTAACAACTTTTTTATTGGTAAATTTTTTCTCTAATCGATTTCGTCATGAATTTTGTCATCATCTGGGTTAAACATGTACTTAGTACAATTATTAATTACAATGTAATAAATTTTCCATTAATATTATTATCTATACTGAGGCTTCAAAATAATTAATGTCTAGACGTACGGCTTAACTGAAGTAGATACTTCAGATAGTAGAATCTGTTTACCTTAGAGGATGAAAGGGTAAGGGTAACTTAATGACATAATACATTCCATACCGATTCTAGTAAATGATTAACAGCAAATAGACTGTTCTGGTATTACTAAACAAACCTAAAATAGCAAACTTAAAAAAGTCTTAAATTAAAAACCTTTCTGTCAGCTGATAGGCATTCTTAAAAGGCTTCAATTATTATAAACCCTTAGGAAGGTGTAACCGAGTGCTAAAATCATAATTAAACTTTGAAATTAATACTGACCTTCTGCGAAGACAAACATTTACAAAAAAATTAATGAATTATATTTTAAAGTAGTTTTTACAGGTTTTTAGTTATTTTTTATAAGAATCCAGACTGTGCAATATCGTTCATGAATATTTTAAATTCACTTTAACAAGAACCATATTTAAAATTTCAAATGAAGCCATTTATATCCTAGCCAGTCCTAGATTACCTTCATTTCCTTTTATATTTTCAGTTTCAATTTTATATTAATATTTTTATTCACACATTTTCTTCTTTTCATTGTTTTTATATGGCGTATTTTTTATTATTATTTAAAAACCTTAATTATTTTAAAGAATTAGAATTGCTTAAATGTTAAATATTTTATGAAATGTGTTATTGCTTTTGTATAAATAATGTATTCTAAAAATCGTTTATATCAGTTTGAAATCTCCATTTAAAACAATATCGCTCACGTTTAAAAAGGACGTGAAAAATAATAGTTTTTATGTATACTTCACTTCGTAAACGTCGACATGCAACCAAATTTAAACACTAAATCATAAATAAATAAATCACTCGTGAATTTTGCAAGTATAACTACCCGTAATTACCGGTCCAGAGTCAGGAGCCGAGACGTAAAACGTTAACTATTATACTTTACGGAGCGGACACTGAAATAAGGACATTAAGTATTTCTCGATGAATATATACAGACACTTTAATAAACAGTTACGGAGGGCACTGCGCACAATAAAGTGTATTATTTAATGTAGAAGGAAATATTCTGTTTTGAGAACATTAAGTTCTACCGTAAAAGCATTCAGCAAGGGTGGCTCTATGCTCTATACATTCAGCCGTGTAATTATTTAAAACCGCATACATTTACTTTCGGCCGCGTGGGCATTCCTGGTGTTCGCATTATGCTCCATATTCCTACAGAAATTACAATATTTCGCCAAACGGAACGCGAACATAATTATAAAAGCATTAAAATGCCGGCCGAAAGACATTAATTCCGAGTCAAAGTGACTGCGCAGGACCAGGGCGAGGGTAAAAATCACAATGTGCCATATATGGACGATTGTGAAAAACGTCAAGGCTCATATCGCTCACTCCTTTCAAGAACGTCATAAATCAAAAATTGTCAATTTTCAGTTGTACATGTTTTCAGAATGCCCAGAAAATGTACTATATCCCAGTAAAAGCGGCATATTTTTAACTTAATATTTACTCGCTATAGGGCAGAAAATGTGGTTTTTGCATTTTGAAGAAAAGGTATTGTTTAATTATTTTTTTTAATATACTAAATATTTTTCGAATGGAGAAAAAATCTTCAGGTTTTACCTAAAAAGATCTGTTGCACAGTAAAAAGTTCAATAAGTGGCTTGATATTTATTTTTAATACATTGTGTTGTATATTTAAACTTTAAAAACGTTCTCCTGAAAAATCAAGTTTTTTGATTTATGACGTTCTTGAAAGGAGTGAGCGATATGTTAACAAACCAAAGTGAAACTGAGTAAACAATGTTTTATCAATACACTAAATATAATGTATGTATTACACTACCTTGTTTATTTTTACATACTCATATTTAATATTTTGTGGTTTCATTACATAATTTTATCCTATCACATATTAACAAATGACTATGATGGTCGAAACGACTTTGACAGACTAGAGCTTGGATATTCTTGGTAATTAATAAAATTTCCGCAGTGGCGCTGATGCCTCAGTGCTATATTACAAATTCATAAAAGTAAGTTCTATCTGCATTTATGTTTTGAGCGTTGAATATTTTATGACAGTAATAATTAACTATGCTCTGAAATATTTTCAAGCAGATTGCATCTCCATAAATATAAATATATATATATATATATATATATATATATATATATATATATATATATATATATATATATATATATATATATATATATATATATATATATATATATATATATATATATATATATATATATATATATATATATATATATATATATATATATATATATATATATATATATATATATATATATATATATATATATATATATATATATATATATATATATATATATATATATATATATATATATATATATATATATATATATATATATATGTATGTATAAGTATAAACATATATAAAATGTTAAATGGAATACTTTTCATCGTTTGACTATAAAATAAATACAGTATTCTTACTTACGTTAACAAATGTAGTTCATACAATATAACATTATTTAGATCCTGAAATAGGCATTTAAGCTAATAACTCAATACCTGAGAAAGCTGCTCTTTTGTGGTGGAAGGGTATGAATTTGCTCAAACTATGGAAAGAATTCTTGTTGGGTTCTCGAGAGCTTTATTACCAAAGTTGACCGAATGTTGGAAACTTAACATTTGTTTATAAAGCCAAACACAAAATTCAAAGCGCAATACTTTTCTCTTGCGAAAATAAAGCGCTTACAAACAAACGACGCTTCACCTCGGAACGTGTGTTATTATTTTCTATCTTTTAAATTACATCTAGTATTACTCAAAAAAAAATTGTTTACAAACGTGTTAATAAAACGTTTTTTCGTAAAATAAAATCATCGTAACGCTGGTGTTGTTATTGAGCGGTGACAATTGTAGTAATATTACTTAATTATAAAGAAGTAATTTATCATCCTGGGATGTTTATTGCCCTGTCAAGCGCGGTTGTAAAAAAAATCCTATTATAATATTGATATTTTTCCCGTGGGGGTCAGGATAAAACTTTTTTTTAAAATTCTTATGTTTAATTAATATCACCGTAGACTGGTATCTGTAACGCAGGACTGATAATCTCCATGACTACACGTAATTGATGATCCGGATAGCACTACTTTGATGAGATACAGCGCGCTATGCACCATTGGATGCGAATAAGGATCAGAAGAAGAAGAATTCAGAAAAGTATTTCACTAATTAGAATTCCAAAACTTTTGTATATTCTTTTAATTCTCGACAAAAACTGATCAATACTATAACTGACTGCATGTCACAGACTCTACATTATGATTCCCCTTACAATAAATTGATAAAAGTTATTTGTATGGTCAGGACATTATTTATTATTGCCAATTTTATGACGACAGGGTAATCTTTTTTTCTCTGCGTGGAATATTTACCGTACTACAAAATGGCTTAACAGTGTTTGTAAAGCAGTGTATTGAGATCAAAATATATTTTCCTTCTGTGTTCTAGGTATGAATAATACATAAAATCTTATTGCTATGAGAGGATGCCTTTTCCAAACATATTATATGGTTTCAAATGTCAACAAACTTTATGATGAAGACCGTCTCGTAACATGTAATCTAATGTTCAGTTTTATTTCTAAATATTAAAATTAAGTATCACTGGTTCTCTTCGAAATTTACTGAGAGCATTTTTGAAACACAGATTGAACAACGCGCTGCGTATCGTAAAACATATTTTAATCCGAAAAACTCCACCTAAAAGGCATATTCACGTCAAAAATATAATTAAATCATGTTAGATGTAAAAATGGTGTTGAGGCAGATGGAATTTATAAAAATTCGGCTGTAAAATAAAAAATGGAAATTCCTCTGACAATAACACTCTTATTTGAGTTTTAACTCATTTAACTTTTTTCCCTGACGGATTTAAAATTCTAAGACGAATATTGAAGCATCAATTTAAAATGTATTTTGACAAATATTTTGTCAGAAAATCTCATCCGTGATTAAATTTAGCTGTAACTGTAAGTAACTAGCTGCTTCAATTCACTGGCAATATTTTTTTACTTCATTAAGAGTTTATGATGAAGAGTTCATTAAGAGTTCATATTTTTGATGATGTTTACTTTGTTTAATGTTTTTTGGCAAAAATAAGTACGTAGTTTAAAAAAATGCATAGTTAAAAATTTTCAAATAAGTGTTGAAATAAATGGATATTTACATCAACACTCAAAATATCCATTGAATATTGATGATCTTGAATAGTTGAAAGTTTATAAAATTAAAATTTTCTATTCCTCATAGGACTCGATTTTTACCAAGAAGATATCGAGTATACAAGCATGTATTATGGATAGTGTAAAATCGATTATTTTTCAAAACAGTCGTACAAATCAACGTTGTCAGATTTTTAAGGAACTGTTGCATTTTGAGTTCTCAAGTTCTCACCGTTTTTAAAATGCCACAGGTAATGTTACACGCATAATTAATTTGTTTTACTAAGATAACATGTATGTATGTATATATACATGTTTCATTACATTACTAGTAATTTTAGTAAGCTTGTGCTTCATTATAACTTATATTTATTGACTAACTGACTACGTTTCGTTAAGCCTCCTCTCCTTTACGAGCGATATTAGCTCTCACAAACAAAAAACATTAGAATAAATAAATGATATAAGAGGAAATAGAAATAGAAAAAAAACAATAACACCAAAAAATTAACTGACGTTCAGGAAAATAAAACTAATAAAGTTAAAATATTCGGTCTACATAAATTAAATAATATTAAAATGTTGACAGTAAAAATTATTAACCGTGTCTTAGATTTTTTGTTACACTTGGCAGGCAAGTTTAATAGTACTCAGGTTAATGTATAGTTAAATGTACTTACATTTGTAGAGGCGCTGGTAGTAAACCCCAAAATTCTTTATCAGTTCATCATTTTTAACTTTAAAAAAAATTAACTTTATACAATATTTATTAATCAAATTGTTACTGTGGTGGTAAGAAAAGAAATAGAAATGAATAATGAAACAATTAAATTGTGTGCAAACATAATTTATCTCTGCGTTGCACAGTAATATATCCAAAGTTTACCTTTTGAAACCTGTAACGTTAGTAACTGACCTTCTCATGGGAAAGTGTATCAAGTGGTTTAGTACAATTATAATTTGTCAAGGGATATTATACGTAGGTATGTGCTCGTGATACATACAATGGTATCGGAAACCCCGATCTGCAAGAGGTCAAATAGTGAATAATGGTCCAAGTTTCTATCTACTAAATTATAATAAGTCATCTCAAATAATTTATGTCACGATGATATCTATTATGCATCAATACACTTACATAAACTGCTGAAAATTTCACTTCATATTAATGTTTTTTAAAAGTGATATTTTGGATATAATTGAAATCCCTTTTTTTGAATTATGAAACATTATGGTTTTTCAATAGACCGCTATCATTTTTTATAATGCAAAGAATATTGTCCATTTAAAAAAAAAAAAACACAGGAAATACAATTTCCTTTAAAAAAAATAGGGTTTTAACCACGGTTAACTCATGCCTAGTTAATAGATTTATATTATCCACTGACACTTCGTGATGGAATTGCATTTTAATATATTATTAGATTAAAACCAATATTTTTAGCTTCTCCACTTTATTTTTATTTGACCAGCGACCGGGTTTCGTCGTTACTGACATCATCAGGACAGTCTGATGATGTCGGTAACGACGAAACCCGGTCGCTGGTCAAATAAAAATAAAGTGGAAAAGCTAAAAATATTGGTTTTAATCTAATACCATATTAATCATGCCTAGTTGATTAACTATTTAACTAGGCTACGCAGTCATCTACATATGTAAACTGACAAATAAATTGAAGGAATTGCATTTATAATAAATTCAAAAAATTAAAGATTTTACAGTTGATTGAATCGCCTTCAGCATGAACCCCAGAAATAACTAACCTGTTATAAGTCCAGGACTCAAAACGTCGTAAAACTCACAAATCGATTGTAGATGATAGCAAGAAACATACTTGATACATTCAATTTTATTGAGTCTTTTGTGTTTTATTTTTTCATTTAGCAATTCATTAAATTTTAATGAAATATCGCATATAAAATGGTGCATAGAGCACCATTGGGTTACTATTTCGTTAATATTACAAATATTAGTCAGAACAAATTCAGTGAAGGCGTAAATGTTCCAAAAATAAGCATCGCTTTTACGAGATTCGAAATAATTATATAATGAAATCTTTGTTGATTTATGTTTCTTTGTATGGCCGGTTCATTGAGACACTTAAACACGGATACCCTTTTAAAAACGAGAAAAGTTTCTCACAAATAAATTGGAATAGCATTCTAACTTTTCATGGACAACATCCACACTATGATAAATAAAGGGGTGTTTTATTATTTATCATTTCTGTTTCTATTAATATATTACATAGGTATGTAATAAATTACGACATAATTTATTATAATACCTTCACGTACCTTTTTGCGCATCAAACTAGCTCATTTGTTGTTCACGATTTGAAATATAAAATATAAAATGTAAAAGATTAGTTAAGGTTGTCTCCTATTTTACTGTTCCAAAACATAATTTAAAACAGTAATATAATAAATGTAATTCGAAACATTACTGACCATATTCAACTCAAATATATTTTTACTGGAAATATGTATCATTTTATTATTATTGTTTTATTTTTAAAAAACAATTCCTACGGCAAAAAGAAAGCAAATTTAAGATTTTCAATATTTAGTTTTACAAAAATATCCCAAAACGAAAACTTATATTGAAATTTATGTTTTCTAAACAAGTAAATATTCTCAAGAAGTTTATGAATTAAATTGCCTTTGTTGTGTTCATTTCGTAGAATAATTAAATTGTAAAATTATATTCGAAGAAATATAGAGAATATTATCGTTTAAGTACTTAACCGTGTAGCCAACTTATACAATACATAAAACTACCCAAAAGTTATTAGACTTCTCTGTAAATAAACTTCTCCGCTATTAATTTCCCTAAATGAGACCATTTTGGTTTATAACGCACCACTAAATAATAAATATAATTTATGCCGAGGCATGACGGGTGGCGTGGCTGCGAAAGATATGTCAAAGATGACCACAAAGAAATGGCGCAGGGGTTGAAAAATATTCAAGGTGTTTTAGGTAAAATATTCTGATTTGATTAACCTAATATTCATAACATTTACCACCAAGTTGGTATCGATTTTGGCTGTTTTAAGATTTGGCTGTTTTAAGATTTATCTTAAAAATATTTGCTATACACAGCTATGTGTAGCAAATATATATATATATATATATATATATATATATATATATATATATATATATATATATATATATATATATATATATATATATATATATATATATATATATAATATATATATATATATATATATATATATATATATATATATATATATATATATATATATATATATATATATATATATATATATATATATATATATATATATACATATATATATAAATATATAAATATATATATATATATATATATATATATATATATATATATATATATATATATATATATATATATATATATATATATATATATATATATATATATATATATATATATATATATATATATGTATATATATAAATATATATATATATATATATATATATATATATATATACATATATATATAAATATATAAATATATATATATATATATATATATATATATATATATATATATATATATATATATATATATATATATATATATATATATATATATATATATATATATATATATATATATATATATATATATATATATATGTATATATATATATATATATATATATATATTTATATATATATATATATATATATATATATATATATATATAAATAAAAAACTTACCACAGGTGAGGAATATATAATATATCTAGAAGTCGACTCGAAAACTCATGACGAAATGCTGAAAATGGAAAAAATAAATATTGGATGGGAAAGGGTAAAAATTTACGATGCGCTAAATGTAAAAAGATGTTACAAATGCTATGGTTTTAATCACAAAATATCAGAGTGCACGAATGAAAAACAAATATGCCCAAAATGTACAAAAAATCACGCATGTGACGAATGTCACATAAAAAAAGGTGAAGAAATATGTATAAATTGCGTAAATACTAAAAACAAACTAAAATTAAACTTAGACGCGGGACATCCAGCATGGAGTTACAACTGCCCAGTATACAAAAGGAAACTGGAAATGGAAAAGAATAAAGTAACATTTTTTTGAAAAGTAATAAACTAAACCAAATAATTTATTTAAATATACAAAGTCTAATTGCACACCACGAAGAAATTCAAGTACTAATTGAACAAAACGAACCGAGAATTGTAATGTTAAGTGAAACTCATGTAACAGCCGAAATTGAAGATAGTGAAATTAGTTTTCAAGGTTATACATCAATACGATGTGATTCAGATAGTAGACATACAGGAGGAGTAATAATTATAATAAAAAATAACATTTCCTATGAAATTATCAATAGAACTCAACTGGAAAAAAACTACTGGATCTTAGCAATTAGGATAAATGAAGGATACAAAAAAGGGGTATACGGAATAGTGTATCGCTCTCCGAATGCAAGTACCAAAGATTTTCTGACATTTATTGAGAACTGGTGCAGTGAAAATTTAAATGATAATGAGCATAACATTATTACGGGAGACTTCAATATAAATATGTTAAATTTAAAAGACACATATACTAAAAAACTAAAAGCAATTATCCAAGCGAATGGTATGAAACAATTAGTAAAAACTGAAACTAGAATAACAGACAAATCGAGAACTTTAATTGATCTAGTAATATCCAACACATGCAATATTGAAGTGAAAGTGAAAGATGAACCAAAAATTACCGATCACAATATTATCCACATATCGGATAATCTAAAAAACACCAGGTACTCAAAAAAGTTAATCAATGAAATGCAATACAGAAATCTAAAAAAGTATGACATTGAAACATTAACAAACCTTATTGGTAATATAGATAAAATCAATCTCATGGAATATAATGAAAAAGCAGAAGCACTTGTAAATTGTATCACGGAAGCAATCAATATTATGATTCCGATTCAGTCGGTAAAAATACAAGGAACAAATAAATGGTATAACAGAGAACTACAATCACTTCAATATGATAGAGATAGAGCATATAAAATAGCAAAAATTACAAGAACAACACAAGATTGGGTGACTTTTAAAATGATAAGAAACAAGTACTCTAAATTATTAAAAAACAGCAAAAATGAGTATTTTAAAAGAAAATTACAAGACGAAAAAGGAAATCCCAAAAAAATGTGGCAAACAATCAAAAGACTAATACACAGTAAAGAGGAGGTGAGGAAAAACACGGTTGAATTCCCGAAAGAAATAAAAGGAAATACACAAACATGCTTTAATAAATACTTTATAGAAAGCATCAAAGATATAAACAAAAGTATTCCACTAATTAATGAAACAACAGTAAAAAATATTCAGGATATAAAAAATAAAATGGTATTTAAAGAAATTGATATGACACACCTTAAGCTAGTACTAAAAAATACAATATCAAAATCAAGTCCGGATGGATTAACAATTAAAATAATAAGAGACATATTACCGAAAATTGGAAAGCATCTACTTAACATAATAAACGAATCGTTACTAAAAGGGAAATTCCCAAACACATGGAAAACATCGATGGTAATCCCTATACCAAAAGTGGTGAATACAAAAAAGTGTGAAGAATTTAGGCCAATTAACATGTTACCGAAATATGAACAAATTTTGGAAATAGTAATAAAAATACAATTGATTGAATATTTAGAAAAAAATAAATTACTTTGTCAGGAACAATCAGGTTTTAGAAACAACAACTCGTGTGAATCTGCAATTAATATTGTCATTGATACTTGGAAAAGGGAAATGGATAAAAATATGTATGTTTTAGCTGTGTTTTTGGACTTCAAAAGGGCGTTTGAAACAATAGATCGAAAAAAATTACTACAAAAACTTGAAATAATAGGACTCTCAAATGAGGCCCTCAATTTATTCAAAGAATATCTTCAAGGAAGAAAACAAGTAACTAAAATAGAAAACAAAATATCTGAACCTTTGGAGAATAATTTAGGAGTTCCCCAAGGATCAGTTCTAGGACCAATTTTATTTATAATATATATAAACGACATCACTAATATAATAAAACACTGCAAACTACAATTATTTGCCGATGATACATTAATATATATAGCGGGAGAAAATTATACAGAGACCATACAAAAATTAAACGAGGACTTAAACAGAATATCCGAGTGGCTCAAAATTAATAAACTTAAGCTTAATGTTGGGAAAACAAAATACATGGAGTTAGGAAGAAGAAAGCCAAACCCAAGGATGAATATATATATTGATAATGAAACCATAGAAAAGGTTGATAAAATGAAATATTTGGGCATAATACTAGATTCAAAATTGACATTAAATGCAAATTTTGAACACGTTAATAAAAAAATATCAAAAAAAATATTTTTCCTTAGTAGATTAAGGAATAAATTAAATAAAGATACTGCAGAACTAATTTACAAAACAATCATTCTTCCACATATAGATTACTGCTCAACAGTGTTATTTTTAGCAAACGAAGGAAATCTAAATAAACTAGAAATTGCACAAAATAGGGCGATGAGAATAGTTCTTGGGAAGAATAAATATAGCAATGTAAAAGGAATGAGAGATGAACTAAAATGGTTATCTGTAAGAAGAAGACTTAAATTTAATATGTTGATATTTGTACATAAATTTTTTCACGATAAGTTGCCAAAATATTTTAAGGATAAAGTTGTCTTAAACAAAAATTGTCATGAATATGCTACTAGACAAAAGGATAAAATAAGACTACCATTATTGAAAAGAGCTGAGTCGCAAAATTGCTTGATGTATAAGGGTTTAAAAATGTATGATGAGATGCCTGAATGTATGAAGAATGAAAAGTGTCTGAAAGAATTTAAAAATAAATGTCTAAGTTACTGTAAGGAAATGTAAATATATAAAGATGATGTAAATGTATATAATAGTTTATATTAGTTTTAATATAAGCTAACTTAAGAAATAAATAAAAAAAAAATATATATATATATATATATATATACATATATATATATATATATATATATATATATATATATATATATATATATATATATATATATATATATATATATATATTTATATATATATATATATATATATATATATATATATATATATATATATATATTTATATATATATATGTATATATATATATATATATATATGTATATATATATATATATATATATATATATATATATATATATATATATATATATATATATATATATATATATATATATATATATATATATATATATATATATATATATATATATATATATATATATATATATATATATATATATTATATACATATATATATATATATATATATATATATATATATATATATATATATATATATATATATATATATATATATATATATATATATATATATATATACATATATAAATATTTATATATTTATTTGAATTTTTTTTTTTAATTTAGGAATAATTCCATGAAAAAAATTCAAAGAAGTTAATTTATTTATACTATTCTCTCCTCTAAAACGCGATACGATATTATGAAGTATTTCCCTTTTCGTCGTTGAAATGACGACTGAACATCTAATTTCAAAGGCAAATATTATTCTCCTCATTATTCCGACCCCTACTGCTTCACACAAATCGCCAAACAACGTAACTCCATAAAAAGCGTAGACGTTAGTTATATAGGATAAAAAGTTTATTTCAGCAACGAAGCATTTATCAAACGTCAGATGTATCCCGATCCAAACTTCGCACAAAGGTTTTTAGCAACAAAATATTTGTTTTTATATATTTAATCAAAGCTTTATGATCCTAACAAAACAAACATTTAGCATAAATTTATCTTGCAAATATTAAGAACAAAAAAATGTTCATCATGTCTCAACTTGATATGATGCATGTTTGGTTCTTCAATTTATTTTATGAAAGTTTGTTTTTTACTAAGTCGTCGAGACCCCATTTTAAATTGACATCTCATCTGAAGGGTGAATAATCCAGTGTCTGATATAATAAATTATATTAATGTTTTAAATAAAAATAGTGATAATTGAAAATAATAACATTTGAGAATTTTCACTTATGAATATTGCATAATGAGATATATAGACAAATACAACACATTTACTTAGAAATATTTAATAGAATTTACCACGTTTTGCAATCACTCATAAAGACCCATGCTCGAATCTCATGGGGTTCAAAAAAGTAAAGTTATTAATGAAATGGTTCACCAATACCAGTTCTCTCACGCGAGTGGTTATATAAACCGTATTTGGAGTTTTAGGCAATCTTTAGTATGGCCCCCTAATCAGAGTTTTAGCCCATTGTGCATTTTGCTCGCTTTGAATACATTCGAAGTGTTTGATGGCAAAAACAAGAATTTGCTCTCAATTTTCTATACCATTGTACCAATGGTTTGAAAAATATTTTATTTGATTATGAATTCCTCGAATACTGGATTTTGCTTCAATTCTCTATGAGAAGTGTACATTTTTTTTAATCGACTAATTATTGTTTTATACTAGTTTAGAGAACATTTAAAGTTCACAAAATAATTTGTCTTTACATGAACGAATGAATGTTTATGATTAATTAATGCAAAATATAAACCACAAAAAGATGGATTGATAGCTGGGAATTGATATCGCAGTAGGCTAATCCCTGTTAAAAATAGTTTACAGACCTACACTAAGAAGAAGAAGAAGAAGAAGAGTGAAGTAATCTTTTTTTTGTATTTAATTAAGAATTATAATGGTTGTCTTAAGTTCATCAATCTCCGAAATTCCAATTCTGTTTCTGCATTACTCAATTCGATTATAAGAATATTTTACCAGAGTCTAAGAAATCAGGTCCGTGACTTGCAGATAGCCTGCATTGTTCATGACTTGAATTTTCCGCACATTTGTACATGCCATCTCAAGTAATGCATTTAAGTGATCTCACACCATCTCCACAGCACCCCCTAAATCCGCACCCCTCACCCACATACTTCCTATCTCTTGACCAATAACTCACCAAGATCCCATTCATCTCCTCGTATCTCCAGAAAAACGACGGATGACACGAGACAAAGGATGTATCCGAGACTCGCGGATATATTAAAATGAGATAAGTTTAATCGAAGGGTAGCAAGTTATCCTTTTTTAGTGTTTTTTTACGTTTTTTCCGATGACGAAACGCGACATTATTTTAAGTTCACGATGTTTTATGATTTTCAGGAGGAACGTTTAAAAATATATTTTGAAAAAAAAAATACAAAATACAAAGAAAAAAAATCGTTCACATAATCAGTATCATAAATTATAGGTGGATCAAAAAAAATGTGTACCATATATATGGGTATACGCTAGTAATTCGTCGCTTTTCATACGATTGGTGATACTACGACTCATACATTTTATGACGTCCTAAACTACGAAATTGATCATCATACAGCAAAAGGTCTAAAAAACTATCGAGAGGTTTAAGAAACCGATTTGTACAGTCGAGACCAAATAATGAAGATTAACAATGACATATTACTGTACTTCTATATCGATGTGATAGAGAGGGTGTTGTAAGATTTAATACTGCGCTTGAGTTTGTGTTAGTTATGTGCTTAGATAAAAAAAAATCATTAAGTTCAAATAAATGAAATATTTACGTTTTATCAATAGTTGAGTTATGTATTTAAAATCAAAGTTGGTTTTTAGATCAAAAATCAAAAGTTGTTTACCTTCCACTTTGAAGGTGAGACATCTCATTGCAATAACTTTTTGATAATTGTGATGTGACTTTGTTTATTTTACTTTATTAAAATGATCAAATCTGATTAAAATTTTATGAAAATGTCTCAAATATTAAATTTGGATTTTTTTGGTTATGAATCGGGTTTGGTATTTTTAATTAACTATATTGTCCTTTTAGAAAAATCCATTGACGACCCTCGTAGATAAGGACATTTCTTTTTATTTTGGGGGATTATCTTTATTTCTAAATTGCGAACGTTTTTTGTGGTACGGAAAAAAATGCGGATACGCGGTTTGAGAAATTATACAGATAAAAAAAAATCGGTAAGGATTCGGTGGATTTAAAATTACTATATATATAAATATTATAAAACAAAATATGGATGTTATCAAAGTCAGATATTATTTTATGTATCTATTTAATTCCTTACACAACATTTTTGGTAATGCAACACGTTATTATTGCTTTAAGCTATTTTTAATTTACCAAACACACGATATAAAATAGTAACAGTGGTTGAAAATTGTACTCGTATATCTATTTGAAATTAGAAGGCAGATAATGTTTGTTTTAACAAATGAGGAATACAAAGAGATACAGAAAAATTATATCGTAAATTAAAAATTTTAATGTTCGATAAAGTTCATTGATGATTTCTATCATATCTTTATTTCTCTTTATTCTATACAAAAGTAATAGGATGACATTAGAAGTTTATAGAGGAAACGCAGATGATCTCCTTAAGCAGGGAATGATATGATGGACAGTTAGGGTTAAAGAATAGATAGTATGTAGAGTGAAGGAAATTTATTTATCTTGATATCCTAATATTATTTATTTTTATTTATTTCATAACAATACAAATATATTGAAAAATTAAATTTAAACAAAAACTTTAGTCTAAAGAATATAAAATAAGAATAATAGGCGAATAAATATTTCTAGAAAGATGATAAGTTGAGGCATAGAGGAAGATGTGCCGGAACAATTGTGATAGAGCTATTGAAGACAAACTTTAATATAAAAAAAGGTTTCAACTTTCCTAATATATCTCACGGGGCAGGATCTTATATAAATCTTGCCGAGTCACCGGGGAGACCGACCTTTTAAAATTCTTAAAATTGCTCTTTGAAAGTAATGGACAATGAACGGATCGTATTTCCCAGTTAGTGGTTTGCAATCTACGTTATACGTTCAACCATCTACTCGCAAGTATGAACCTAAAATACATTCTTGTACGTTTTATTCAGCCTGCCTTTAAAAGGAGTACTGGCTCTTTTATCGATTAATTCTAAAAATCGGAAAACCGCACTCTTATTCAAAATTGTAGAACTCTGCGATGATCATTTTATATGGACAAGTTAATGAAGATGTACCGAATGAAGAGATGTATAAATAATAAATAATTTAAATTTATATGAACATATTGATTAACAATAAAATTATCAATTTTGTGGGAAATTATAAGATTTCCATGAATTTTCGACTCGAAGAAGTCATATTTATTAATAAAATTTTCAACTAATATATATTTGTAAAATGTAAGAGTAGGAATATAATAAACAACTCGTTTTTATTTGAAATAAAAAAACTGTTTAAATGAAAAGAAAGCAGAAAAATCTAATTTTTCCTTAAAACACCGCGTCACTCAATTTCTTAAAAGTAAAATAATGAAATTTATTTTAATGTCGTAAATAAATCATCCTTTAAATTGTGTTACATATCTCTAAAAATGCAACAGTAGTAGCTAGTTTGTGGTGTGGGTGAGTACAAAAAGGAATAAATCTTGCTAGCGATAGCTGTGAGCCATAGAGCAGGACGATATGGGAAAAACAATAAAATGTTAGGCCAATCGCTGGAACCGAGGCACTAAAGGTTGCAGCAACTCTCTGTTCTCGATAGGGAGACTAAACTTTACCTAAAGCTCGTTGGAACTTAACGCACGTGCTCCAAATCTGTCTGCCGCAGTTGGGAACTAAATTGAAAAGAATAGAAAAGAGAAAATTAATTGAATATATATAAAAAAGTTGTAAGAAACCTAAATTTGTACGTATCTAACACAATATGTAACAGGATATGTCAAACGAGAGAATTGAATTATTTACAAAGATTTTTTTATATTCCTTCCAGTTGTTAACGTTAATAATATGTGCATATACAAATAGTTAAGTATACTCCTATAATCTCTAATTATAGATTTGAAAGGGGGAAAAGCTATACGATTTAAGTTTTTTAACCTTAATATGTAGGGCAATGGATCCGTAAATCTAAATCTTATGAGAAACCAACTGATTTCATTAGATTCATTTGTTTCACCCACAATTCTTGTCATTTATTCAGAATTCAGAAAACGCGCGTTAATGAAGTATTGAAAATTAAGTGTCGAAGTTTTTATACTACACAAACTTTTCAAACCATTTTTAACAATAGAAAATATTACTGCAAATAAATAAACATTGGGAAAATCATTTAACTCGAAGCCATAGGGAAATTAATATATACTAATTTCCCTGTGGTTCCTCTCTCATAAATGATTTCCTCTGTAAGTATCGTGCATACACAGACTACAAACGACATGAAACATAAGGTTATGTATGGGATCTGTTCTTGGTCTGGTGTAATATATCAGGTCCGTAAATAGCTAAACGGACGTCCCGAGACAAAAAAGTTCAGGAATTGGAAACATTTAGGGTAAAAATACAAGGTGTTTTCAGTAAAAAAGAGAAAAACTCTACTGAATGTTTAGTAATAAAATAAATTGGTACTTTATCTACCTTATTGGATGCCTTTATATCAGAATTCAGCGTTAGATCAAAAGCCCTAAATTTTGGGTAAGAATCGATAGCTAACTTGATCTTCATACAAGGTTAAATAAACTGTGATCGTGATACTTTCAAATAAATTATGCTCATTAATATTGGATTGAGAATATTGAAGCCTTTTATGTTGCAACTTTATCAACCGTGGTTTTGTTTATTGCTTCGTTATTTGTGCACAAACCTAGTTATATAACAGAATGAATAGTAAGAGTCTTAATATACAGCTACGAAATATTTTTTTTATAAATTTACGAACTAAATCAAATTCAGTGTAAAAATGAAAATTTCGGCTTTTAATAATTACTTATGACCATTTAAGTAGAAATATTTTTCAGTCCTTTGAGACTCACTTATGATACGATTACTCCAGTTAAGAAATAATGATTTTACTGAAACGAGGGCTATGCTATGCTATGTATTTGTTTAATTTTTCTTAAAAAAAATATAAGAGATATTTTTGCTGCAATAAATTTAGCATCGCTCATCGGAAAAATATATCATCATAATCTCTCATTTGTGTATTGTATTAATGAAATTTATTTAATTTGAGCATTTTTGTTTTTGAGATTGTGCTTCTATCTGAGATGTCGGTTAAAGGAACCATCCATGATCTTAAAGTTTGATATTATAGGGTGGTTAGCTTCTGCCTTTGCGAAATGTCGTCATGGTCAAATGCTGCACGTGACTGCATGTCATCACTCACCACAAAGGGGTCTTGAAACCATCCTGGCTATACCCACATAATATTATGAAGCGGGTCAAATTTAATATTATAATAAATTTATCTATCTTTAATAATTAAATTATCATCACGCCTATATAAGTATAAAATATTGATTAATTTTGAATGTCTTTTTTTTTAGATATTTACCTTAAAAGGTGTGGGTTTATTTATAATTCATAAAAGAGTACAAAAATTCCATTTTTAAGGTGATTTTTTTTTCAAAATTGTAAACAAGCTCATTGTAGCGTAATGCCAGTTGAAACCAAAGTCACTGTAGAACTTTGCTTAATTTTTTCATTATTTTGCAACAAGCAACAAGCAATGACCTTAATTTCGAAGTTAGACGTTTGCTCAAATAAGTTAAAAAACTTTTTTATTTAGTTTTAGGAAAAATAAGGGTTTGTAAGTCCAACATAAAAGTACATGGTTGCGGTATGATATATTTATATGAAATAATCAAGTCTTAAATGATGAAAAATTATTGAAGTTTTTAATTGATATTATTATATTATAAACGTATTCTGAATTAATCGTGTAAATCTTTGAAAGTCGTGTAAAGATTTATAATCTAAAACATATAATCTACAACGACCTAAATACTTATCTCTAAATATTGGCAGTACTCGGTTGAAAAAATAACTTTTACAATTTCCAATGGAAAAACAAAGGGTTCGCCATACCCACTAATTGCAGCATCCGTCACTGTAGCCAGGTCCGTCATTTGATTTATGGGCGCCCTCTGTTAGCTCTCCAGTCCGTACCCACTTTATACCTACCTGGGGGCGCGCTTTGGCGCTGGAGTGACGTCACGATCCGGTCCTGGCGGCGACTTGGCATGGATTAATTAGTAGAAAATTATTTGTAATCAAGACAACTGTAGGATTTGTCTTGTACTGACAAGTGAAAATAGTGCAGATTCTGTCACTAATGATATATTGATAAAGATGAATTACTTGCATATTCAAATTACAAAGTAATTACTTGTTCAGTGCTCACAATCTCATCGCCTGAGGATCGTTTCGTATAGTTTGAATGATACAATGGATAATAAACATACTCTCTCAATATATAAGTACATGACTATGTGTTGTTTGGTTAAATCCGATGTGAGTGCTATCAATTCAGGTTGTATTTAGTAACAATAGTAGAATGTGTAATTTACATAGTAAAACATAATTTATCTTTCTGTTAATAGTGTTCATACAAAAAGTATTTGGTAGAGAAATGCTAACACAGGTGGCACAAAATTAATCACCCTATTGGAAGATGTTATAATTGTTGCAAATGGCATCGTACGTCAATCATATTTGAAATTAACAACAGCAGTATAAAAACAGATTCAGAGTGGTGCAAAATTCATCATGTAATTATGTTTAAAAATAACTTTTTTTTATTAAATAAAAAATTAAATTAAATTCAGTAGTAAAAATCTTTGTTTGGATCTTTTTTTAAGTGGAAAACATGATATTCGTCACATTCACATTAGTGTCCATTTCATCAATTTTTTGTACTGCAGTTGCCTAGTTCACAAATTTTAAATATGATTGAATTTCGAAGCTATTTGCAAAATTTATCACATCTTCTTATAGGGTGATTAATTTTGTGCCACTCGGTACATTTATATATAAGGATAAATGTATAATAATCAATGTTAAAATTCCGTTTTGTTTTTTTAATCATAAATTTAAGAACGAAAATAGTAATGACGTTTATTTTATTTTACGTTAAACTATTTCTTCCACTCAATTATCGCACGGTTCAATCGTTAATTATTCAATCCACAAATATTTAAATATTAACAATACTATTCACAAATTTGCAAACCGTAAAGCTATTATTATTTAATTATGTATTTATTTTGATAGTCGATTGCCGTTTGAATGGATTTTATTAAATTTATTATTCGTGAATGTTGAAATGGAAAAGCCGATTGAGCGTTAACCGACAAATCTAATAATTATTGTTGGCTTCATTATTGTAGAGAATTTAACACCACCAGGTAAATTTACATAATTAAAAAAAAAAACATTATTTATAATGTAATATATGACTTTGATACAATTTGATTTAAATTAAATCATAAGGGTTTCTATCTTTCTTATCTTTTATAATTATTCTTTTTTATAAATTAATTAGTTATCTTTTTGATAATTAATCAATGTTTTTTTTGACAGACATTGTCTTACAATCACAGTATTGATCTTGTATTTCAACCTGCCAAAAGAATTTTTGATTAATAGACAATATAATACGTTGCAACAGACAGCATGACGACACGCTCTCCCTACTGCAATAAGGAGCTACAGTGCACCCCGGGGCTTTAAGGTGGATGTTAAAGGCTCACGATAGTGACGTCACAACCAACCGTTTCCGCTCCTTGCCTTCACTCTCATACACCGGGAAACCAAATGCCTTAAATTATCGGAGTAGCAAGTCACATTCAGAGCTTTTTCCAAATCAAATTGGGACATATGACATACACTCACAGGATTAAATATATTTTTCTATTATTTCAATATTTTCTCGTATTTATCAATTCATCTTTTAGTTTTACGTACGCATAAATCAAATATGTTGATGTTAGAAAAAAAATTAAGCTTACAACATTTTGAATGTGTCCAAATACTTGCTCACAAAGCTGTATTATCTCCAATTAGGAGTTTTTTACATGTTTTTTGTCATCTCAACATAAATGAAGAAGAATATGGATGTCTGGGCATCTACAGGGCTTACGACCGTCATAAGCTGGTTTAAGTGATCACTTTACACACGTGTAACATTCACCAATTCTACCCATGATTGACAACCACAATACCCAAGTTCTTGGTAATTCTAGATAAAGATGTGTATACAGTTATCACTTAAATCCTATGACGGTGGTAAGCCCTTTAAATGCCCAGACTTTTAGATTATTTTTCATGTATGTTGGGATGTCAAAAAAAAGTGATAAATTCAAACTTTACTCGGATGCTAATTTTGTGAGAGTAGAAAAGGCCAGTTTGGTCGAGGTCGAGAGCTTTTGAGCCGAGGTTCGGTAATCTCATGACGAAAAAAAACAAGATTTCATATTTAAAAATAAAAGTAATGGAGCCATAAATAACTTACAATGTAAATTTTCTACAGAATTGAAAAATAAACAAACAACCTTTTCAATCTTACTCTTCTCCTCTGATTATTGGAATTTTTATTGTAATGGAAAGCGATAAATAATGCGTTATAATAAGTGGAATATTGTCACAACGTAAATTACGTAATTACTCTCGAAAATAATATTTTCGGGGAAAATAATCCAGTTGTTTTGGCTACTTCATAATTAATATTAAATATCATAACGGGATTATATTTGGCTTTGATGATTACGATTCATTTAAGTGGTTTGGTTTGTAAAGAATAATTTATCTCATTATTGATATAAAGATCAGTCATAAATAAAATAACTTTTCAAAAATGGCTTATGCATGTACATAACTAAAAAAAATACTGATAAATTAAAGTATTGGTATAAAAATGCAATAAGCCAACAACTTTATTGTTTTTTTCCACTTTGATTTTATCTAACTAGTGATTGGCTTTCGTCTTTACTGACATCACCAGACCCGTGATGTCAGTTACGATAAAACCCGTTCACTGATAATAAAAAAAAAACAAAAGTCGAAAAAAATCTAAATGGTTACTGTTTTATCATATAAAATGTCGTTCTACCAAGAAATGTCGGTACAAAACAAAAAAATACAATTACAGTGTCAGTACTAAACATAAAAATACACTAAGTCCAACAAACAAACATTTTTTGTAAAAATAATCATGGTAATTAACAAGGGATCATAAAAATTTTCCTGTACTCTCTAATGGGAAAAAATAAATCAAAATAATTACAATCGTAATCCGATTAAAAATAATTACTTTTTGTGCTAATTAAAAACGAGATATACTTCGCATTTAGAAAAGTCCACGATTCTTCGACATCATTTAACTAAACTCAATTGACACGAGTCTCCCGGGGAAGGGGCTCGGAAAGAATAGGGTGTATTTTCACTAATTACATTCCTAGAGCCTGAAAATAGAGTGAGAAAGATTAAGTTGCGGTCCTACAGAAAGCTTTTCAGTACTTATTAGTGATTGGGGATCAGGAACTCGGAAAAATACTTTCGGTCAATTACTTCTTGCGCCTTGCGCCCTTCTGTGCCCAGTGCCTTCTGTTTACTATCATACATCCTCACCAACCCTACCGATACTACCCCTTCTGGCCACCTCCACGACAAGCCTCGCCGCCGCTGAGACTCATTAAGGAGTCTCGTCTGTTTAACTAGTGTTTGAAAAGAAATGGAGTGAAATGTTTGAACAGATGAACACTTGTTTGCGCGTTTAGTGTCAGTATACCGACTGTAAATGTAACAAAGTAAACTAAGTATTGTAGTTTAACCTCAAACAAATTAAAATGGACTTTTGTTAGAGGAAACCTCAAGTACTAACGCTAATTATTTACAAAAATATTATATTTGGAAAAAAACACCTTCTGTAAGTGGGTGATTGATAAAATGGTGAAATATGAATTCATTCATTTTATTTAATCCTTCGTTTAAGATTAATAAAACATTTTTTAAATAATCTCTCAAGATATTTAAAGTATCATTTTTTTACAATTACTGCTTAAAAAAAAACTGAGATATACATTAACCATCTATGAAGCATAGCGTTACATCAAATGCTATTTATCTTTCACAAAATATTGTGGAAACTTTTCTTAGACATCTGTGTTTATGTTTTAATGATTTTAATTGCTCCACTTCCAAGAGTATTTCATTAATAATCTGATCCTATCAATAATATTAAACAGCGTAAACTTTTCAAAAACACTAAATTGAACAACTCAACACAGCGAAGCAGTTCACTGAAGTCCAATAAAGAGGGGCACTAAAAATTAATGGTGTTCCTTCTCGTATTGTTTAATATTTCAACAGAATGTTGAGAAATAACCTCACTCAATGGCAATCCTTGAAACTTTCCACTCTTATTTTCAAGTTGAAGGAAATTTATCACTAAATTTAAGTGTTTGGTGGATATTTCTTGATTGTTAACCTTAGATTTTACCTCGAGTATTAAACAACTTTATTATTTTCAGAAATTTTACGAATATATCCAAAAATAATGTGGGATAAAATAAAATAATTTTAACAACTTAATTTTTTGCTAATTTAATAAATATATAACAATTAATATAAATACTTACTCTACATCACTTTTATAAAAAGAAATAAAAAATTAAGTTACAAACAATTCGAAAAAAAAAATTGTTTTTAATGTTGAAACCGATTTAAAACAAATAAAAAAAAACAGTTATACGAAACAAATGAAATGAAAACTCTGACAATACACGTCTGAAGAATAATAATACATAAATTATGGAATCAAAAATATTGGGGTTATTTATCACCCCAAGGAGTAATCGAGGGTTAAAATCCTTAAGAAGACCCTAAAGTAAATTAATTGACTGTTGAAAATTTATCTAATTAACAGAGACATTATTTAATTTGAGTAAATAGGAAAACGATTGACAGACGACTGTGATAAAATATAAAAGAGCGTAAGTTCCAGATTCAAAATTTCTTAGCACAAGAGTAACTGATATAGGTACTCATATGAACGAAAAATTGTCGTTTATTTATTTAAGAAAATATAAACGGTTTTGAATAGGTACTTTTAAACATTGTTATTAAAGTTATATTGAAAAAGTTTTAAATCATATGTCGAATTTGGAAATGTAGCTTATTATGCCAATAAACATTGTTTTTGCACCAATCCATTTTATGAGCTAATTCAAAATCACTTACTTACTTTGATTTAAATATACCATAATATCCATTTAAAGAAAACAACAACAAAAACTTTCTGTTTACCATGATAACATAAATCCTACAGGTTGCTTTTTAAATATATTTATATTTCAAAAAACTTGAATAGCGCCGTTTTCATAATAAACAACCTTATGGGCGCTATTAAATAAAGCGTGACGAAAAATATACAATATATCGTAGTCGTACAGGAGAAAGTGACCAACTAACAAATCGTAAAATGTTCTGGAGGGCCATTTAAGTCACTTTTGCTTGGCAAGAAAATAAACATTAATGAAGTTAGTCATTTTTAACAAGTCAATATATTATACTTCCAAGTTAAAAATCGCTTTGGTATTTTTTCAGGGCAATATTAAGCTAGTAAAATATCAAATAGTCGATAATCATGTTTTTGTAAAAAATGCACTTGGTCACTTTCTCCTGTATGACTACGATATGTCTAAGAATACTCAAAAAGAGAAGTATTCTATATTCTGTATTATACTAGCTGTATTCGGCCACGCATTGCTGAGTTTCAGTTTGGTAAAATGGTAAAGAAATAAATGAGCATACTTCTGTGGCTTTTTTTACCGGTGCGTATTTGAATTGAATTGGTTACGAAATTTCGAAAGAATCAGTGGATAACTTAAGGAAAATTAAAAATTCTAAAAAAAAAATATTAATTTTAATTTGTTTATAATATATATATATATATATATATATATATATATATATATATATATATATATATATATATATATATATATATATATATATATATATATATATATATAATATATATATATATATATATATATATATATATATATATATATATATATATATATATATATATATATATATATATATATATATATATATATATATATATATATATATATATATATATATATATATATATATATATATATATATATATATATATATATATATATATATATATATATATATATATATATATATATATATATATATATATATATATATATATATATATATATATATATATATATATATATATATATATATATATATATATATACTTGACTTAATCAGACTATAACAGACATAGTTAAAAAATAAAATATGTTTTTTTTTGCCCACTTGTTCATATTTATTATTCGCTGGTATTGTTCTATTAAGTCGTGCTAATAAAAAACTTTTAACTCTTAGGCAGATTTAAAAATTTAAGTGTTCTAGTGTTTCTTTCTCTTATTTGTTTTCTAATTAAATTTAACAAATACAGGGTAGAGAACAGGATCTGCACAGTTTTGGAAATATAAAATGGAATAATATAAGCAATATTTATCTAACGATAAAATTGTTTTCAACAAAAAAAAAACTTTTTCATGATAG
This sequence comes from Brachycentrus maculatus, assembly GCF_059751285.1. Classification (NCBI taxonomy): domain Eukaryota; kingdom Metazoa; phylum Arthropoda; class Insecta; order Trichoptera; family Brachycentridae; genus Brachycentrus; species Brachycentrus maculatus. The sequence goes on along the minus strand of NW_028280868.1, from coordinate 364,529 downwards.
TCGAAATAATTGTAATTTCAGTTAAAATAAAGTCTGAACTATTTGCCTGATTTTTTCCAGGGTACAAACATGAAAATATTTTTCAAATACATAAAATCCTTAAAATAATGTGAAACTTTCAAAAGAGAATAATAAAACAAGAAAAACTTTTAAAAAAACTTTTTAGCGAAATATTTTTGTTCTTATTTTATGCTCAAAAAATATTTTTTCTAAGTAGGTTTTAGCAGCTTTTTATTAAGAATAACAATAGGTACTGCGCTACATGAATTTACTTTATATATAAACTACAAAAAATCCATTCTCATGAGTTAATCGTTATCAGGGTGTCAATGATTATCTTACAAACATTATTTAATGTTGATTTGTATTAAGTACAATTATTTTCCTTTTTCACTCCAGGACTCCAGAATGTCATTTAGCAAAAAGCATCGGGCCGTTGAGGTTTCTGTTAGTGACGCGCCATAAGTAACTTTCAGTCAATTGTATTTGTAGCGAGCTTCATTTAACCCACTTTCTCAGTGAACCCAATAAGGGCACAGTACATCAACTACAGTAGCTAATATACCAATATGTTATATACTCCTCCGTGAAGGATAGAACATCAAATAATGAAAATCCCCGCAGTTGTTGAAATATTGTGTTGTGGTGAAGCGTTCTATTTTGTCTGCCTACGCCTGCGGAGAAGTGATGCGACGTGTGTGTATATATATATATATATATATATATATATATATATATATATATATATATATATATATATATATATATATATATATATATATATATATATACATATATATATATATATATATATATATATATATATATATATATATATATATTTATATATATATATATATTATATATATATATATATTAATATATATATATATATATATATATATATATATATATATATATATATATATATATATATATATATATATATATATATATATATATATATATATATATATATATATATATATATATATATAAATATGTATGTATATATATATATATATATATATATATATATATATATATATATATATATATATATATATATATATATATAATATACATATATATATATATATATATATATATATATATATATATATATATATATATATATATATATATATATATATATAATAAATAAATATGTACATGCAAAAAATGCATTTATTTACAAATTCACTAATATAATTGACTTTTTGCACAGATACGGGTTATATTGCATAAATTAACAAAAATACGTTAAAAATATTAAGGATATCAGAAAACGATACTTAATGAAAATACATATTTACAAATTAAAATTAACAGTAATAAGTTATACGATTCAATTAATCTTTTTATTTTTGTAGATTTTAATCTTTTCATTGTAAAACTGAATAGAAATTTTTTTTTTTTTGGGTACGAAAATCACAAAATTGAAAATTAAGTTAGGTTTTCCTTTTTAATTATCTCACAGCGAGAGGATTTGAAAAACATCTGTTTCTGACTTCGAACATCCGAGATGAAGACTCTCCGATCCATAACCGGAAACACATTGCGAGACCGAGTAAGAAATACCGACATCCCGAGCATGTGTAAGACGGAGGATATCGTGAGGTGGGGACGACAACGAAGGCAATACTGGAATGATCATGTAAACAGAATGTCAGAAGACAGACTTCCACGTATCGCCCTTCAAGGAAACCCTGAAGGACGCATACCCCCAGGCAGACCTCCAAAAAGGTGGAAAGACAGCTGGGAGTCAACATCCCAAGAGCGACAAGCGGAGGCACAAGCAGATCGTTAGGATCTAGAAAAAGAAGAAGAAAAAGTAGTTCTTTTAATTAAAATATAATTAGACAATACAACCGATAGCTTACTTAAAAGATTTTTTTTCTATTAGAATAAAAACGAAAATAAACAAAATGAGGTTGCTTTTCAAAAAATTTATAGCAAAAAATAACGCTTCTGAGTTATTCACGACAAGCTTATTGAAATAACGAATTGGTATTTATGTTCGCAATTTTATAAACGTTTTTGAACTTTTAACTCCATTTTTACGTTAAAGCTTTTTTAAAGTAATTTGTTATATAAACTTTGGAATCAATAAACAATTTGATAGATTTCGGTAGACAACTTAGGTTTAATAAAGCAGGATTGAATAATAAATAAGTAAATTTATATAATAAATAATATTAGATTTAAGTTTTGTACTGACATGTCATTGTGGAACTGCAATTTATATAAAAAAAAACATATATTTTATTTGACCAGTGACTCGGTTTTGTCGTTATCGACATCATCAGACTGGTCAAACTAGTCTGATGATTTATTTAATAGTATAAATAATAATACAAAATGATATTTATGATATTAATATGCTTATTGATACTTTTGTATTGATAATTTACTTCTAATGTACTCAAACTTCAGTTGGAGTGGAGTCGGGTAGCAAGAGATTGAGAGACTTTGTTACACTTTAACAGACAAGGAAAGGTCAGCGCTTAAAGCTTTCACAATTCTTTGTGATTACTTTGATTTGAAGCTGCGCTACTCTAATGGAAAAGTGTTTTTCCTTTCAGAATGTTCATAAGTAGAAAATTCCAAACCAATTGAAAAAGAATTCTAGTACGCTGGAACTCAAGAGGTGCTCGAAATTCAAGATTTAACATTAACTAATTAAACGTTAACATTTACATCTGGATTTGTTTGGCTGTATTTTTCACAAAGACAAAACTCGATTTGGTTTTGAGTTATTGTTATACTGTATGGCCGCTAATTTTGAACCATTTTTTGTTCACTGCCTAGCACGTAAAATGTAATAAACTGCATATTATAAAAACTTTCATGTATATATGCATGAGAATGCTGCCTGATATTTTAATTAATGTTAAACTATGACTGATTTTATAAACAGATAATTTAAAATTTGGTCAGTGAGAGTTCAGCTCATATAATACTTCCTTGATTTAAGGTCAGCAACGCTTTATACTTCCGCAACAATAAAATGTTAAGGACAAGAACCTTTATTCAATTTTGTACTTTCAAAAGCGCCGATAAAAAGGTTTAGGGTTTCCGTATTCAGGTATGCAAAAAGGAAAATATAATCCCAAGGGTAAATATTGGTGAATTTAACCGTAAGTACCGTAAAAGGGTCAATATCGCGTAACGTTATATTTATTAATAAGAAAAACACATAATATTTTGCGCTTTATTCACAACGCTCGCTTTGCACCATTCAGAAACAAACTGCTTGAAAGGGATTTGAATTATTTTATTTATTGGATATTATAAACGGGAAACGGTAGTTTATTACATTCACCCTTTCAACGTAACTCTTAAGATTATTTAAAATGACGCAGAGAAAGATTACAATGGTATTAAAAATTTTGTGTGCATACAAACCTTTCAAAAATCAAACTCAAATTGTTATTAAAAATGATCTGTTTTTTATTATCTTTGAAAAATTTAACATACTACATAATCACAGTAAATGTTATCAACTCGTACTTGTAGTTTAAGCGAAAGATCAATCTATAAGTCTTGCTTTTATGTAAATAATGCGAATAACAAAATTACAATGCTTCAATAAGGTGCAGTGCCTTGTGCGCCATTGTTGGGGGTGAGGGTTGGATGGAGAATTATTGTAAAAATAAATAATTTGTTTTCTTATTTCTTTTTTATGATAGCTGCTGTACTTTGCGATAACATTAGTTTGACAATGCTTTCTCGAGGCAAAGAAACTGTCACAAATAATTATATAAATGAATTACTTCATTACAAGGCAGTCGAAGGTAAGCGCAGAATAATAAGAAGACTTCCATATATCCTGGCTTAAGAAGTTGAAATAGTGGCTCAGCTGTAGAACTTAGTTGCTGTTTAGAGTAAGTACAGATAAAGTGAAAATGCTCGTATAAATGATAATTGCCATCCTTATTCGTGGAGCTGAAATATAATCATTTAGCCTATTAAGACTTTTTTTTAGTAGTATTTGTTGGGTACTTTGGTTGAAAGGTCAACATATTATTATGTCGAAAATCATTTTTTTGTTGTTTGAAATCAACATTTTATTAGCATTCATTTAAAATATATAACAATAAGAATAAATTTTATTCAAATTCATATCCAAAAAGCCCAGAGTGAAATGCTTCAATTAGAATATTTTTTTAGAGCAACTTGTAATTTATTTACTTATTCAAGTACAGTATTGTGAAATTATCAATACGAAGGAAAAATAATTAACGAACAAGTTCAATCACAATGATCCATCGCAAAAAGATTTCTGTCGGGATGGAAAATCTGCGTTGTTATAGAGTTTATTTGTCACGTGAGCCATTTGTCTGGCCAAATATATATGTATATTTTTAAAGTAAATGCGGCTGAATTGGAAGCTTTTTAAAACTGCGTCCTGTCACATCTCCCGCAGTATTATTCAAGGGAATTTATTGAAAACTCAAGCTTCACACCCACCCTTACAAATAACCCGACAGCCTTTGTTACTTCCACCCTAAAAGAGTATTACCTCTCAGCCACAATTCACTAATATCACTCCAAATAAATTTGACCAACCGAATCTATAAATTTGTAAGTTATTAAGATAACAGAAATACAAAGTTTTTGTATGTATTATTTTAAAATATATTTTTTAATATATTTATAATCCTTTAAATACACAATTAAAATACAAAACTTTGGGTGATCTATCACCTCGAAAGTATGGTATAATTGGAATGGATTTTATAATTTGAATTTAAAAAAATAAAACGTTAGTGCAAAAAAAATAGTCAACTTCATGAAATAGTGACGAAATAGAAACCAAAGCAAAAATTAGAACATGATAGATAAAAAAGATGAAAAACCACAGCTTAAAAACAAAATTTAAATGGAAATAGTAAAATAACAAAGTGTTATTTTGTGATCATTTTATTTTATTTATTACTTCTATTCACATAAACCGGTTTCTCTGATCTTTTTTGAAAATACATTGACACAGGAAAATAAACATAAACTAATAAATTAACAAAATTATCTGCGATTAACTTAAAAAAATAAAACCAAATTCCAGTTCTTGTGTTCGATGGACGGATGCTATAAACTGAAGTGTAAATCATTAAAAAGATACAAAATGTAATTTATGAGTTAAACTTATTTCTTTTATTCCAAAAGTAACGAACTTCTTAATTGCATATCATCTCACTTCTTATACAATATTAAAATGACTACTTACGAATGCAAAACGCGATTCTAAAATCTCCAGAGATGGAAATATTTAGGAAACAGAAGGGGTTTCTTTATCTATTTGCTGTTAACGTTGATTAAAGAAAATTCAATTATTTTACCCGTCACTTCGGAGAATTAGACAAAGTTGAAATTGAGATATTCAACTTATAATTTAATCTGTGGAGTATCTTCCCTTGAGGTTGAACTGACATCGTAAGTAATTATGTGTTTCCATAATTCTTTAGTGATTACTTTAGCATTTTTTTAATCACGGTATTTCTCTTTTATCAATAAATTTAAATCCACACATCAATTTTTTTTTTGTATTCATGAAAACATAGATAAATGTAATGCAATATACAGGAAAAAATAATAATACCTGCCTATTAGTAGAATGAAAATGGAAATAAACAAGTCTGATCTACACAAGAGTTATATATGACCTGTCAAATCTCTTCTTTAGTCTATTCTACAATGAGAAGAAACGTGAGGTCAGGTGTTTCCTCATTCTAACCACAAATTTTCTAATAGTCTGTTGGAAAACACATTAACAATCACAAACGACTGCCAGGTAATGTAGCGAGAAAATGTTTAAGTAATATTCGAGAGAAATGAAAAAGTACATTAAAATGTAGTTTTTAGATTCACATACGTATTATTCTGTTAATGTGTATGTCGTTATTGGTAAAATCTTAAATTCCATCGGATTAAATGAAAATTTTGAAGCGGAATAAAGTAGAATTACCAAGTTTATAAACATAACATTTCCAGTAATTAATTCAAAATGTATAATATATTTCTTATCGAGTGGTGGATTTAGAGCTTAAATTCGGCGCGTGTGTTCGCAGAGCCGGGGTTAAACTCGCGGGAAATTTATGAAATATTGCTCTTGGAAACAACAAAGAAAGTTAAATACAGCCGAGAGTGTGTGATAAATTCGGTCATAATAGTTAAAGCATTACCCGGTACATAGTTCTCGGAGGAGATCGTTGCGGTTTTTTACATTCGCGAAGTTACGTACTCGTATAGGCGGTACAGCGTCGTGGGCCACAACAAGTGTAACCGGAGGGGCGTGGCCATTACTGTAGGAACAAGGTGTATAAATTTTGTCATATTATACGTAAAACTTACCTTACGTTCTAGGGAGCAGAGCAAATCAAGTCAGATACCAATAAAAATAATAACTTCCTTAATGTGCTAAGAAAAAAATAAGTTAAAGCAGTTTTTTTAGTAAAATCACAATTTTTTGTTACATTTTTATTTTTTTTGTTTATTTTTAAAACTAATCACTGGGCGCTGCTGTTAACTAGGTCATCATCGGATTATTCTTAAGAGTGGGTGACGATCACTAAATACTGTATATGACAGGTCCCGCAAATTCGTTTTCCAATCTCAAAATGTATTAATCTTTGTTATGATGTTATTCATAAATGCGTTTATATTCCTTATACATGTTTACTAACAAAAAAAATAATTGTTGTAAAAAGAAACAATACTTACTTTCTTCCATTGGGTATTTTTTTAGTTTTTTTACAAAACGAATAATGCATTGTTATGTCCGCCTCCGTAGTGTATTGGTCAGCACGCTCGGCTACCGTTCTGGAGGTCCCGGGTTCGATTCCCAAGGGGGGTAAAATAAATACAAGTGATTTTTTTCACTGTAATATTTATTCAATATTACCCTGGACTGGTACCTGAAGCGGAGGGCTGATCACCTTTCCTTCATGTGTAAACGATCAAGATAACACTGCGTTTATATGATGCAGTGCCCTTTGCACCATTGGGTGCGGATAAGGGTTTTATTTTTAATGAAGGATTATTGAAATGACTTAAAAGATCTGTGTTTTGAACTATGGAAACCTTGTTTATCTGATAAGTCTGTCATTTGAAAAATAGTTTCCCAAATTTTATCAAAATAGTTAGCGCGATCGGGTTGAGGGCATTTTCGTGGGCAGTTTTCGGATCGATATATTCTTATTAATAATATATGACTTTACTGAAAGAAGCGCTGGTACTTTTGATTTCATACAGGATCGGATTTGTTTTCTCCTCACATCCCGATTGCCAGTCGTGCATGTAGCCTCCATTATGTTTCAGCAATGTGCGTACTCGTATAAGTTAATCAGTATATAATATAATACCAAATGTAGGGTAACTCGGTATCCACACATACACATAGCACAATCGGCCCCGAGCTTGTCACGTGTAGGACACCCAGTATGAATTAAACATTCCACAACCCAAGGCAGTATTGGGAAAAAAACAGCAAGTCATTGTTACTACCTATAATGGCCTCCAGAACCACGCTTTATTCTGTGATTTTAGAAAAAGAACCAAAGCGATAGCTTTTATTTGTGGTTCCGCAGAGAAAAAAAAGCAAAGCTCCATTTTATTCTCACCTCATACGACTCTAATGTTAACTGTAAAAATTGGATATACTCAATTAGTAAGGCGATTCGGTATATGAATGATTATTCAACTAAACTAGTATTAGTTTTAATAAATATTTTGAAAATATCAAATAAAGATCTATTTCTTGTCGTTTGCAGTAAAGGTGAAAATAGTGGGTCTTCTTATAACTAACCGACAGTCAAATGTTTAAGTAAAAATATTTAAGTGATCTAATACAAATTGTATTTGAGATGTTTCAATAAAATGATTTATGAATATAATTCACTAGAAAATCCGAGGTGTAAGCATAATAATATTATATTTTTTTGCATATATATAACGTCTCTTAAATTTAGCAGCACATAAAGTTGAATTATTTTGATTCGTTTGATATATAAGGCAAATTTATTGTTTCCTTTTTATTATGATAAGGCAAACATTATTCTTCAGAACTGTACCATTATGTTCACATTAGATATTACCTTTCACGAAAATACCCACGTTTAGCTTTACGTATTATTTGAAAGTCAATATTTCCCTTCTGATACAAATCGTTTTGTGTTATTTCCTGGATAACTAATAACCTCCGTTTAGAACTTATCTCTGGACCACAAAAGAAGACACGTTTGTTAAGACTGAAATGGTAAGTAGGGTGAGTTTCGACTTTATTGAAATGTGAGAAATGTTAAAGGGGTTTGTCGATTCCATGAGTGAAAATTTATAAACTGAACAATCTTTTTAAACTCAACGATCCTATACAACCCTAACAGGGTGGTAATAAACCAAACAATGAATGGGGCCTTTTACGTGGGTTTTTTTTCTATTGTGGTTATTTATCGATGTTTTTAATGTTAGTGCATAACTCAAAAAACCTTTTTAACAGTTTTCCAAACCATGAACATGTTGCCTTACAAAAGTATAATATATATTTTTTGTTATTGAGCGCTAATAAAAATAAAAATTTCTGAGGAAGTATTAACTTTTAATTTGGAATCCTTAAAATGAAAAATGTGTTAGGTGTAATATAACAAACATTTTAATAAAATATTTTTTTTATATTTTGAAAGTTTTAATTGAAAAATCAATTATTATTTAACAATTTATTTGTAAACCAAAAGATAAAAAATACGTAATAATTGTAATTAAAACAAAATTCTTAAGGCACCTACGTCAAATAAGTGTTTTCTATGATTATTGGGTTAAAATCTATAACGTTTACAGGAAATATTTACCCTTATTTCTATTCTGAAGTATACTCATTTAACAACACTTTACTATGAATTTTACTCTCAGGAAAATGATTTTACTTTTCCCTTTTGATTTAGGCTCAAGGAGGGTGATCTCGAGTGAGGAAGGTTTCTCGACGGAATTTCGCTTCAAACACATTCATTTAGAATTTAGACTGACAGAATTATACCTCTAAAATATTATTTTGTGTATGAGTGGCTAATTACGTAAAATTATTGCTTATCCGAAGACCTTTTGGAAGGTTCAACGTTAAAGCGGTAGCATTTTCATCCCTTTATTATTGTAGGATTAAAATAATTAACCACCGTCAGGGATATTGAAGCGAAACAGTTGGTGGAAAAAAGACCTTCAATACTAAATATAAATAAAAATTAATTGTATTCATCATTTAATGACAGCAGGTAAAGATTAAAAGAAAGTGGATTTTAATTTAGCTCAATAAAATCATTTAGAATGAAAAGTATAATTTTCATAGTATCATATATTTATTTTTCTCGCATTTCAAAATACTTTTTTAAAACTGTGCATTTGTAATTTAATTGAACTTTTGAAATGTATTTTGTGAAAAAATCCATTTTAATTCTTATTTAAAAATAAGTTTGTGTTTACTTGGAATTTTTTTATATGCATAAATTGTATTTGTCATGATCATGATAAATATTTATTTACATGTAACAACAAATAATTTTTTTGAAGACAATTTATATATTATTTTTTGACACCTCATCAATTATGAAGAAAAATATGGAAGTCTGGGCATTTACGGGGCTGACGACCGTCAAGGGCTGGTGTTTCTCATATATGTGATTATGATCCAGGATTCGGACCTCACATACTAATAAAAGAGTTTCTGCTCAGTAAAAAGTTAATTTTCATCAGCCCCGTAAATGCCCAGAAACCCACATTCTTCTTCATCTTGGATGTGATATAAAAAAATAATATGAAAATAACATATTTAATTGGAGATAATCCAGATTTGTGAACAAGTGTTTGGACACACTCAAAACAATTTTTATACTTTTGAATATGTGTATAATATGGGTAAATCAAACTCAATTTATTTTTAATCTGTTTCTAAACAAATAATACTTCGGGTCAATTTTGCGAACCAAATTACCGGGTGAAATATAATTATAATAATATTTCGTCAATAATCTGACCATCTTTAGCCTTCATCTGATTTTGGTTATAGTCCCCATAAACTTGGAAAGGTTTTGGGAATAGTTCGAAGGAAAGTTAAAGGAAGATACCGGAATTATTGCAATCTATAATATTACAGTGTTGGTCTTAAAATACTCCGGCAGACTTGATATCAACCAACAAGGAGCCTAGCAGACTCTGATATTTGACTATCTTAAGTTATGGTGGCATTCACGGAATTACTACCCGCATAAACTTCGGCCACAATAACATTTATTTACCGACTAAAATTCAAATATATCGAAGTGTGTCTTTCTAAATCAAACTTAATAACATTCAGTTAATTCAACTCGAGAAAACAATACCGATGACAGATATTTGCGTTTGAATATTAATAATAGTAAAATCTGGAATATTTATAGGTTTACAACGATTAAAGAAAACACTTGTTTTTTACCACTTGAGTTTTATTATAGACTACATGTTTTAGAAGTTAAACATCCATCATTCAGGACTGTATAATAACTATATATAATGTTATTATACAGACCTGAATTATGGAAGTTTAACTTCTGAAACATGTAGTCTATAATAAAACTCAAGTTGTAAAAAACAAGTGTTTTCTTTAATCATTGTAACATGTCTTACCACAAAGTTAATGCCGAAACAATAAATTAAATTATAGGTTTAAATAATAAATAAAAATTATTGACACAAATGCTAAGAACAGTACTTAATGAATATTAATTCGTAATGAAAAAAAATCAAACAAATTTATCTAAATAAAAACAAATCTAATTTAATTGTGCTTATTTAAATACATAAAAAAAATACTGATTCATAAAAACCAATATCATATAAACAAAATATTTTTATAATTAATGTTTTTCATTAGTGTTTCATATTCTGATATTCCAAAAAAAATATCATGAAAGGCTTTGTTGGATTATAAAGAACAGAAGGGAAATTTGAAAAACAAAATATTATTACTAGAATTATCGTTTCTGGAGTATTTCTGGACGTTATGAAACGTATTTAATTTCCATTTGAAGATGCACAAAAGAACGATCAACGATAATTTAATTGACTTCATCATTATCATTTCATCGTGAGAAGAGATGAAATATTCTCCTCCAATTCGTCTGTATTTTAGGTTATCCATTATTCAACACTTTAGACCGACGCCTCGAGGATTTTTTCTTCAATAATAAAGCCAGATGAGAAACTGACAATTGAAATGGAACTTCTAAAACAAAATGTCTAAGATTTTATCAAATTTTCACAAGCCAGACGTTTCAATATACATAAACGTCTAAAATAAACTGATTAACGAGATTCATCTGTACAATTATTCATTCATTTCAATTTGATTTTTATTATAAAAAAATAAACATTTTATTCAAAATAAAACTGAAAAACGTACCAGCAAACGTTTTTTTCTTCATAATTTGAAATACATAAAGCCTTCGCAATATTTTGGGTGCGTCCAAATACTTGTTCCAAATAAAAGAATCTTTGCTTGATAAAAACTTTCTCAATCCAATATAGATGGCTATTGTGAACTCATATGTATTGTGTCGTAAGAGCCATCCTATATCTGGGAGTTCCAAAAACTTAAGAAGTGTGATTGTCAATTATGCGTAGAATGGTGAATGTTGCACGTGTGCAAAGTGAACACTTAACCAGCCTGCGACAGGTCATAAGCCCTGTAAATACCCAAAATAAAATTGTTAATTTTGTTAATCTGTTTAAAAATATTAATATACGTTTTTATCCCTGTGGATCAAATACCAATATGGTAATCACATAAGTCAGTTTATTCAGGTCGTGAACCTTGTAGATGCCCAGATTTATTTATTTCCATATTTTTCTAAAAAAATGCTTCGTCTCTGTTGTATATTATAAATCATCTTATACTTGTATATCATCTTATATTTGTACATCATAAAATGATATTATATCCTCTTACCATTGCTGCTAATCGTATTCTGCTTTGTCTCTCCTACTCTCTTTCTGACATGGCGTTAACATTTATTTTAAAAATACAATCGTTTGTATGTAGTACAAAAGAAGCAATTTATTGATTTAATTACTAAATTTGGTCAATGATCACATAACACCAAACATTTGTGTGATATTAAAATGAAGTGAGAATCTTAAATTCGGAGTTACAATATATCGTGTAGGTATATAAGAATTTCCTACCCATAAAACCAACATGCTATAAAAATGAAAAATAGCAGTAGAGAACATTTTTTACCTTGAAAACTAGGCAAAACATTCCCATCTCTTATATAAAATATAAAAGGTCGGAAGAAATCAGTTTGTCTTGCAGATTTATCTGTGTGAAACAGGTTGACATTTATAGTCTCTGGTCATTCCACCTTTTTAAGGTCAAACTTAACATTTTCTTTTTCACAACGTTATAAAACAGACTTGTGTCAAATCTCGCAGAAGTTTTATTTTTATTTTTATTTAATATACTAATTTTCTATCAGCAATCAATATAGTATATTGTAAGCAGCCAAATCACTTTTAAACTATGATGATTCATTTAAATCATCATTCGTTTCCTATTCTGGCACTTATCCACTAAATCATGAATTTAAATGGTAGATAAATAAAATTATTAAGAATTTAAAATATGGAAAAATAACTTCATTGATAAATAGGACATATGTTTAATTGAAAAAAAAACAATACATATTTTCAATAATATAAGAAATTTGTTCCGATTTTTTTAGGACATCTCAAGCACAAATAATTTATTTTATATCAATGGTATAAGACTGAAGAAAGATATCTTATTTTATTTACCTTTTGTATAAAAAACTGTACAATTAATAATAAATTGAATATATTTTTAAAACATTAAACATTTGTAATAAACCACTTAATGAGTTTTATTTTATTATACACGACTAGTTTAAAAAACTAACAGATCATTTCATCTACTACAGGTGAAAATTAAAACTAACGAGCTAAAAAATGATTAAACTAAAAAATACTTAGTGGTATACAGAGGTTGATTGAGTAATAAATTGGATTTAATTGAATATATGCAAATCGAGCGAAACTAAAATTTTCAGTTTTACTTTATTGAGATAAATAATTTTCAGAATTCAACGATTTAGGTAATTTGTAGAGCAGGAAGATCGCTATCGCCAGGGAATTAATTGGTGCCCTCGAGCTGTGATGTAATCTAACTGAAACCATCCAAAGTCACCCCTGTATACTCCCAACACAGATACCCTCTTACTTCGATACAGCAACTAACAGAATCTAGGATGTATTGAGAATGTACATTTCAGCACCTGTAGAAACGCAAACTTCAATTATAGCAATAAAACTTTAGGCCTTTCCCGTTAAATAACAAATGAAACTGTTCTCTGTTGGTAAGTTCCAAGTCAAATATGAGCTACAATATATCAACTGTAAAGAATTGAAACATGTTTTTATTCAGTTTGTCGATTTTCATTAAAAAATACTGGAAATACGAGAATATTTTTATTTAAAGTGTCCCCAGCTTTTGAACATTTTTTTTCATTGTATGTAATCATAAAAATATTCTTCATTATTTATATTTACAAAAGTGAATGAAATTGAAATTCATTATAGATAAATCTCAATAAATATTAAAAGCTTTAATCTCATAGTTTAAATTTATAAATGAATTTTCTCGATGTTTATACGAACATTTCAGATGAAACATAATTTTAAAAGGTATCTCTAATAACTTTGGGTGTAAGTACATACTTATGGCACTTTGAAATTTAACCTTCAATTTTTTTTCTTATTATTTTTGTAATTTATGTGTGGTTTTTAAATTTGGATAAAAAAATTCCGATCATAGAATTCCGAGTATGTAAAAATATTGGTATTTCCAGAAAAAAAAATCAAATGGGTTTAACAGTTGGCTCAAATATAACATATTCACCTAACATAAGAAATAAAGATTAAAACCCTTTAAAATAAATAAGTTATCAAGTCTGATGGGACTGAGCTGAGCTAGTGTAAGGAGAGATAAGCAGTAGGAATCCAGCTACCGGAAACGGATGTGGAATAAACAAACAACAACTATTATCCCTTCCGGTTGCGCTATCAGAACCATCTCATAATTAATTGGCGTAATTGTACCTCTTTGTTCTGTGCACTATTTGCTGAGAACACGGCAGATGCTCTAAACTCTAAAGCGTACGTTGTAGATCGGCATTTTATATTTGCGACTCTAGTATAATATTGGCATTGCAGTTTAATAACGTTTATATTGCTTGCGATTACATACTATTATACGGTCTGGAACCATTCTGACGAAAGTTGTGTGTCTGCAAATATAATGTGTACTAAAAAGTATAGCGAAAAACATGCATTGTAACTTTTCTATCGATAAACTTGCTTGATAAGCCATTCGATTTCAGCTGACCAAATTATTGTAATAGTATACTGTGCTTATTGGGGATTTACAATACTTAGAGATTTGGTATGTAGTACAAAAAAACCACACCAGCAGTTTTATCAAAAAGACGACACCTTGTTTACCTATCTAACATTTAACGTGGTAATAACCAAATAAAAATCATTTTTAAAATTTAATATTATGATATTACCGCAACAATAAATTTCTGAAAAAATGTCATTAAATTTATTCAATTTCTTTACTTCATAAAACACTTTACCTTCCTGATAGTCAACAACGTAGTTGCTCTGTTGACAATCAGGAATTGACTTATCTAATATGAATTCATCAAAACGTTTACTCAAAATTAACGTTTACTCAAAAAGGCCAAGTACCGACACATAATGCGCCTGCTGAAAGTCAAGAGCAATGAATTTTTTCAGAGAACAACCACTTGATCCTTTTTTTTTAAATGTAAACGTGAAAAGTCGAGTTAAAGGAACTAATCATGGGATTAAGTAACAAATTTCATGATTTTTTTTAGTCTTGACTAGACATAAAATAGTTTTATATCAGCAAATTGTACATTAATTTTAAGTGTCTAAGGTCCAAGTATTATTATTTTATTATGTATTATTTATTTTTTTTGGTATAGAGCCTCTTTTCCAAAACATTTTTTCGATGGGGGGATGAAAATTGGTAAAACATCCCTTCATGAAGACAAAAATATTATAATTAAACGTATATTGACATTTTCCAACCTTCTGTCTCCATGGACCCTTCTGTCCCTTGGTATCCCCTACAAAACGTTTTCATAGCTTACTGGGGGGAGGGCTTTGCCACTCCCGTTGGGAACCTATTTTTTAATGACCACTCCCTACATCGCAACATTTTTATCTTAATGTGGTTATTTTTTGGCCTTGCTTTTTTGCTTGAGTATGTTATTTGTTTAAAAAAAATCTTCTAAGACAAGAAACGCAACGAAGTGTGTTTTTCACATCAACAATTCAATGAGTATCTAAAGCACTAAAACCACATTTTTTTATTATTTTAGTTAGACAAGTTATTCTATAATTTTGTGAAATTCATGCCATTTTATTAATAAACATTCATCAATATTTAGAATATCGATTTTTTAAATATAGAATTTTAAAGAAATAACTCAATTTAACAAAAATACCGTTTTTTAACTAATAAATATTAAAATTTTCAAATTTATATCCCTTTTCTTATTTAATTTTAAAAATAAAACCACATTTAAAAAATGAAAATCAAAATAAATGAATTGTTATAGAAATCAATTTACATCAAGAAAATAATTACAATTTACATCAAGAATTTAATTATAAATAATTAGCTTCCGTAAAAATACATTTTTACATTTATTTTGTGGCTTCAGTAGGTATTGTTGTGGATAAAATGCATAGTTCATATATTTCCGATACAAAAATTATAGCCTTAATATCATAAAAAATGATAGACAAAAAAAAAAATATTTTATAAATAAAATTATTGCTAGAATAATCGTTTTCAATTTATTCTGAACACGATTTCAGCCAATTTCCAATGAAATTATTTACTAATTCAAGTCAAGATATCCTGGGCTTTAATTTAAATTCCATTACGTACAATTATAGTGAATTAGTTCTACCAAGAAATAATATACCTAAATATTACAGTCGAAACACGTGGCGTTATTGTTTCGAGAATACATCTTTCACTTAGAAATACGAATACTATATTATAACATGTATAATTGAGATACATTACTTAGTATTATTTCTCATAATATATTATTAACACTAGTTGTATAGTGGTTGAAATCAACTTCTTTTTTGATTTTTTTAAAACATTTTTATATGGGGACCCCTGACCATTAAATTATGGAGCGGACAAATAAAATATAAATTCAAATAAACAACATTTACGTCACATTTAAAAATAAGTTTAAAAATAAATAAATGAAAAATAATATTCTTTTTACACAGTTTGATAAAAGAAAGTAAAAATCTTGACTTCAATCTATCCCTTTTAAAAAAAAAATTCAGCATTTAACGCAACTTTCAAACTAATTTTATTTCATCTACTTAAAATATTTTTCGTTTTTAAGTTTTCATAAAACCTTAATATTTTTAGTATCCAAGTATAGTTAAAAGGAATTTATATTCATACATAAGGTGAAAGGTCCTATTCTTATCTCATATTCCTTAAGATACCTTTAAGAATCGAAGATGAATTTATGGAGCCAGCTTCTCAAAAGAGATCATCCATATCTAACTATTGTACTTATCCTTCATTATCCTTTTGTGAGTAATTGAACGAAAATCGATAAGGCGCGGAACTTTTCTGAATGGGGGATTCTCATAAAGGATAAAACATTTTTTGAATGAATTATTAATTATCCTTATATTAGCCAGCCTAATAGAAAGTTTAACGGATAAAAAAGGGTTACATTTTTAATAAACGGCTATAAAAGTATAAAATTCATAGTATTGAAAATTTTAAGAACGTTCTAAAAAAGAAATATAAACTAAATATTTATTATACGAGCATACATACTATACTGTAAATGGTATTAATAAATGAATAAAACAACGAAAAAATATTAATAGTAATAAAACCCTTGTCCGCACCCCAATGATGCATAGGGCACTGCGTCATATAAAAGCAGTGTTATCTTGACCGTTTACGCATGAAGGAAAGGTGATCAGCCCTCCGCTTCAGGTACCAGTCCAGGGTAACATTGAATAAATATAACAGTGAAAAAATCACTAATATTTATTTTACCCCCCTTGGGAATCGAACCCGGGACCTACAGAACGGTAGCCGAGCGTGCTGAGCATTACACTACGGAGGCGGACGATGATTATGAATAATATATCTTAAAGAGTAGAAAAAAGAATTTTAATTTTAAAGCAATCAAAAAAACTGATTCACTGGCATATTTTGATATAGAAGTATTTTTTTATTGTATCATGCACTTATTGATGAGTGTCAAATAGGGATTTATTCAGTTAACATGACACTATACCTACTTCAAAATTTTGTAACTTATTTTACTCGTTAAGTTTCACCGTTATGTTTGCTCATGAAATACGAATGTATGAAATATGGGTACCCGGCATTGTATATTTAATATTCTCACATTTCCTCGAAACACTAGTACTCGTATCGACACACGCTGGAGTCTTCACGTGAGAGAATAATAAATTCGTGTTATCTTTCACAAAACCAATATGAGCACGTAAAGGTCAAAGGATTTATTTGAATGAGATTTTGGATTTGCCAAAAGAATTATCCTTGTTTTAAATTTGTCGATACTGAATGTCGATACTGATAATATTTAGCTAAAAATCATTTTCTAGCCAGAAAATGTCAAGAAAATGGGTCAAAAGGAAAAGGGGGAGCATTTTCTTTTCAACAATACTGTTTTTTATAATTTTAACAGGTTTATGTTTATTTGGATAGACGACTGATATAGAAACTGGGGTCTTGGGATCATTAACACTCGTAAATATTTTATTTTGAACAATATTATAATTTTATTTGATTTTGCAACTAAAATGTTTTATCTTTTCTATTACTTAAATCGTTTCAGTTCTGACACAATTTTAAATTAAGATTAATTTTTTGTATTTAATGTTTTGTATTACCGTCAATTCTATCTTATAAATAAACTTTGCCCTGGGGAATGGTATTTTTATTTTTTCTTTCGATTTAATTACTATTTTAAAAAAAATATTATTATTCATTAATCTGGAAATCGAACCCGGGATCTCCAAAACGGTAGCCGAGCATGCTGACCTTTACACTACGGAGGCGAAAATCTTTATACGTGACAAATAAAAAATTTATATTTTTTTATACAAACAATAATAATTAATTTCGTTACAGCAAGTATAACATACCTAAATTTTATCTTTACATTTGAGTCAAAATAACGTATTTTAACGTCAGAACTAGAATGAAAACTGATTTGTTGGATGTGAAACCGTGTGAAGTATGAGATATGAACATCCGGCCAGCTGTCTATGGACCGGAAGAGTGCCAATCCGACCGCCATAGGAAATATCTTATTGCGAGGCTGCTGCATCGCCTTCTCTACTGAGACGTGAGATTCGAGAGCATCTGACACTTAAGCTTGCATTATACGAGGAAGAATATATCTGGTTCAGAAAAATAACTCACATTATATTTTACTATTTTTTCTTTTCTTCGAGATTTTGTTTAAGATAAATGACAAATACTAACTTTTACAAGAAAATACCGCTGATGTACATACTACGTTCACTTTAACTAAAATTGGTGAACAGTCCTTGGAAAAACTTGAAAGAAGGGTTGTTTTCCAGTCGTAGTTCTCCAGTAACAATTCTCAATCAAAAATGAAATGACAACAAAAAGATAAAAAGAATTCAAAAACTTTTGAATAATATTGATTCATTACAACGTCGACTTTATTTGAATATTTTGGTAAAAAAAGTCTTTAAATCTGAGCATATGTTAAAACTTTAGAAAATTGTAAGGCTAATATGATAACATATTAATGAAAATGCATACTTGTAGGAGTATATGCCATAAGTAAAAATAAAACTACTTTGTTTAGACTACTTTTATTCACTGATTCATTGATCCGATGAATATAACGCGTTATTTCAACCTACCTACAAAATAATATTTGAAAACACATTTAGAGTTGTGACAAAAATCTAGCAATACAATGACCTTAATAATGTACCCACGAAGGTAATAAGTTATTCCCTTATATATATGTAACCTCGCGGTGAATTCAACTTATCTCATGTATAATAAATCCTTTGGACAATTACTTAATTACTTTGGCGATATGATTTAATCGCTCCATGGAAGTGAAATTATGCAACACACGATCATAGAGCACCATTTAGGAGACCATGTCTCACATAAGATTAAGGGCGCTGAAACAGTATCTTCAGATATAAATTGAAATATTTTACCACTAATCTCGTCCTAGTACGTTACACGTAAATTTATATTTTGACAAGACCTGTAATAAATTTTGAACAATTACTCGTGTTATAAATATTCATCGTTTGGATTATATCTATTAAATTAATTACTATTTAACTAATAAATTATATATAGATAATTGTTTCCATCATTTTGAGTGAGTTCAAATACTTGTTGACAAATCTGCATTATCTCCAATTATACGGGTTATTTTTATATGATTTTTTGACATCTCAACATAGATGAAGAGGAATATAAAAACTGATGAAATAAACTTTAATAACGTAAATGCACAGACTTCTATATTCTTCTGCATCTATGATGAGATGTCAAAAAATAATGTAAATAACTGTTAGTTAAGCTGCATTTATAAATAATCAAACACTTCTTCTTTTTACTCATTCATTTACCAGTGACAGGACTTTATAGTTAGCGATGTTGTTTGACTACTCTTACAACCCTGATTGTATTGTTTCTGAAATAACCTGTTGTAATTTAAAATAAAAAAGCCATCAAATTGACGTTTTGATACATTAAACGTGAAATTCTGATGAGTAAACATACTATAAACGATTATATAACTGATGTTGTTTTATTCATATTGTGAAATTGCTTTGTTTTTTATTTTATTTATAATCTTTTCAATGTCTATAATAGTATATAACTCCCAAACTAGGCTTTATTTCACACGCGGTATTTGATAATGAAATTAAATGCATCAAAACACGTCTCCCAATAAAAAAAAGTGTCATTTACGAAGTATGTTGATGTTAAATTTAAAAACGAAAAACTTTTTTCTTCAATACGAATGAGAAACAGTTTTTTGAAGTTAATACTTATAATAAATGTTAAAACCCTTTTTCAAGTAAACAAACTTAACTGGTTGTGTGTGAAAATAAAAGTCAAGTTGTAGCAAAGTAATTTGAATAAAAAGTAACTAACGTTTCATTTTTGGTTTGGTATTTGGTATTTAATTTGAAGTACTTTATTTTAAACTAGAGTTCAGAGTAAGAAAAAAGACAAGTTTTAATTTATGTCTTGATAATGTTTATACAAGTTAATTGAATTTAAAAGCCTAAAATATTATCAACAATGAGAAGATTCAAATTATCAATTTATATGATGACATCGAGCACTATCCTGCGTCACACAAATAATTGTCTCAACCAAAATACAGTTTATCAATTATTCGTAATGATTTAAGATTTACATTAATTCAAAAACTTTATTAATATGTGAAAAATATGTACCTACTATTTTCTAGAAGGAATAAAATGGCAAAAGTTTTCTCGAGGAAAAGTCACCAATCCTTGAAAAGAGGTATTGAAGAAGAAATCTTTAGCAGGGATAATATATGTTCAAATGTAAGTCTGAACGTAGGTACGTCGGAGTGTGTAGTACCTACCCGCAGCGGTTAGTTCTGGTAGTCACATGAGGCGGAGGTTTGTTTTCTTATGGGGGAATATTCGTTAAACGGAATAACTTTACTTTTAGAAGCCAATGACACGAAAGGACCGTGGCGTAGTTGCTCACTTGTATAAGTTGACCTTAGAAAAGCAACGGTTAAATCGGGCATTTCAAATAAACTCTAAGAAAACATGCCAATAATTATGTAAAACAGTTATGTCATCAACCATTATGTGACTTTTTATGTTTGAGTATAAACGATTGTTCACAAAAAAATACTAAAATCCAAATTAAATAGGAACATTACAAAAATATTAAATATGTAAAGTTGTGTTGTGAGATATTAAACTAATCAATAATATAACGATTAAAAAAACATAAAGAAAAACTTTTCATAATTATTTCTACTATGGTAGATACTATATTTTAGTAGATAGAAACTGGAAGATACCGTAATATATATTTTCAGCTGAAACGACGTTGTCAACACCATTTTATAAATTTACAGGAGAGAACATTTATTTCATTTGTGACATATCAATTCACATTCAATTTGCCGCAGAGAGTATTTTTTGCGACCAAGAAATAAATGGGTTTAAAAATACATTACGTTTAACTTTTTTTATCGATGTGATAATTTACCACACAAAACACAGTTTACTAAAATTACCGTTGTTTCAATTACGTCGATTGAAATAAATGAGAAATGGAAATACTTTCTTTAAAAATAAATTGGAAATACGTGACAAATAAAAAAATGCATTTTTACCCTTCCTAAACTAAATATCCGATATGCAAATTCAACTTAGTTCCGCTGCTATGGATAATAGAGCAATCGCTTTTGCACAAAATCTAATAGAAGAATAACACAGTGAGAATAGAGGAATGACACTTCGAGAATATACGCTATAATCGAGTGATCATTATATTTTATTATTGAAAACGCATTTTGTAACCTGATTAGTATTGACAAAGAAATTTAATTTAAAATAAAGACACGATTTAAAATATTGTAATAAAATTAAAAATTGTCATTTTAAACATGATGGCAACTACTGCTTATATAGCACCCGTTTTACGTTTTACCATTACGGTTAATTTTTATCTTTTGTTTTATTTAATTAATAAATATTTTTTAAAGTCAATTTTTTATATATAATATCCATTAAGTAGTAAAAAAAGTTTTACACATATCTGAGCAAATTAGTGTTAGAAATATAAATTAGTGTTTATTAAAATGGTTATTACACAAAGTGAACGATGAATGATAAGGAGAGTATTTTTTTATTTAATTTTAACATCCTAATTTTATGTTAGCAATGCTAGAATTAAAAATATTTCTCAAAAAATCCATTTTAAATTGAAAGAGTAACAGCACTTCATAAAATAAATATGTTCAGTAATATTTTAAATAATTTAATTGAACACATATCGCCATATTTTTAAAAAGTCATCTAAATAGTCAAAGCGAAGTAGAATATTTTATTATCTGACATACAAAATCTAAGTTGAAATACTTCGTTTGAATTGAAACAGTCGAGGCACGTTCTAGTCCTTTATCAGGTATCCATTGTGGAACTATTGTATGCAATAATTGACACCGCGCCTGGATAATGCATGTACCAACTTTACTAGAAATACGTTATTCTACCATGTATATTTCTGTTTATCAAAACAACCTCCGTCTTATTGAACCTGCTTTACTCTGATAGTAATACTATTACTTTCTGATATCTTGAACTCAGTATCTCAAATTCAGGTAAATTTGTGAAGAAGAGACATGTAAATAAGGTAAAAAAATCAATATCATCAAATACGTTCCTTCGAATAAAATTGGTGATTATATTTATTTACAAATAAGAATAACCTAAAACTCTAATTCCGCGATAATAACCACGGTACCACAACACGCCATTAATATTGATATTAAAAGTCTCATAATTCGTCTATCAAATATGCCATCCAAAAGTTATTATTTTTGGTTAAATTTTTAAATAACAAGCAGCAAGTTAAATTAAATAAGGAGAAACTTTAGAAAATCTTCATAATAGGTTAAGTTTTACAGAGAGATCACCGCGAGAGCGTCAGGGGTCCGAGCGGACAAAGTAAATCAGTCATCAATCAAGTTGTCATAGATACCAACCTAAAGCACTTTCGCGGAGAGCTTTATCACTCCAAGAGAAGGACAGGAACAACGAAATGTGTCATCCTCTTTGGAAAAATTACCGTTATCAAGGAGACGTACTTTCCAGGAAATTCGGTTACAAATTAATTGGGTGTGAAGATAATGTTCAATTTGCATAATATTTAGATTTGATGGGAAAAATAATTTGCTTAAATTTATCGGAAAAAGTAACACTAAAGAATACTATCGTCGTATATATTTATCGGAAAAACATAATACTTTAACAATGGAATGATAAAAGGTTGAAAATAATATAGGATTTAAAATATAATATGAATAATGCAGTGATTTATAAAAATTATATCTTATTTTTTATAGCTTCCGTAAGCTTCTGGTAACTGTAATTTCATCAGGTTGAATGAAAATAAAACTAAAACAATAAATTTATAAGCAAGAATATGAATCCCCAAATATTGTGACTATTGCCTATATTCTTCATTTCTCAACATCTTAAAAATAAGAAATACAATATTTGTTCCTTTTTTTATTTAACATTATTTCAGTTTTAATGTTACAATATTTGTTGAATGTCTGTTAACGCTTTGAAGTTTTATTGAACTGTTGATATATTACATTATAATGCTTGTATTGACATTTCTCTCCTAATGGCCGTCAATCTGCAGTCCTGTGGGAATACTTAATCCCAGTCTTGGTAACATGTGTACCCAAACACAGTACGAGCCTAATTAATCCTAAGACTCTGTCAGCCATAATGTTAAAGCTAAGCTTAACAACTTCTGAGAAAAAGTAAGCCTATCAACTAGATTATCGTCCTTTAACTCAAATTACTTTAAATTATAGATGTTTACAAGAGTTAATATTGTTTTTTATATACTAATAATTTATTTTAGTCAATTCAACCCTGACCAAAATTTATTTAATAATTTACGCCACAGTAAACAATTATTTTTTTTATAATATTTTTGTAACATAATTTGCTTGTGCCATAGTATATTAAATTCAAATCAATTAAATAATTACCATAAACGGTGGTGAATAATTTAACGACATTTTAAAATAATTATTAGCGATTATTTAGGTGGTAATATAAATCATTCCAAATGTACCCATCGTTATTCGCATAAACGTTTCCCGTAATATTTATAAGCAATTTAATTCTATAATCTCTCACCTGAGCCGCGGGATACTGTCCTAAAGATAAAATGAATATTGCCCGAAGCCTCGGAGTAAACGTGGAACAACACGGATGAACAATCGCTTTTGTATCGCGGGGTATTCTTTCTCGTGAGCGCAGTCGATTCCCTCGACCATTGTTTGTTGAGATTAATGAATCTTCCATCAATCAACTGTGTTGTGAAGGAGAATCCTTCATTCTCCTCCCTCGTCTACACTACACCACGCTAGCATCCTCTCCACCCTTCTGTGTGTACCGGTAAACACGTGTTGATGTATGTGCAGAGACAATGATGGAAAACCTCCCAATCTGCCTTATTCCATCATTTCAGCGACGATGAACGACGTCTATCTTTATCGTTTGGATTCAGCGTCATAGTAAGGATGACTTGCAATCTCATATTTTGTCTTATTGTGCAACAAATAACAAAATACTTATCGATGAATTGTGAAATGTATATTAAAATATAAACAAATGTTGATTGTTTAAAAAATAGATAACATCTTATATCTTATGATGGAGAGAAAATTAATTTGCCATTTAACCTTTCATTTCTTGTGATGGCTGACAAGTAAATGCTTTTCTTCTTTGATTTTGTCGTTAAAGTAAAAACTATGAAATTACTGTCTTAAATTTTATTTACAATTTCAAGGACAATATGATTTTATTAAATGGAAAACAGTTATCTGGAAAATACATGACCGATAAAAAAAATAAAGGTGAATTTCTATATTTTAATTTCAGTACTTACACGATAAGAAAGATATTGAAAGAAATATGATTTTTCGAGCTATTACATTTAAAAATCATGTAAAACAAAAATACATACACCAAATGAAATGAAGTTTTTTTTCAATATGTTGGAAGTTTGCAGCTAAAATTGTTATAAATTTACTGTTAAAAGCATTACATAATATCGTAAAGAGAATCGTAATTTTGTATAGATTTATAACTTTTAATAATGCTCGGATTATTTAATTGACCGAAAGTTTAAGTAACTTCTCGATATGGAATCGGATATTTGTATAAGTTTAAGCCGCAAGCCCTAAAATATTCACAGCACCAACCGATGTGGAAAAGTATACCATAAAAAGGCAAATTCCGCTACACAATACAGGAAAAACGATCATGCATGGCTATTTAGCCCGTACCTAATATTATGGAGGGAAGAATTTGTTCACCGAGTCCCGAGAGGAAATATGAAACGCTTGAATAAGCACGAAATATATTGAACTGGAGATATTTCCGCGAGTCTTTTCGCGAAACTTATTGTATGTGGATTCTGCTGTATATCATATTACATTATGTACTGCCGCATACACTCGTTTGTACATTCAACGTGCCATATAAAACTACAAAAGTATTGACACTAACGTGATTTCTACAGACGTATCTCCTTGCAAATACGTATCTATTATCGGAATCATGATTCAAAATCAAACATGCTTTATTTTTTGTAGATAAAAACTCAAATAAATACATTCTCGATATCATAAGAAAACGTATTATTGTTTTTAAATTTAAAGTTAATGTATAGTATATGTTAATATTTTACTTAGTAAAGTATGTTTACTTATATAATATAATTAAACTTATAATTGACCAAACGGCATACACATTGCTTGGCAAACAGTTCCAACCAATTTAATATTTCAATCAATATTATAATATTTCAATATCGTTAAAGATTTTTTTCGTATTCACCGAATACATTTTTCAAATCTAATAAAGATGTTTTGGTTTATCTCAGTGGATGTGTTTGTATGTGATATTAAAAAACTCTTTTTAATGTACTTTTTTTTCAATTATCAGATAGAGTGATTGATTTTTTTATGGTATAGAAGTGTGGGTCAGATTACGTAATTGAGTTCAGCTTTCAGTACAAATTTATGGGTAAAGGTTCGGTGTCGGCGGGTACTGTTGGTTGGTTCGCTGCAATAAATCTCGACTCGAGTGTTAGTCACGGTACTGGCTGGTGTCATGTTCAACGTTCACACGGGATCTATTGTCTGATGCATGGAGCGAGATGCTTTGTTGGTTCCGTCAATTCGGGTCTACAATGAAAATTTTCCACTAAAAAAAATTATTAAATAAATTTATTTTTTCTACTCTTTATCCGTTTTCAAGTGGTGCATAAGGTACCGCATTAAATTAACTAGACAATCAATTCAATACTGATTCTACGAAGGCAGGGTGATCGGTCCATATACTTGAATAAATTCCATAAAAATATATTTCATGGAATGCACGCAATATAACTGTTATATGGGAATAAAAATGGAGGAGGTAAAGTAAGTACCTACACACAAACACACACATAACTATAAACCATAAAAATATATAATAAATACATATAGATATATATATATATATATATATATATATATATATATATATATATATATATATATATATATATATATATATATATATATATATATATATATATATATATATATATATATATATATATATATATATATATATATATATATATATATATATATATATATATATATATATATATATATATATATATATATATATATATATATATATATATATATATATATATATATATATATATATATATATATATATATATATATATATATATATATATATATATATATATATATATATATATATTTATGTAAATATTTAAAATACTCAGTTTTAACATACAAATATGAAAATTCTTGTTTTCTCATAAACCTCGTTTCCTCGTTTATTTAGAGTACATATAAAAAAATGGAAGGTAATGAATAAGAAATGTATTTCCACTCTTTTAAAATTTCGTTAAACAAATTAGTGGAGCGTGCGTTTTATTACTCTGTGAAAAGACGCGCAAATCATCCCATTTATTGAATTCTGAAAAATCCGGCGAATCATTTGAACACCCCATCCACTCGTGACCAGCTGCCGCGCCTCGAGCGGCTGCCGCGGCCGCCGAGGCTGGTCGCGTGGGCGGTCCAATTTTCCACTTAGTTTGTATGAAAAACCCTTTCGTGTCACCGCCACTGAGAGCCATAAATTATTCGACACCTGCCATCACCATTGGCGGTCAGGGTACGATTCAGCTTCTATGCATTCGGCAAAAATCACAATCCGAAACAGTTAAAATTATATTTACTTGCATTCATAACGTCAATTTACTGCGCGTATGAGGCAATTTAAACTTTGCTTACGAAAAACTGGTTTTAACTTACATTTTTGATTATTTAAAAAAAAAAATTGTTGCGAAACATATTAATACTTTTGTACCAATGTATGTATAAAATGGTTATATCATAAATGTTTACTAATAAGACACGACAATGTCGCGCAGAAAAAAATATTCAAGTAGGCTTAATTTTTTTTGTAAGAGCAGGATAAGTTTTTTGTTGGTATACGTGGTGGTAACATTAGATGAATAATTTTGGCAATTGAAAATACGTTATAAGATAAGATGGTTGACCATTATATATTTTTAAAATTCTACTTCATCATTTTCTTTCTTCTATTTAACGTTCAAGATAACACTGTTTATTTACGATGCAGTGTCGCAGCGTAAATAAACAGTGCATCATTGGGTGGAGGCAAAGAAAGGTGAGAAGATGAAAAATGTTAAATGTGAGATACTTTAGTTGCGAGAGTTTATTGGGCTGCCATACGCGGTTTTTAAAGATTTTTTTTTGTAAAAAATTAAAAGGCATAAGTATATGACGCTATGTCGACAATTTTTGTATTTATTTGATTTTTATTGATTTCTGATAATATCTGCTATCTCAATTAAACCAGCAATAAAATATAATATTGTTGTATTATAGGAATTCCCTGTTTTAAGGAACTACTAAACTACAACTAGCTACAAAAAACAAGAATTTGTAATAGGTGAATTTCATTGAGCAGAAAGACATTTTAAAAATCGTTTTCTCTGTTCCTAATATCTAATAACAGTAAATTAGAAGCTAACATTAATGGCTAAGGTGAAATAGATGGTACCTACGTACTATTGAATGGATAATTTATTTAATGTTGGACTTTATAGAGTAAATGGCACATTAGTACTTCTAGGGATCTACTTGTCACAAATAAATAGTGAATTTTTTAAATTACTTTCTATTCAAAGTCTTACTTAAATTATATTTACGAGGTAGATGTAAAATTTATTTTACTTTCTGCAAAATGTCACGCATTATAATATAACATATTAATTTTGTTATTAGATTGTTAAGTTTGTTTTTCCATTTTTTTTTAATTTGTCTGTAGTAAACACAATCCTTCATTATGTTTTAAAAATTCTGGTTCATAACGTTTTATGTATAAACGTATAAATGCAATATTTTTTGAATAATTCAATCGATCAATAGTAATTGGAAAAAATTCAAATGCTTACCAACATTCTACGTTTTATTTGTAGATTACGTTTAAGCTATTGGATAAAAATAATCACAGCAAAAGAATATAAGTTACTGAAAAAACTAAAAATCGAGCTTCAAAGGTACTGGTTTTAAAAAAAAATTATTAAGATTGCCTTTGAAAAAACGTTTATTTAGTTGAATTTGATCATGTTTTATTTATTTGTTTAAAGGAGACCCAAACATTTTCCTTTGGCTTATAGACAAAGTTCTTTAAATAAAAGAAATATAATATTAAAAACATTTATAAAATAATTTACTTTTAACGTGATGCTGACATGTAAAGGTTATGTACATTTTATTAACTATTCACGTAATACATTTATAATTTCAATGTGGAATATTTAAGTAATATTTTAAGTATTCTTTAAAATAATAATAATAATAATATTATAAATTACTCTTATCATATTCAATAAAATTTAAAACATATTATCCCTCCACTTTATTGCTATGACATTGAAAGCTCCCACCTCATTCCCGGATTTGATACAGAAACTCTATTCTTTTTTTCCTGACAGACCGATCATCCCCGACAGACCACTCTTTCATAGTAATTTTTAGTTGAACTAATAAAAAAAAGGTTAAACAGTTTTTAATATCTTTGTTACTCCCAAAGTTAAAACGCACGACTTTGACATCAAATATAAGAAATGTTATGTACTCAAAAAGTTAAAAAAAAAACTTTAAGAGAATTATAAAATCAAAATAATAGTCGCAGTTGGAATTACGCTAGTTTGATAAAAACAAATTGGCGTTATTAATAAAAATCAAACAAATATCGGTCATCTCGGTGAGAACACAATTTCTTATTTTCATAGAAGTAAGTTAATAAAGAAACTGAACGCAATGTTACAACCGAAATGTGCAAACCATATTCAGAGAATTCACCGTAGAACAAATGGAGTCTCTAGTATATGGGGTTTTGCTAATAAATGATGTTCAAAAGACATAAACATTTCAGCTCTGAACGATGTGATTCAGGAGTGTTGAAAAACCGTTATAATTTGCGACAAATAAAAGTCAGACCATTTTGAGGGCCTCGAGTTTGGCCTTCATAACTCAAGCGGGACTTGAACCCGAGTTCTCATCCCCCTCCGGAGCCTGACACCGACTCTCTGCTCTCATCCCTCGGGCGACTCGCGCTACAAATCAACCCCTCGTGATCATCCTCCGCCCTTTCATATTAAATTCAGTGATCACCGCAAAGTTACGAAATCGAAAACATAAAAAAACATTGTTCGCCTCGTAATGGGTGTGTTTTTTCTAAACTTCTGTAAATAGTGATAAAACTTTTAAATAAACCAATAAAGATACAGATCTTTGAAAATTGGCTCTTTTTAAGTCATCGATTTTAACTTTGCGATCGCGATATTTAAATCAAATGTTAAATTTATTCAAGTAATCGATAAAGTTTATGTATAAGGGATTGAATGGTTTTCGTAAATAACTAGTTAAGATAATAAACATAATAGAATCGGTTAATGGTCACCCTGTTGTATGGATGGCCCTCTATGAACCGCAAGTATTACAAAATACTCAAATAACTAGTCGAGGCTTAATAACTAGCATCAGAGTATAATATTATTTGAGATTGAGCTCAGAAAGTTTTCAATTAGTTTGTCTTTATACCTTTTCAATGAACTTTGTGAAATCAAATAATATTTGACACAGTAGTTAAAACATTTTAACGAAAAAATCCCAAAATGTACATATGTGAATGATTAAGAAAAGATTTCATAAAACTGATGAACCTTATAATCATAAAAAAATATACGAGTATCTTTGTATACCTATCTCACTATACCTAAATAAACCTTTTGTTCTACATTAGAGACAGCACAACATAATTGATCTAAAATTATATGTACTGAAGTACCCGCATTATTAACTAGTTACAGAGTTGTCCTGTTATTTAATATGGGTAATAAATATAAAATATAAACATTTCAACAAATTATGGGTATATAGGTATTTACAAGGCTTAGAATTTGTCAGGCTGGTTTCAGTGATCACTTTATTCACGTATAATATTCATTATTCTTCTCATGGTTGACATGAGAATAATAATGAATATTAACAAACTACTCGAATTTCAAGTTATAAATATGTATGTATGTATATCCAAACGATTGACGCCTTCCTTCACATGTGAGTTTTCAGCACCATCTATGGTACCAGGATATATAAAATTTGGACAAAAAACTGTCCATGTTTCATACATAATCAAATAGCCATTTTAACATATGTAACATAATATATGAAAATATAATTTCGTTAAATATTAAAAAAATATTTTTTATTACAAAATTTAGAATAATTAAGAATAATAAGTATTTTTTTATATTTACGTAAAACACACTCGTATTAAAAGTATTTTTCCGAACCCTTTTATGTCTTGAGTTTTGTAATATTTTCGGCATTACAATAATTATTACTTTCGTAAAGCATTCACTAATTTTTTTGAATGAACAATAAGTACAGCGAAGTGAAGCAAAAAAGAAAAGCCAACGAGAAAGTTGTCATGTTTATATTTTTTTCATATCGTCGTGAGAGAACACATTTTTTCAGAATTAGCCCTTAAACTGTCTGAAAACAGGGACCGGAATTTGTAACAAGAAAAACATGACATCTTATTTTATCCGAAGAAAACATCTGGTAAAAGACGTTTTGTACAATAGATTGGACTTTGTCAAGGTCAACATTCGGGAGGTAGGGACCTATTGTCATCAAAGTAAATCGTGCAACTAATGTATAATCATCGTCATATTATTATTTTGCATTCACGTTGTATAAGTTAATGTTAAATTTAAAAATATAAATAATATTTCTGTAATTTACTATTGTTTCAAATGTTTTTTCACTTACATCATCAAAATATCCTTGTTAATACGTTATATAAAGGAATAAATATCGTGGGAATATTTGCATTAATATGGACAATGTAACTTTTTTTTATTATACAGAATCGTAATGTTTAGGTTATACCGTGTTGTATTAACTCCTACAGACATTTACTCTAATATTACTCGGGTCTTGAATTTGTTCGTTTTGTAATACCTGTATATAACGACAGAACCCGATAATACGATTTTTTCTGTATTGTATCTTTAATATCTAGGTTTAAGTTTTTACATACAAATTTTATTAATTTTGTCACAAAAACAATACATTTGACAGATAAAATCCAATTAGATTCGTTATCTTTATGAATGGTTAAAACAAATAAAAATCAGAGCTTATTTAGTCTAGACTAAAAGCCAAAATCGATGCTGGTGAGAACTTTAAAGTAATTTTATTTGAACCCTTGTTTACAGCAGAGCATTATTGGATTTCATTTTGGCTTAAGACGAAAGTTCTAGGTACATACATACCTACGCAGATTGTGGTGATTTGAATAATGGAGATAAACCAAATATAAGATACAATACTACTGATGTTTTTTTGTACCTATACACTATATATCTACCATATTTAAATAAAATCATTTTATAAAACAATTTACTACATAAATAATAATATCAATTTAGTTTTGTAAAAAAATCTTTTATATGTATTTAATCTTATTATGCTTATTGTTTTAAATTTTTCAGCTGGGTCGTTAAGGCCTCAGCATCATGTAGCGTTAGAATTTTTTTCTTGCTTGCGGTCGGTTATTTTTCCTGCCTTACTCCATCGCAACCAACCATCGGAATTCACCAACGGGATGCCCCCAATCTTGTCCATCTTAAAATGTTTTTTAACCGTATCATTTGCTATATTTGCTAGGCCCACGAATAAATTTTATCGTTATAATCGGTAATTTGTAGACCTTTAAAATTTTAAACCACCTGATAAAAAAAAAAAAATTAACGTAAATTTGATACATTTTTTATTATTTTTACATAAAAATTTAAAGTTAAAATATAAAAAATATTCGCCAATAAATGATTAAATCGTAGATCCGATATATTATAGTACCTATTATTGCATCTCGTGTCTATATAAAACAATCTGTTCATATTGGAAAATCACCTATTCATAAATACATATTATTATATCGTTAGTATCCAACCTATTGGCAAACGAACCATCCAATCAGAGAACAGTTTCGAATCGTTACTATTAAGTGTCACATTACAACATAGTATATTGGAGGGTGAATGCTCACTTTAAACCTGAATTAATTCTTAGTTAATTTTTATGATTATCTATATATGCCGTTTCGACATTTATATTTTAATAATTCAGTAAAGAAAGCGAATTGAAGTATTGAAAAATACTAATTACATCCGTTCAATATAAGAGTCAGTAATTATTTAACCTGTATTTGAAAAACAATTTAATATGTTTGTATGATACCATATTTTTTTAATTAGTAGATATAAGAAAATAAATAGTAAATGTACATTTAAATAAATTTGAAAGATATTTGAGTGAAAACTTATTATACTTGATAATTTTTAACTTTTTTCTCGTGACAGCCATGATATTTTGTGTTTGAAAGGGAGCTGACATAATAAGTTTTAATAAAGAAGGCCTTTTACAATAGTCAGGTAATTTATCATTAGTTATTAAACTTATCACTTCACTTTGTGAATTTTTGAAAGAATAAATTTGGGTAATTTTTCGTGAGCTCCGAAATACATCCGTAGTTAGTAATATAGGTTCGCAGCAGGTAGCACAAATAGGACCCATTGTCTGAGATAAACGCCCTCTCGAAGGCGCTTACGACTGATGTTATTAGAGGCGCGATATTTCACCCGATTTCTCGCATTACACTTTCGCCTACCGACGCCGACGCCAACATTGGGATAAAAAGTAACCCATTCGCGACGTTCGCGAACTTTTTCTCGGTCTGTTTTAAAGTCTCATTCTACCCCGTCAAACGTGTCGAGTTTACTGGGTTAAGTAGAAGTATCATTTTGTTGACTGTTGATCTGTCATATTAACAAATAATATGAAATATTTTTACTGAAAGGAGATTATTACAATATAACTATAAAAATAGTAAATATTTACAAGATTTATAAAATAAGACAAAGACGCTTATAATTATTTAGTTTTTACCTCAAATAGTTTTTTTAGCTTTTTTTTATTTTATAAAAAAGAAGAAAAAAATCTGTTTACTCTTAACGATACTGTTAATTAATAAATTATTTCAAAATATATTATGACATTTAAAGTTTTATTGGAACCAATTTTTTTCATTCATTAAATGATTTATTATGTTAACGACTTTTCCTTTCTTCGTATTTAACGACTTTGATTGTGAATTGAATTTTTTTTCTCAAATAATATTTACTCGTCAATTCTTTGAAAACTCCCAAAAACGGATATTGCATGTCAAATACATACATTGTCCCAACAGGATATTATTTCGTAAAAAATACATCAATAATTTCTCGTTCATTAGAAGTAGGCATATCATCAAGTGGACTTCTGTGGGTTTCATTACGCTCCGTCAGATTTATTCATATATTAAAAATTTACGGGAAAAACAGATTTAAAAATATTGTTTTTATACACATACATCTTTTTCTCTTCAAAAATCATTTTTTCTTTTAAAAAATATTTTAGATATGTTAATTGATGAAAAAAATTAAGAAAATTAAGGTCATTTTAACTATATAAGAAAAAAAGATAAATTATATTAGAAAAAAAAACATTATACATTTGATAAAGACATGTGGTAATCATCGTAAATAGCTTAAAACTCATTTAGAAAATTCAAAGTAAAGACATTAAGTAACGTAAATGTTTTTAACTAATACTTTGTGGCACATTTCATAAACCATTTAAAATAAAACTTCCACTTTGCTTTTAAGCCCTTTTATTTTGGTATTTTTTTCCAACTGCTTTCTCAACCAGCTTATTGTGTTCGAAGATTAAAATATGTTTTAGGTATGGATATGGATAAATTAAAAAATAAATGGTTGAAAAAAAGTACCAAGAAATAAAAGTGGTTTAAAACAAAATTGGAATTTATTCTAAAAAGTACATAATATATCAATAAATGTGCGCAATTTGTGTTTAATTATATAAAATATTGTTAGTATTTTCAATACATTAAGAAATAAAGTCGGTCACTTTATTTAAAGTATATTGAATCAATTGAGACATTTATTCTAAGGTTATTTTACGGAAATGAATTAACCAATCTCGGTATCATAAAAAGCTTAAATTAAAATTTCTTTGAAACGTTTTTGTACAAAATGGCAATAGATCAAATTTATAAGTTTCTATTCAGAAAACGAGGCACATTCGCATCTTATCATTCCTGGTTCCGTCGTTCAAGGTAAACATATTGATACACCGAGGACAAATATCAACCGAACGATATTGCAAAGATGGAATCCATGTTTACTGTTTACCGACAAATAATTCTATTACCAATTTATGTTAGAAAGCAGAGAAAGAGTACCGGCTAAATATAAAACTTCCCCACTGGGAAATTTTCATATTAAATTCTATTATGACGTAAATCAAATAAAAATAGTAGGTAAGATTCTCGGAAAAAGCTTTATTCCAGAGAATATAACTCCAGATTAGATAGAACAGCGTGAATATTGCAGGCGTTAAGAGAAAAATTCTTAAGAAATAGCGAAAATAGCGAAAAAAGACAAAAAGTTATAAACATATCCTTTTACATGTTTTTAAATATTTCAAAAATTAATGTTTTATCCACTTCCTGGCAAAGTGTATTAGTCTACTTAGAAAAATTAATAAGGTGTAATTTTTCATTGAAATATTTTATTCGATATCATCCTAGACACGATAGGCAAGACTGATCAAATTTATTAAATTGATGATCAAGTTAAATTTTCTTCGATTTAATGCATCAATGAGAGCAAATGAGAAATACAATACGAATAAAATACGTATGTTAAAAAACAGGAATTAGAATCGAAAACGGTTAAGAAAAAACAGTTGTCCTCAGCGTTTTCATACGCATAAGAAGCGTTTAATGTACACAAGATTTAAATACGTCTGTGACTCCGAGTGCCATTACTTTTCCTTTTTTTATATTTTTACTATATAAACAGCAATAATTTCCTTACCTGTGAGCTCCATCTCTTACGATTTGTGTATCCTTGTGTATTTTATGTATTCTATAAAAATACCGTATCAAAAAAAATCTTTAGTGTACTCACTCAGCCTTCTCAGAATCAATGATCATGTTAAAATCACGTTGAACGGATGTAGTGTCTATTGGGTACGGACCTGGGTCAGAAAAAATATAATATTCGAAGCTATTTCATTGTTTCAAAGAACGAAACTTAATTTTTATACCGTTTTTTTAAACTACACATGATTTTATTTCATATGGTAATCATCAACAAATTAAAATTTACATTCTTAAGGACTCTTCAAATGTACTTTCTACTATTTGCTTATAATTTGTTAGTTACAATAACTTAAAGATCCACGTTTAATTTTATCCGGTTTTTAAGTAAAAAAAATTTGCAGGCCGTATTTTTATTTTTATTTACCACCGAGATTTTATTAAGGCGAGAATAATGCATATTTGTATTGCTGTATAAATTTGCAGAGCAAATAATAAAAATCTTAATGAAAAACTATTTTAAATATCAATTTCGTGAAGGTTTACTGCAAGAAAACATTAAATTCCAATTTTGATTTCAAGCTTTTTATCGTAGATTCAGAATTTCCTTAAACTTCTAATTACTGTGTATCAAATAACTCCGTATTTTCTCGAGTATTTCTATACCGCAAATCTCCATTGGAAGTAAGATGCAGATAATTGCATAAAGCTGTATGCAGGAATCTGAAGCGCTCTTTCTCTTAATTGGACTTCATTTCACGGTTCTCGTAAAAACATTTTAGCTGATTGCGAAAAGGAATGATTTTTCAATGCTCTTCACGTTTATACATTTATCTCGGTAATTTACTGATTTCATTTTAGCGGTTTAGCACTGACTTTACGCTCTTGGGAAATTATTTTCTCCTTGATGTATTTAAAGGGAATTTATTTTATTAACTCTCCATTTAATTTCTATAATATATATATATATATAAATATACACACATATATATATATATATTTTATATATATATATATATATATATATATATATATATATATATATATATATATATATATATATATATATATATATATATATTATATATATATATATATATATATATATATATATATATATATATATATATATATATATATATATATATATATATATATATATATATATATATATATATATATATATATATATATATATATATATATATATATATATATATATATATGTATATATATATATATATATACATATATATATATATATATATATTTATATATATATATATATATATATATATATATATATATATATATATATATATATATATATAATATATATATATATATATATATATATATATATATATATATATATATGTATATATATATATATATATATATACATATATATATATATATATATATATTTATATATATATATATATATATATATATATATATATATATATATATATATATATATATAATATATATATATATATATATATATATATATATATATATATATATATATATATATATATATAAATATATTTATAGAAATATATATATATTTATATATATATATATATATATATATATATATATATATATATATATATATATATATATATATATGTATATATATATATATATATATACATATATATATATATATATATATTATATATATATATATATATATATATATATATATATATATATATATATATATATATATATATATATATATATATTATATATATATATATATATATATATATAATATATATATATATATATATATACATATATATATATATATATATATTTATATATATATATATATATATATATATATATATATATATATATATATATATATATATATATATATATATATATATATATATATATATATATATATATATATATATATATATTAAATATATTTATAGAAATATATATATATTTATATATATATATATATATATATATATATATATATATATATATATATATATATATATATATAAATATATTTATATAAATATATATATATATATATATATATATATATATATATATATATAATATTATATATATATATATATATATATATATATATATATATATATATATATATATATATATACATATATATATATATATATATATATATAAACAATATTGGTTGGGTTGTGGTCGCATGGTCAGTGCCACGATGAGTCAATGGTGTAGGTTTAAACCCACTCTGATACAACTGGAGTCCTAAAAACCTTTTTTTAAGTTCGCCTAAGCCTTCAATAGTAGTATGAAATTTAATTTTTGTGTATATACCAGGGGTGTTAGTTGAAGTTTACCGGTTTTTTCAATAAAGAAAACGCTCCATTCTCAAGGAAATCTCTTTTTTTTTTATTCAAAGTAATGACCATCGGATTCTATACATTTTGCTCATCTTTGAGGCAAATCGTGGCAAATCGTGGCAAATCGTTCTGCGAGTGAGTGTCCCATCGAGTCCTTAAAACCTTTTTTTAAGGTCGCCTAAGCCTTCAACAATAGTATGAAATTTAATTTTTGTGTATATACTCATATGTAATAAGAACACATTACAAAATAACGTAAAATACTAACTGCACCCAAAATAATAATAATTACTTAAATATTAAAACCTGTTTTATTTGATACAATTTAAACTCTAATTTCATATTTTAAGCCATTCGAAATAAATTTATGGATTAGACACTTAAAAATTTCCATTGGTCAAATGTCGGCCAACCAAATGTCTGTTAGGCTAATGTCCATCTGACCAAATGTTTACGAGCACAAAGGCGACATCTCCGTTTTGGTTTATCCTAGGCCAGTTCCGATTTACAATCCAATAAAAGTTTAAAAATATCTAGTGCTGCTTGTCCAACAGTGTGTCCGTTGCACCAATCACAGGGTTGGATTACGCCTAAAGCGTTTTCAATGGTTTTTACTCAAAATAAAATTCTTCGTATTGATTTCTTTATATTAATTTTGTCAAATCAATTTTGTATCTTTGTAAGAACTTTGGATTCCAATGAAGCCGATCTCAAAAATATACATGATATGAATAGAGCAATAAGAATTATACTTATCAAGATCAATTACATGAAGGTTGAAGAAATAAGACGAACGCTCAATTGAAATAAAAAAAGATACTTTCTTATGTTCTCATATTCGTTCACAATTAATTTTTTGTAATATTCTTTGGTTGTAAATTTTGAAACTTGAAATTGAAAACCAAATTAAATGACATTAAATAAAATAAAATAAAGCATATCGTAAAAATTGTAACACGAGAGCCAAATAAAAGAAAAATTGTCGATATTCAAATAAATATTTTGATTATTGTAAAAGTATTATATTTTATATCCATAAATTTAAATATGAAATTTTATAAAAAAAAGTCGTTCAAAATATTATTTCTGGGTAAAAAAATTATGAAGTAGATCGTTTTTACAAAAAAAAAGTTAAAATATATTTTTTTATCTAACTCACAGTATTAAATACTCGTACATTATGATAATGAAAATAAAACAGTAACAAGATAAAGGAGGATCCAAAATAATAACTAACTTCATGATCTAGTACATTTCATGAAGAGATCAAACGATACTATTTTAATTAGTGAAAATGCAATCAGTTCGTTTAGGATCTGGGAGTGGTTGGGGGCCGAAGCGGAATCTAGGAGACCGTCGTATTATTAGTCACGCCATATATTTATCCCCATATTTATGTACGCTACTTCTCCTCCCATTGTCCGCCCAGCCGCAATATTTACCGAGTACCTTTGCGCCCCTGCATCCACTATTATTTACATACTACTAGAACTGGATACATCCTAAACAGATATGGCCCGCAGGTAAATGCAGTTCTGCATACAAGTTACACATGAAATTATATACTGAAAAATAAAACTATGTTTCGTTCGTCCATAGCAGAGTCTTTGTCCACGAAACATGTTGTCTAAAATGTCCTCACATAACAAATTGTATTTTGGTTTCAAACACTGTTCAAATTAAAATTTTCAAACTGTCAACAAAAGTTTTTTCATGGAATTTTCTATAGTAGAATTTTTTTTTAATTCATGCGACATTATCGTAAAGGTGTTTGTTTTGTAACGAAAATCAAATACAAGTTAGAAAAAGTTTACCGAAATTGTC
This sequence comes from Brachycentrus maculatus, assembly GCF_059751285.1. Classification (NCBI taxonomy): domain Eukaryota; kingdom Metazoa; phylum Arthropoda; class Insecta; order Trichoptera; family Brachycentridae; genus Brachycentrus; species Brachycentrus maculatus. The sequence goes on along the minus strand of NW_028280868.1, from coordinate 324,783 downwards.
TTAAATATGTTATATGTTCTATTTTCAACATAAACTTTTTACATTTTCTTAAAGCAACTTTTTATGGGTAGAAATGACAAGATTTAAATGACATTCTTCTGGACAAATAGCGCCTCTATAAAAATAATTTTAGAGTACCGTCAGCCTCATTTCTGTTTACAAAATTATTTTTCTCCACAAATTAGCTTAGGCACTTGAATTAATATTGTTGTCTCAAAATAAACTCGTTTTGATCAAAAGTATCCGTACAATAAAAATAAGCCGATCACACCAAACAACGATATAAAACAAAATTGAAACACTGTTTTTTCCTGTGTCTGTGTTTTTTCCGTCGTGGTCCATTTTCTTCAAAACAAATATTAAATATGTATTTATACTAAAACATGCTTATCAACATTAAATGACGGTTCATGATATGTTCTGGAAATTTATTGAACTAAAGATAACGCTGACGAGTGGGCATTGAAGAACACCTAGATGTACAGCTTCTACGGCTTACCAATTGAAAATAATTTGATGAATATTTTATTAAAGCAGATGCAATATTTCACTTTACTGTTTAAAATAGGTTATTAAGCTTTGAATCATGTCTGCACTGGAAGTTGTTCCTGTATTTGATTGCTCACGGAATTTTCTTAGCATGTACCCATCGTCAATAGTAGAAATATTGTAAACTGATTTATACACTAATTCCATTCGAATACTTTTACCCCTTATTACTGTTCATTACATACAAAAAATACTTATACCAGTCAGTATGAGTTAGCCCAAAAAAAACACAAAATTAAGAAAACTGTTTGCGGGTGTATTTATTTTTTATTATTTTTCAACAATATTTTCAGTGTATTTTTTTTATTTAAAAAAATATTCTCGTGTAAATAAAAGCTCTATCATTTTAGACAAGCTCATATCATCACTTTTCATCACCGGGATATGGAGAGTCTTATTGACTGAAGTTTCTCCCTAAATCTCTGACAGTGACATTTAGCCCCTATTTTACACCGTTTAGTAACAACAATTCGATAAAATTAAATTCAAATATCGTTTCAACCTTTCAATTGACACGTTTCATAATGACATTATATTTAAAATTAAAAAATAAATACACATTTTGAATAATTTTTAAAAACAAAGTAAATAATAATGATTTATTACATTGGTTTGGGGGTCACATTAAAGTAATATCTATCCAATTATTTTAATAAATTTATTTTGAGAAAAAAAACACAATATCTAAAAATCTTCAGTTTTTGACGTTGATGTTAATTGTAATGATTAAGCACAAATCGAATGTTATACAAATGTTAATATTGAGAGAAATGATTGATAATATGATTACAAAATAATAAAATTATGTGAATTTTAGATTATTACAACTATTTTTATTGAGTTTTTATTGAAGGTTATCATTGTCTCTAGTTTTTTGTACGTTTTTCTGAATTGATTGATGTAATTGATGTCATTCTGTAATAAACTCCACAGAAATAACCTCTACAGCCTGCTCTGTTTACATCTATTTACTTTTCTCCAATAATTACTATTTAATAAAATGAATGCCAGTGAGAACAGGAGGTATTTCATTTCAAAAAATATTTCAGTAAACTGAATTTTCCTGGGTGAATCTCTTTAAGCAATTGTTTTAGGATTCCTTAAAAGGAATCCAGACACTTTACATCTGTGAAATGCCAAAGGCTATAAAAGCACAATACAATACCAGACTTTATTATTTTCCGATATTTTACGAATAGTTATACGAAATTCAATACATAAATGCCACTTTAATTACATACCATATACAAGTTATCACTCCTTTAACTTCAAGAGACAATTCAAGAAAAATGAAGCGAAGAAATATCGCTCACTCCTTTTAAGAACGTCAAATATCTAAAAAACTTGATTTTTCAGGATATCGTTTTTACAGTTTAAGAATATGATAAAATGTATTAAAAATAAATATCAAGCCACTCATTGAACTTTTTACTGTAGACGGATCTTTTTAGGTAAAACCTGGAGGTTTTTTCTCCATTTGAAAAATATTTAGTAAATTTAATAAAATAAATAAACAAGACCTTTTCTTCAAAATGCAAAAACAAAAATTTCTCCCATGTAGCGGGTAAATATTAAGTTAAAAATATGCCGCTTTTGCTGGGATATAGTACGTTTTTTGAGCATTTCGGAAACATGCACAACTAAAAATTTATGATTTTTGATATATGATATTGTTGAAAAGAGTGAGCGATATGTAGAAATTGTTACAATTTAGGATAATAATAATTTTAATAAATAAATTTAACAAGTCGGAGACATTATTTTTACACTCACAAAAAGTCGCCAAACATGTATTTCAAGTAAAAAGAAACAATACTTACATTGTGAAAGCAAAACAATAGTGAAGCATTATAACTCTCACTTTTTATTGTTTTTCTATAAAAAAATAAGAAAATTAGGATGAGCATACATTCGGAAAGATATTGTGAACAATCAAACATATCCTATTTGCACTTATGGTGTATACAATATACATACATAATACTATAGTACATATCTTCATATTTACGGAATTTAAATATGGGAACCTAATTGTATATTATCTAGATAATTAAATTAATAATGTTTAATGTATAACAAGCGCTCAGAAGAAGAGTTACACTAAATAATACACAATACGTAAGCTTTACGCTGTAAAACTATTTATTAGCACACATTCATCTTAATCCCAGTAGAATCGTTTTCTTGTAATTTCATCAGAGTTCAAATTACTCTTGACACTTGTTAATTCCTCCTAAAATTTCCTTCTGTAGACAAACTTCTTCCCATCATCTTCACGTGACCCGCGGCTCTTTCATTTCTCTTCGTCTTTCTTTTACGACGAATAACTTTATGTATTTCAATCTAAGTAATAAACCTTCTGAAACCGTAATACGGTCTTTGTCATCAATTTACTATCATTCGAATTCTCAAGGATTTTTGGTAAAATAAATAGATGGCGTGTAAAACTTTTTTAAATTAGATTTTTAGGTACCTTCTGATTACCGACATAACTCAAAGAAGAAACGATTTAATATGTGTATATTAAATAGGAATATAAAAATTCAAATTTTCGTAGATTTATTAATACATACATATATGTATAGTTACCACAATAAATCTGTCATTTTCATTCATTTCTTTCAGCACGCAGTGTTTTATCATTACTCGATAAAATTCGAATAACGTAAGTGTTGAAAACAATGAGTTCAAGTGCATTTTTTGGAAACAGTTATTTTTTTCATTCTAGCTCCACTATTTTAACATTTTAGTTCTTTCATCCACAAACAAATTTAACATTTTACGCCTTTGGAGATATTAAACCAGGATGAAAATGAGCCACTTACCCTAATGCATGAAGTGCTATTCTCGTACAAGGCTTCAAAACCTTGAATATGTTCACTGATTACTCCATACTCAGATAATACATTCCATAGTTTAATTCTTTCAATAATAAATAGGTGAAGTAACTGGTATGAAATGCAACTTCTGGAAATTACATTCAATTCGTTTTAGTTATTTCTCAACATGCATTCATAGTATTTCTCGAGAATTGATATAACATCCTAGCTATTTTATTATGGAACACTTTGCAATGTGCAGCGTTATTGAAAATGATAGATTTATATTAATTTTCTAGCCCCATATGGTTTTCACAATAATATAACTAAATTAGACAATGAGTGTTGTTTACTTGTTATTTGTTGTACTTAAGGATAGAACAAAAGAGCAAACAGGAATTTGTACTGTCTGTTGTGACAATAATATTAATTCCAAGCACGAGCACCCTAGAAAGAGCATAATAATAATCCTTTCTGATGTGAATATGTGATGACACTCCACAACTTTCTGTACATCCTTGAAACCCCACGCTCGGAACGTTCTAACGTTATTGCGAACGTATACGTTTTGGAATTAACGAAAAACAATTATTTAGGGTAAAATCCCCCTTTTTCGTCACCATTTTATAAAGGTAATTTTTGCTACAGTACATAAAAGTTTAAACTTTATTTTAAACTTTTTTTAAATCATTTAAAAAAACTTTAAAAATATATTTACTAAAACGCTCTTTAAGCTTGTTCACTGTTCACCTTTGCATGGAAATAGGTAAATTACTATTATGGTTTTAAATATTGATAGTATTAACTTTGTGGATCATATAAATATATATATATATATATATATATATATATATATATATATATATATATATATATATATATATATATATATATATATATATATATATATATATATATATATATATATATATATATATATATATATATATATATATATATAAATATATATATATATATATATATATATATATATATATATATATATATATATATATATATATATATATATATATATATATATATATATATATATATATATATATATATATATATATATATATATATATATATATATATATATATATATATATATATATATATATATATATATATATATTTATATATCATTTCGAGAAATAAAAATACTTTGTATTTTGATCCACTCACATTTTTATTAACCAACTAGTTTCGGAAACAACCTGTTGCCCTCTTCAGGTTTTAATTTATGACTTCAGGGTTTAATTTATGTCATAAATTAAACCCTGAAGAGGGCAACAGGTTGTTGCCAAAACTAGTTGGTTAATAAAAATGTGAGTGGATCAATACACAAAGTATTTTTATTTCTCGAAATAATATAAATTACTATTAATTAAAAACTGAAATGAATATGCTAAACAATAACGTTTTCATACCGATTTTGAACTAAAAGTTATGTAAGATCTTTTGAATAAATAAAATGTTTTGCGACGAAAATATCAAAAATTAAATTTTGTTTTTAAAATGATTGGACAATAACACCTCAATAAAGTCCTTAGACAATGGAAATACTTAAGGACTTACTCTTAGTAAGGAAATGTTTTTTAAAAATGTGTTAGTCTAAAATGGGACAATGCAGAAAAATCTAAAAGAACGAAACAAATAACAGTCCCCTGCTAGCCCGAGAACTTTTCACCTTACCTACTACATGAAAAGCATTTCTGGCATTTCAATAAAATATAAAAACGTTCGTAAACCGCATTTATTTACGAGTAGGTTTATATCAAAATTGAGATGGTAGAATATTATGCTTAGAACAGTATAAGTATTAGACTATTTCATGGTAATATGAATATTTGAATAGATTCCTATAAAATATCGTAGCAATAGCTTTGAAAAGAGGGCAACAAACCAATGAGTTTATATAAAAGGAACACAATATCAGATGTCTAGAGGAATATTATGCAAATTGGTATTTTCACAAATATTTTATTTCTGTTCCACAAATTGCAAACTTAAGTCCCTGACAATATTAGTATTCAACGACTCTTTTTACAACGATTACTTTAAAATAATAAGAACAGTTTTTAATCATCTATTTTTAGTAACTAGCAATAGTAAAATAAAAATGAAAACATAATAATTACAACTTCTTTATTTTGATTATGTGGCATGTTTTTTACAAATTTAATTTGGCTTGAATTCGTGATGAAATGGTAATGAAAATAAAGCATACATATTAATATCAGATTGTTTTCATTTTACTTTTAAAATAAAATTAATAAAATGAGAGATTGATTTATTATTTCACATGAATTTTAAACGCTTAAGTGATATCATCAAACTTAATTAAGCATAAACCACATTAACCTGTCATTTATTCCATAGTTCTAATGCAATAACAAATATAAACTAAGAATTTTGATTGAATTATTATTGACACTTCTTGCCTTTATTGAGTGTGCCAAGTGGTGCATATAGTACGTTGTAAGAAGAATATGGAAGTCTGGGCATTTACGGTTCTCTAGTGAAGTTCTAGTGATTCAAGAACAATGTTTCAAAATTGGTTCATATATATAGAATTTCCGAGAATTTGAGTAGTGTAGTTGTCAATAATGGGTAGATTTGGTGAATGTTACACGTGTGTAAAGTAATCACTTAAACCAGCCTATGACGGTCATCCGCCCTGTAAATGCCCAGACTTCCATATTCTTCTTCATCTTTGATGAGATGTCAAAAAATAATATGAATAATAACTCCTATAATTGGAGATAATTCAGATTTGTGATCAAGTATTTGGACACACTCAAAATGATGTAACTAAATACAATTTTTGGTAATATTATTTTTTAGAATTTATATATGAAGATATAATTGTAATTAAAAAATATTAGTTTATCAATAACGCATCATGCAAGCGTTTACATAGAGAGAGATGATGTACAATAACAATCTATTTAAATATGTTTAGCAGGGGTGAAGATATAAGGTTGGTTTGTTCATTAATAATTTTTAAATTAAGTTTGTTTAAATACTTGGTCATTTCAAAGTGCTCTAATATATTCATTTTTCGACCTTTGCTTTCAACGTGTAATGGAATTGGTTTATTTATTGGTTAAACAATTGTCACATTATTAATTTAATGTGTTTTTTTTAACAAAATACAACTTATTAGACTAAAAAAAAATCGGTGTTTGATTTTAAAAACAATACATAAAATAAAAACATTTTACAAAAATGTATCCCTTTAATATGTTTCTGGTAGCATCTCCCTAGCATATTGTACTTGAGGGGAGGAATTGAGTGTTAAGTGTATCCGACCAACCCTCACACCTCTCACTTGTCTCAAGGGAGTCTTTAGGTCTTAAACTTAAGGAAACTGGTTTCGCGTGACCTAAAAAAGGTTCAGAGTCGCTCAGTTATGATTTTTACTTTGATGCTTGAAGCAATAAGTTGTTTTATTATCATGTCGATAGGACAATTTTTTTTAATTGCTTTTTTTGTAATAATATTGAATATTTTAACTGACTAAAAGCTTCGATATCATATGCAAACATTAAGTTTACTTTGTATTAAACCTACATTTTTTAAATTAAAATTTCTTGCATTAATACTCATTTGAATTTTGTAAACGATTAACCTGTTAAACTTTTCATATAAATATTTTATTAAAAATTATCACAATAATTAGAAATTATATCAAACTTACTTTCATTCATTTTTTCCTTCATTTATCGATTATTTTGAAGAATTAAAATATATATATATCACGTACTCTTTGTTTGAATTTTTGCTTTTATGTACGGCATTGGATTTTTGCATTTACTTTAAGTAAGTGAAGGGATTAAATAAAATTCAAAATAGGACACAAAAGGCAAAACACTAGCTAAAAACTGAAGATATGTATGTAAGATTCACATCTGAAATATGGTAAATACAATACAAAAAGAAAAAATGAAAAAAAATAACAAATAATAAATAACAATTCAATATTGCTTCCGTAGGTAAAGTGAATTTTAAAATAAATTGAAAGTGGAAAAAATAAAAATACCATTCCAGATTGCAAACGTGTACTTCGACAAGTTTATGTTAGTTAGAAAAAAACTTATGTTGAATTAGTTGGACCTATCATTTCTTTAGTAAAATCGTTGCCTTGAATAAATGACGCTTGATAAATTATCTACAATTATTTTTAAACATGTGCCTCTATATGTACATGGGAGCCGATTTAATTGTTCGCATGGACATTCCATTGTATATTCAGAGAAAAGCTGCGTCATCATACATTATTTATTTCATTCAAATACCGCGAAATTATACGCGATAAAACAAAAGGAAAATTCAAATTAGTTTCATCATAATGGTGAAAATAAAATAAATAATGAAACACAAGAAACCATTTGCCCATCAGATTTAGAAATGAATGTATTTATCTGCCATGATATGGTATTATAACGTGCCATATAAATTATCAGTTGAAAACAGATTTCAGTGTTCCGCGAGGGTGATAAATTATATTCGGTGTCTACTCGCAGTTTGTTGTTTGTGAATACTATAATATAGTATAATCTCCATACATGGTCACCACTTCCTATTTCCATCCTGTTAGGGCAAAGTTTTCCAGGGATGGGGTAGGGTGGATGGGTGAGGAAGAATGTACCTGTTTGTGGATTTATATGTATATAAAGTATGATGAGTGTGGGACAGCTCGCCAACTACATTATGAGAATAATTAAACCACGAACTGACTGTCGTGGGTTTTACCATTTACTCAATTAAACTCTAAATATCATTCTAAATATCATTCATCATTCTGTCGCCTATTTAATAATAAAATGTTCGATAAACTCGATTTTCACTGTCAACAGTTTATTTTATATTTTTTTATCTCATACGCCCTAATTTACTTTGTAGCATCATTATGTAAAATTCTTATTTTAAGTACCTACTTTAAAAAAATATTTCTAAAAAGCATTTAGATTATACAAATCTTTGTACACAGAGTACCGGATTGGGACCTGATATTTATATTTTCTTTCCAAAAAATTTCTCCGTTTTCGTTGAGAATACAGGTGTGAAAATATAATTAACTTAAAAACGCTGTGAAATATGTAGTTAATAAAATTATTGACATTTTTTGCTGTTGTTTTTGCTGTTTCAAATTACATTATTTTAAAAGAAATCACTAATAACATTTAAAAAATACTGATTTTTTTTTACTGTGAGTTGTTTTAGACATACTTATGTGATATTTCAATTTTAAAGTAAAATCAAGTAAAAAAAAACATAATTTTTTAAACATTTGTCAATGAATATTGCGAACTCAAATTTAACTTTATTGAAATGAAACATTTTTCAAGAGAAAATATCCCCTGCATCTAAGTGATCGTGGTGACTGCATCTAGGCCTTAATGTAACAATTTGAGAAATTTTATTTTGAGTTAATTCAAATTAATTCTTATTTGTAGTATATAACATACGTTTTTATTCGTTTGTTTATTGGTAATTTTATTATATTCCGTTTTTATCGACGTGCTGTGTATGGAATTACATATATGTAAGTTTGAGGAGTATTCTTGTAGTATACATGTTTATTGTTTTAGATCCCAACAATATATTTTCGGTTTGATTTGTCCCTTTCAGATAATCCGTCGACTTTGTGTATCGTGGCCGGATATTTGTCATATTATTGTTCATTCCACTCCTCCCTTTTCTACCCGTTACTGCGGATTACCCCCACAAACCCTCGCCATGTAACTAAGCCCGATCAATCAACAGCAGTCCTCAGATACTACAGAACTGGCGATATTTTAAAAATATAACAGAATACTCGAATGACGTGTTCCGAACTTTATAAACTTATAAAAAAGATAGAACCAAATTTGGTGCAGTAAAATATTTTTTAAATGATTTCCTATCAGATATACCATCTGTATTGGAAAACTTATCTTTAAAATATTTCACGTTATAATTTAGTGAAATGGAAAATCCCTTTGGGAGTTCAGTTTGAAAAAAAATATCTCAAAGCGTTTCGTGATAAAACCTAAATGACTCTAGGAAATATATGAATGAAGAACAATGCTCACATACACTGCTTCTTAAATTTTTATTTTTAACTTAAAAGAGATAAAGAAGCTTTAGATATAATAAAATGCAGGCTTGTGTAAAGGGCTTTCAACCGTTAAAGTAATGAATATATCTTTTATTTTTATTCCCTTTTGCCAAAAAGAATCACAATTAATTGTTCGAATTTTTTTAAATATTTGAATTACATAATTGTCAATCATGGGTTACATGGTAAATATCATATGTTTTTTTTTTATTTAAATCACCTAATAACATATGTCAAGTCCTATAAATTAGGCAGACTTCTATATACCTACTCGTATATGTACATTTCAAAAGCTTACCCTATCCTACTTTGTTGAAAGACTTTTTTTTTTCAAAAATGTGATTATCTGTCATATCATAATAATTCCAGTTTCCTGTAAAAGTTTAGTTTAATTAGCTTGTTTTGTTTAGGAATTACCACAATCTTGTAACTTTCTTTAATCAAGTTAGTTGAAGGAATTTATTGGTGAAAGTTTATCTTAATTTAATCAATCCGCTGATATATTAATCAACTAAGTTTTGCTAAGCAATGATTGGTTTTATATGTATTCTAGTGACATAAGACCAGAACGGTAGAATTATTAATATTTTTTTCATATTTACGGCATCTAAAACATAAATCGATTATTATTATTATTATTTGATTAAGTACCAACTGTAGGCATTACAAATTTATATGGTTATACTTCTTCTTCTTCTTCTTCTTCTTTTAGGACTAGGTCCTGTCATTCTCGGGTCGCTCCTGGGAGGTGGAAGACCAGCTATCCTTCCACCGTTTAGGTGGTCTTCCTGGGGGTCTGATCCCGCCTATGCTGCTGTCCGCTGCCACCCTCACCACTCGATCCGAACTCGCTCTTCTCACATGATCTCTCCAGAAACGTCTTCTTTTTCTTCCCCATCGCACAACATCTTCAACATCGCAGATTTTTCTTATATCTGAGTTTCTTACTCTGTCGCGAAGTGTTAGGCCTGCGATGGGTCGTAGAGTCTTCATTTCGGATGTCCTAAGAAGGCTTTTTGTTCTCGCGGTGTCGGCTCTTGTTTCCGTGCCGTATGTCAGGATCGGTCTTACGCAGGTTTTATACATCCTCACCTTACTCTCTTTCAGCATGTATTTGTTTCTCCATACAAAAATTTTTAGGCATCCAGCTACAGCAGAGGCCTTATTTGCTTGCTCTCTTACTTCATTGTAGAGGTTATTGCTGCTGGACACTTCGACACCCAAATACTTGACTTGCATAACTTGCTCTATGCTTTCATTATTGATCGCAAGTTTGCATCCTATTGAAAGTCTCGAAGTGACCATGCTCTTTGTTTTGTTAATGGAGATTTTCCTGTTATATTTTTTAGATGAAAGGTGGAATCTATAAAGCAGCCTCTGGAGGTCGTCTTCGGAATTGGCAATAAGAACAGCGTCATCTGCATAGCATACCATGTCAATATTTTTATCCCCTATGCTGTAGCCCAGCCCCAGTTCTTTGACATCTTCAATTATCCTATCCATGATAATATTGAATAGGAAAGGGCTAAGACTGTCTCCTTGTCTGATGCCGACTGCGGCTGGAATTTCCTTTGAGTGATCATTTCCTACTCTTATGCGCATTTTATACTCAGTATTTAGGTTCCTAATCGCTTTAATTATTGGGTTATTATGGTTATACGTAAAAATGTAATATATTGGCCTGGACCTAGGGCAACAGACCTTATTACATTACTTTTGTACCGGTTCAGCGGTAGTGCCACGGTGAGAATATGACAATTGAGGGTTCAATCACTACCACAAATACATATACACAGAATCTACACTTTCTGTGCTACTTCCGGTCATCTTTCAAGTAACACCTCTTTCTCTATAGAGACTGATATGAACCCTGCTTACCTTAGATATTTTTGTTTTTTTTTTGTTTTTCCACTAAATTTCATTGAAAATTTATCATGTCAACTCCGCAACGATTCGAAGCGGTTTCCTAGATAAGCCCTTTGTTTGCACAAAAAATAATAGATTTTAATATTTAATATTTAACAGGTAAGGTACGTATTTTCTTTTTGCATCTTTGTAATTCACTTTCTCCTGTACGACTACGATATGTAGTTGGACATATTTTATTTGTGTTTTATAGATAAAATAGTTTTATAAGATAGAAATTTAGATTAAGAAAGTTTTAAATTACAAGAAAACATTGAATATAAAGTGAATAATAACAGTTACTTATTTTCTAATTACATAACATATAGCTACATGGAAAACGTATGTTTATTGTTTATATTTATACATTCACAGTATTTAAGTTACAAAAATCACTAAATTGTAACACAAAACAGTAATTCCAATGTATCCTATTCTAAATCACTGGAACAAAAAGTAACATTATGTTCCATTTTACTATTCCACCTTAAAAATAGCTCGTAAAATCCAAGATGAATAGGTTAAGTAATAAAATGTCGCGAACAATCTCACCGAGCGGTAAATCATTCCTCTCTCCGATGGAAATCCCAATCGTAAAAAGTGTTTCGGTTGGTCTCGATTCAGTTTTTACAACAGTGAGTGGCCATTACGGATACTGCGGCTAGTCGCGAGTATTCGTATCTTGGGGTGGAAGTCAGCGCCTACAACTACATATAACGAAGTATCAAACAAGATGTTTATCAAAAAAATTTGTATAAAAATAAACGTTTATAATTAAAGAAATGGGACTCATTCTCCTTATGGTATTTCATGATACTAAGAAACAATTAAAAACAAATAGGCGTTTCACTATCAGCAGGCTTTTTGTCCTGTGTCTGTATCGGCAGGATGGAAGTCTCCGTTCGGCGCGGCGCGCGGCGGAGGTGTGCGTGGTGCGGCGCGGCTCGGCGCGGCTCAGCGCGGCGCGGCGCGACTCGGACACCGCTAAGCTTTTAGTTTTATTGTTTTATTTGTCGATTTGAGTTTCCTTCACTCTCAGCGTTCCACATTCCTCACACATGTGAATCGCATTAAAAGTGAACGCCATTCCTAATACATTGCTGTAGCAGCGATCCCACATGCCTCGAGCCCGGAATATTTTCCAGAATTGCGGCCGTTAGAGATAATCTGGGGGTTGGAACACACAGAAAAGGATGCTGAGGCTACATTTATCTCAGCAAGGAGGCTGCCATCTTGAAGGCTGAGATAATGGCCGAGACATTTGGAGCCGGCAGGTAGACGCACGACAATTTTAGCTCTCCAGAATAGCGAGCGTTAAAATTTATATTATAATTATGCATTTCCCCCGGATCATCATATTCATTATCCCCATAAAATGGTTAAGTAAAGGGTGTCATAAATATTGTGTCCTATGAATAACACGAATTATACCAAGAATATTTCGTTATTTACAAATATTATATTCTCGTTTATAAAACCTCCCCACTCTCAGATTAAATAGTAGAAAATAAAAATTTAACAAAATATTTTACGAACGAGAAAAGGCACAGATGAACCATCGTGTTTTGATAGTTTGTGAATTAATAATATCACAAGTATAACATCTAAATAAGTATTCTTTTTTAATGTCACATGATTTTCTTCAAGTTAAGGATACACTAGCATTGAATCCGCCTGATAGATACAATGTCCGACGGTGAACCCAGATGTGTTTAAATCGAATCCATCTCTATGTCCCATATCTCTATCTTCGGTTCTGGGAGTTCGTTGGTTCTCCCATACGATCAGTAGAACAAACCTGTCAATAGTAATACTGATTGGGAGGGTGGTGTCCAGGGATTACTCTATTGTATCTTCTAGTATATTGACCTCTCCTATATCTCGAAGAGCGTTTATTTTTTAAAGTACCGTGACTTTAAGCTATGTTTATTTATGTTTCCTACATTTTTTTACACTTTTATGTTTATTTTAGTTGGTGTTTTTTATAGCAGGTGTGCATTTTTTCGATGAGGCTATAATTTACATGAAAAATGAAGACATAAAAACATATTTTCATACTGATAATTCAAAGCAAAATAAAATAAAATAAAATGTTTTAAAATGATACAATACGAACAAAAAATAAGTAAGTTTTAAAAGGAAACTGTTATTTGAACATTTTTTTTCTGAATTTCAGCTACCGCATACGCCAGATTTTCTTCCGAATAAAATTGAAATTCCATAATGTGTTACACCGCGCACTATACTGAATCTGTATCTTAGTCTAGGGCTTAAAGTATAGAGTAAAGAGACTTGTCACAATCTGCCGCGATGCTCAAATTGGAGATGTCGCGATTCCATTTCGATAACAAACAACTGAGACGAAGGATACGAGGCCATAAGAGCAAAAACAATTTCTGGTAGAATCAAAACACCACCAACCTAAGCATATACTACCTTTAACCATCCACATGTTTCTGTAGCTCGATCTGATTAAATGGAAAAGAAATAAAATCTAAAGCACACATTTCAAAACATTTAATTTAACAGTGCCTTTGAAACAATGGAAATATTTTTAAAAAATACTTGAAACAACGATCCTATCCAAAACATTAAAAATGAAAACTGACAGCACTGTCAAGAAGCACGTCGCCCACCTCGAGCAGTTGTCAAAAAAGTTGGGCACCAAAGAGGTGTTTTTTGAATATTTTTCACCTGTAAGAGGCTAAAATATCAGTCTAAAACACAGTTACATAATAACATACTCAAATGCATCGTTGTGTCAAAAATTGGGTCAATAGGCTTACTTTAGTAGGATTAAGATATTGAGCAAATGGAAAATTTCATTAAAAAAATTTTATAAATGTATTTGAATACATTAAATTACTATTTCATCAATAAGAATTATTTAATATTCAATTATTTGTAAATACATGTTACAAGGTGGTGATGAGAATATCTTAACATTAAATTTAAATAAAAATAATTATAATAATAATAAAATTGGATAACTTATATAGCGCCATTTTCGTAAAAAAAATACCTCAAGGGCGCTTCACTGTGAATGAATTGGGGAAAATATTGGTATCATATTTTTTATTTCATGATTAACTTTAGGAAAAAAGGCAAAATCCGAAAAAGAATAAGTTCTTTTCTTATGTTTGAAGTAAACTGAAAAATATTTATCAAGCAAGCCTAAAAATAAATGTATCAAAACTTTTTATTTTTTTCGGATGCTCCCTACTTCCTGGTCCCATTTCAAATCGATTTTAATCTTTCCACTTTCTTTTTTTCTCCCTCTAGTCTCTTTTTCAGGTATTTTAACAAATGTGGAATTTTGTAATTAAAGGATTGCAAGTACATGTTTTGTAATACCATATTGTTTTGTTGCTAACTTTCTGTTAATGATCTTTAAAATTAATTCATGAAAATTAATTTATTTAACTATGCAATTTTGTAAAATATACAAATATATATATATATATATATATATATATATATATATATATATATATATATATATATATATATATATATATATATATATATATATATATATATATATATATAAATATATATATATATATATATATATATATATATATATATATATATATATATATATATATATATATATATATATATATATATATATATATATATATATATATATATATATATATATATATATATATATATATATATATATATATATATATATATATATATATATATATATATATATATATATATATATATATATATATATATATATATATATATATATATATATATATATATATATATATATATATATATATATATATATATGTATGTATATATTTTAATTTAATATAAATAGGGTAAAGATAGATCCCTAACATTCAGGTGGGAGATATTACTTTATATTGAGTACTTTATACTAGGTTGAATGGTACTTATATTCAAAAGAGGTGTATAAAAAGATAGAATCTCGAGTTGTAATAACATCCCCTTTAAGATTCAAGGGTTGGAAGAATATCCATTGAAAGGGAGGAATGACCTTATTTCCGTTTGCTGCAGTACGTGATGCCTTTATAATGTCAGCTCAAACTGAAGAATATTGGTGTTTTTTTCATTCATAAAGGTTAAATTTTATGACTTTACGGATCAATGCAGAAATTTTGTTGATGCGTAAATGTATGAATTTTCAGGAAAATATCCGTTCCGATAAAAGTATGGATTTATAAAATAGGTAAAATATATTACTCTCATTTTTTCTTCCATAATTTTTGTACCATTTTTACATTTTTTCAAACCTTTCTTTGGTCTTAATATGTATACTCAATATGAAGTATCAATTAATTAAATTTTTCAGTAAGTGCATGAATAAACTTTTAGTATATGATTAATTATCCTTCTTTGTATTTGTTTAAAATAAAATTATTACAGTTGGAGTATTTTATGTGTATTTAGTAAGGGGCAATAAACAATAAAAATACTTGAAAACTTTGAAAATTCTGCATTTCTATTGAATTAAGAAAGATTTGTTGATCTCAGAGTATGGTCGAAAAAAAACACTAAACAAAAATAAATACTGCTAAGGCAGCATCGATTCATTTTAAGGATTATGTCCACTCAAATGAAATATAAAATAGAATATGAACCTATTAGTATAAAATTAGTTAAGCCAAATTAAAAGTTATCTTAATATCTGGTTTTATAAATGTAACAGTGTTATCATATTAATAATATTGCATTATGGTTTTATGTAATTAATTTTAAACTCATAATTACGGCTGCAACATGGAGCTGTCTATACAGATAATTATTTTTACATATTTTTAGAAAAAAAGTCTTTCAAAATCATTGAATATAAACATACAAACATTTCCGCTTAATCTGAAATAAACCATTAATTTAAAAGCACATAAGCATGAAGTGAGGCGAAGATGATAATAATGAAGGCGCTCGCTCTACTGAAATATTAAGAAATAATTTTTTTGGATTGAGAGAAATACTTATAAATATAATTTTATTATCAACATTCCAAAGTTATATCCAAAAGCTTTTTAAACTACCAAATAAGGGTAACGATAAGATTTATGTAAAGATACGATCATAATTCTATTAAACTCTTTGCTACTCAGAGTACTTTACTTCTTTCTGGTAAGTTTAATTTAAAAAGTTTAAACCGATTACCATTTTACTTTTTCCATTACTCTATATATTATACTAAGCTGTTTAGATGATATCATTTTAGTTTAATCGTTGTATTTCACAGTATAAATTTCATTAAAACATATCATGTTGACAGTAAATGATATGTGCTTTTAAAGACTTTTTAATTCCAAAATAATGTTTATGATGTTAATATTTGGATAAAGAAATTTTCTTAAGCTTTAAATATAAATGATTTAATTTATCGAAAGATGTTTAATTTATTCTCAAATATGTTTTGTGTTGAAAGTGTAAATGGTATTAATAAATATGAACATAAATATAGAAATGATAATTTAAAATTAATTAGTTATTTTTTTAATTGCTAATCGATATTTTTCAAAAATATTTACTTTTATATCTTCCATTTATACTGAAGGTTAAGTTTGTTCCACTATTTATGGAACTTTAAAAGCGAAGCTTTTCTTTACCCTCTTTTGGAGTTACAGAAATAAATTATTCATTATGTTCATTAATTCACCAAAAATATATAGCTAGAAGACGCGAGCGTCTGTGAGGGCGAAATATGTTAAGTTGAAAACAATTTTAAATTCAAAAATAGAAAAAAGGTGGGCATTCGAATAACAGCTTCCAAGCGGGGTGGAACTTTTATTTTTTGGCGATAAATACGTAGTACGTGACAGCGTTGTTTCACCCTTACCTCTTCCTATTTCTCATCCCATAGTTTGTAATCTTACACACGAACTTAAGCCTCTAACAATTGACATTTTGCTGTATGAATTCATCGCCACAAGTTGGGTGGAGACTGGAGACTGAATATTTTATTCAGATGTTGTTGTCAGTTTGGTTGGGATTACCCAGTTCTCGAGGTCTTTGTAACTACTAAATTCAGCGTAGGTACATGAAAAGCTATATTAAATGATTCAGTAAAACCTTTTACCGAAAATTATATCACATCAAGTTATTGTGTGTAAGACTCAGATTACCTTTTTTATACTCGAAAAGTTACAAAACATATTTTTAAAAAGATTATTTTAAAAACATTAAGATTCATGTTTTTTAAAGGCAACGTTATTGCACTAGCACTACTATTTTCTTGAATATTCATAAATCTCGTATCTGAGTAACTGGATCCGCGGAAGGAGGATCAGCTCTTCAGCTGTTACTTCTAACACAGATTTATATAGGTGTTGTTGAACCCCTGATCGCCGATGCTAAAAGCGGGTGGTGCTGTAAACAAAAAATAAAATAAATAAAATCCGTATACTATTCTGTCAGGTTATAAAACAATATTATTAAGACTATAAAAAAAATATAACCTTCGATGATGGAATACCTCTCTCATTTGATAATGATTTGTTATTTTTTCTGGAAAGAATGACACAAACTCGAGTAGTGGCACAGAAATATAAAAACAATGTATAAAATTATAATAATACACACATATTTTTTATTTTTTATGTTTCTCATATAATTTTTTAACCATTTTAATTAAGATTTGCAAACGCGTATTTTTTCTCTCCTCGAATTAGTTTCGTGATAGGAAACCCAGTAATATACTCGAACTTCCTACATACCCACTGGTTTAATCCAAATGAACTTTAGCGACCCATTTTTTTCCTCGCTGAATTAATATGAACCTGAGTAAGCGATGTAACGTTTTTTTTTACCAATTAATTAAGGACTTCGAATACGAATTTAATGAATAACTCCCGGTTGTTAATCAGGTTTGGGGTTCACTCAATAATTCCGCACGTCCAAATATCAGCATTGACTCAATCCTGTAGGTATGTTTATACGAGTGTGTATGAACCTGCAAATATAGCGTGTTATTTGTAAATCAAACCATGGCTGACCTAAATATTGTAAAATGTAAGGGTTGGGAACTAATCTTCAGAATACTTTGTGAGCTCATCTGCCTTCGATGTCAGAAGCAATTTGATTTTTGATGGATCGTCCATTAATGATCAAAATAAGCATACTCTAACCTTTAAGGTTTTATTTTAATGTAAAATATTTTCCAATGATGGACATTAAGAATTTATATTTTCATTAAAAAAATTATCCTTATGATAAATTATTTTTATTCAACAATATTATTTTAATTTATTATATTGGACACCAGATTATAACACCCTGCGGATGAGAAGAATTCAGAGACTGCTATAATGAAAAGTATTAATTTTGTTTAATAATCAAGCGGTCAAAACAGAAATATAAAAAAAAATATCTCAGGCTCTGTCTCCTAAAATATATGTGAAATCATTCGGATGAATGTCATATATAAAATGAATAAGAATACTCCACAGATTGCTCAACTGATGGCGTAGCAATCTGCCATAATTCACGAATGTATTGAAAACCTTACCTTAACATTACTTTTTACAGCTACACAATATTATTTATTTATTTAAATTTAAACCGGTATTAACCCTTCATGTAGGAATTATGTCACATTTTGCTGACTTCCCGGAAGGATTTTCTATGTTGAATGGACTTATTTTATAGTGACAGGGGAATTTATTTTGGAACATCCTCCTGATAACCTATGGGAAGCGTCGCAAACAGTAAGAGAGGTTGACAAGGTTACGTTTGAACAAGGTAGTATACTTAATGCATTCGGTGATGTATTTTTTTTACTACCCATTGCTTTGATTTTTTATACCTCTGTTAAATCATAAAGTTAATAGTATTAGTTTTTTGCATTTATTACCAAAATCAGTCATAGTTAGTAAATGCATATTTTATTTTGACTTTCGCAAAGATACAACTTTGGCGTTGTATAAATAAAATTACTAGTGTACGAATAGATTTATATTATCCACTGACACTTCGTGATGGAATTGCATTTTTTAATTTATTATTGGATTAAAACCAATATTTTTAGCTTTTCCACTTTTTTTATTTGACCAGCATCAGACCGACATCATCAGAACCAGTCTGATGATGTCGGTAACGACGAAACCCGGTCGCTGGTCAAATAAAAAAGTGGAAAAGCTAAAAATATTGGTTTATAATCTAATAATAAATTAGTGTACGAATATTAAAATATTAAAATCATTTCCTTTATCTTTTTTTATCTTTTGTGTAAAGAAATTTTTAACTTTTCCCTTGAAAAATTTTCTGATAATTTCTTAGCATACTTACCAGAAAATTAAGACTTTTACTGTTTAAAATAATGCAAATTTAATAATGCGATTTTTTTCTTCGTTATCGAAATTTGGCATTCCGAAGGGTTGTATAATTTCTACCGCGAATACAGTTACTCGTATTTTTTACCTATCTTTATACAATTCAGTCATTAATTAATTTTTGAGTAAATATTGTTGACAGAAGATATTAATGAACACTAGAGTAAACTACGGAAGAGAAATTGTAGTAAGTATTTTGTGTTGCCATTTTCTGTGTTTGTATTGTACGTAAACTCGCGTTTCCCTGCAGAGTCGTTATTTTTTCTTACAACCTGGTGTGATTGCTCATGTTTCTCATTTCTAGTTCCACTTGTCTACACACAACTAGGTTTATCTTTTTCACTATACAGTAGAGCTTTTTCTCTCTTCAAAGGTTTCACGTACATCATAAATTGCTAAACCTGTTTTCGTGATCTCTCGAGGAAAAAGTTTAATCAAGCATTCATTATTCTCCAAGTCTGTGTATTTTTTTCATTAAAAGGAGTACTTCTCTGTATAGATACACAATCGTGAAGGGATTTCAGCAAGCTTAATGAAATAATATCGGTACACGAGAACTCACAACTTTTTACCTTATGAAAGCAGCACAGATGATTCATTAAAAAACACTTTTTTTAACTAGAACATAAAAAAAATCAATCGAACAAACACAGTATGAGCGCCTAAAGTAGAATATTGTCACAATCATATATTCAAAATATGTTTTCATTGTATATAGTCACAATATATGCATCAAAATCTATATTATTCTCTATATTTTGTATTTCCTTAAGTAAATTTAAAAATGTTACTAGAACTGCGTTAAAATTTTTTTAAAAAGTTGAAAGTGTATTATTTTCTTCGACTTTGCTTTAAAAAGTTATTGTACGAGTTAATCACTTTTGATCATCAATTATATGAATTGTATATTTATAAAATCTGTAACGTAAATTTTGTAGTTAATTACTTGAAGTAAATTAATTAACTATGAAAAAACATGAGTTCACACGGTATCAAAATATTGTTTGTCATCAAATTTGTATATTGGTGTTAAAGATTTGAACCAATGACTAAACTTTTGAAAACGTCAGACTTATTGCTTGTCTCATAACAATACGAAATTTAAAAATAGGTACACTAGAATGATGTAAATTTCTTGCCCCACAAAATTTCACTAACGAAATCGAAATCACTAAACCGTTGTTGTTTTATTAAGAATACAGATACGCCACATTCTAAGGGACATGTACTATTATAAACTCTACATAATATTAATATTGAATTTAGGGATCGACCGTGAAAAATGGTTTTGTAAACATATCTACAAACTTATAGGGAACAAATATTTTAGAATAAAATCAATTATCCATATTCAAAAATTCTTAATAGTCTTTTATCTATTTCTTCCAGAAACATTAAGAAAAAAGACAAACAGAGTTTTAGCATAATAAGTAACTTCTTATCTCTGTCATTCCTCCTGACTGCCCATTTAAAAGGAAAGAGACTTCCATCTGAATGCTCACGACTCAATCGTGCCTGATTTGATGCATGGTACAACTATTACAGGAAAAGGTTCTGGGTGACTTTATTGAGAACTAAAGATTAGACTTTTGCGGACTAAATTGATTCTAGTAACCAAATAAACTCTATATTACGACAGCCTACTTCATTTCATGATGTCTGTTACGTCACGAAATTAATTCATCCATGAATTTGGAAAGTGGTATTTCAGAACATTATTAATAACACTGGACTATAAATCCTTTACAAAACATGATTGATGATTTTTTATCTACTGTCTAATAGGAAAATTAAAAAAAAAACTTTTTTTTATTGAAAAATATAAGTACTGCAAGTATATAAACAGCTCACCGAGATTTTTGTCAAATGTACAAATCCCTTCGTTAAAATATTATAATTCTACATTTAGCCCTTTCTTTAAATTATTAATCACATGCACTACTCGTTTGTAAGTATACGGACAGGCTTGTAGCGCGGTATTGATTCATGTTATTATTTGAGGTGAAATGGAATAAGTAGTGTAACGCAATAAAAAATATTGTTTTAAAAGTCTTGTTTGAAACAATGCGATGGTACTGAAGAAGGGAAAATAATGGTTCAAAACCGGCAAATCGAAATGAAAGTTAGTTTTTATAACAAAATTTTTGTCAAAATATCAGATGATACAGTTCATGCTTTAAGTATTAAAAATATAAGATTTCAGATCGATTATTCAAAACAAAATTAAAATAATCGATCTTCAATTACAAGGAATTGTTGTACTAATACTTTTAATTGAATTCCCAGGTTTTTTCAGAAAATTCACTTGTAATCCAATAATAACCCCACAAGACAAACATTAAGGCAGTTGTGTAGAGAAACATATTTTTAAGATGTTTTTCACACCCCTCAGTATCGATTGAAAAATTAAAGAAATGTAAAATTTTACATTTAATAGATGTAATGCAATATTTGTTATGAAAATTTATTCTTGTTTATCGTGTATTAGTACATTACAAACACGAAAATACAGTGTTACATATTTTGACGTGAAACCATGAAATAGTGGGAGTATATCAGATTAATGGGCAAGATTGTTCCATAACTTATGTTGAACAAAAGCAAATGGACCATCATAATTTACATAATTGTTATATGATAAAGTCTGAATGGTAAATTATATTTCTACACACTTAAATATATGAACGTTAAACAAACGATTTGCGTTAATTTTAATAACACGACTCTCCTGTGTCGCTAAAATATTTAGCTGTCGATAAATTGTTAATTAATTATTTTCACAGAAGAGATATGTTTTTTTTTTTCTTAATGTGTATCAAATTCTCTTTCTATATAAAAAAATTTATTTAAATATTCATTTCGATTGTCCATTTATATATTTTTTAAATAATTATAGCATAACACATAACATTTGATTGGTAAATACCATTAATGATTAAAATGTATTGTAACCTTATTCAATATAATCAATCTTCTACAAATCTTCATCGTCTCAAGGGTAGTCCTCTCAAATTAAGGCTATCTTTAACATGTGGTGCTTGATAATAAGTGCATTGAAACACGCGTCACAAAAGATTTTAATAGTATTTCACAAAAATGATACAATTTATTAAAAGCTATACTAAATAAATCAATTTGATAACGGGATAATAACTGTAAACTGGTGCATTTGTAAGATTAAAGACCACTTACTATGAACCTTGCATAGAAGCATAGAAAATTAATCGTCAAATAAACGTCAATATAATATAATCATTTATTGTTATTAAAAAAACAAATTTGAACCACTAGCGAAAAAAGTTCGCCATCCCTGGTATAAGCAATAAATATTACACTTGGATAAAACAAAAAATTAAAAATTATAGTTCTTCGTAATATAATAGGTAAATAATGCAAGCAATGAATGTATAGGTAATGTAGAAATAGAAGGAGAATATACAGAAAGTTAACAGTGAGCAAAGAATGTTGTGAAGGAGATGGTCTTCCTACAGGAGCCCGAGGCACCCCAGAACTTCAAGAGACATGGAGTGGAAAATAAAAACTAAGAAATTGACTTGTCTCAACACATCTCTGGAGACCATATGGCAGAATAATCTAAACAAGAATCTGGGATCATTTTGTTTGTCTTACCGAGCACAGGAGACAACATTATTGTAAGGAATTTTAAACAAAATGTTTTTGCTTACCGGACAATTGTGATGAAGTAATAGGTATTTTTTTGAAAAAAAAATATAAAATAAAATAAAATGAAACCATTGTTTTACACTGTAATATAAATTTTATTCGGAGTTGAGGACGATTCATTACCATTTTTAATAACTCCTAACTAACATTTTTATTTTTATTCTTCATAATAGTAAAAATACATGTAATATACATATACGTGTAAATACATATTATTTTTACTCCTGTTTAACAATTAATTTTTTATCATTTATTAAAATAAAACACAAATTTATAAGTTTTAGAAAAAAATTATTGAGATGCCGAGGGATTGGATTATACTTTTAAAAAACAGTATTAGAAAAATATTATTAAAGTATTATTAAAAAACAGTAGTATGGATTATACTTATAAAAAAAACAGTATTCACTTCATCAACAGAATCAAAATACTACCAAACCATAAAAATTAGAGTCATCAATATTTTTTCTTCAGTATAAGGTAGAAATGGGTAGACACGGTTGAATTTCATTAGTATGTAGAGGATAAAAGGTAGTGTATAGATCTAACTATTCTGAATGTAGGTATTACTTATTGGCTAGATGCCAGAGCTTCGAAAAGGCTTCGTGTGGTCAATGCTGTAGAGCCTTAACTGATCGGCTCCGAGAAATCCTTTAACCTCTAATATATCTATATAATCATTCATACTTAAAACATATAATATTCTTTTTATATGAAAACCTCTTGTCATCATTTCAAATTAAAAAGCGAGAGATAACGATATAACTTACTTTTTATTCAATTTATTAATAATCTAATAAATATGTTCCAACCAACATAACAGACTTGTAAATGTAATCAATGTTTGTAGATTGTACAGCAGTTTCAAATCAGTAGACAAAAATGCATTTATAAATAATAACCATTTAGGTATATAGTTTTAATTAACCTAAATAAATCACACACACACACTCACATACACACACACACACACACACACACACACACACACACACACACTCACTCACACACAAACACACACAAACACACACACACACACACACACTCACTCACACACAAACACACACAAACACACACACACACACACACACACACACACACACACACACACACACACACACATTGAAATTTTACTCAGTAAAGTTTTTACCAATAAAGTTTTATTTATTAACATGCAGTGCGTTTGGATCCCATAATCATTTTATTTTTAATTTTCGTTAGTTATTACATCCAGCGCACTATAATTACACGACTGAATCAAGACATTCCCAAAGGATTAAAAAATAGCACATTTTACCCAAGATTTACACAGGATGTACGAAACAAAATTGTTTTAGAAGGAGGCATGGGTATGCGAGATATAAAAAAGAAGTAAATTAAGTGTTGTAATTATGCAAAAATTCTAAGTTACAATAATACAAGTTAAATTTTACAATAATAACAAAGCTATAGCCGGGCTAATCACAGGATAGGATCTTTCACAGTAGCTTAATCAATTATTATGTAATATTATGAGTAAAATCACGCAAAAATAAGTGATATATTACTTTCACATAGTGTTACTAAACAATCCATACTACCTTAACATTTTGGTTTAAACTCAAAAAAATATTATAAGGTTAGGCATACGTTTATATTTAACAACTATTAAAATAATAATAAATATATTTCGCCATTTTTTTGTCGGATGGCTTTATTACGCTTAATATTCTTCAGCTACTTTTTGTTCTGTTTAAAGTTGATTTTACCTTTCAACAGGTCAGGATCCTCACTACAGCTAATTATGCCGAGAAATTTCAAAGAAAGTTCTCTAAAAGATTTCCTCGAGATATGGTTAATTAGATCCCCAGAGCTGTTTTGCAAGATTAAATTCTTATTTCCCATTTTATATGTGGTTTTATTTCATTCAAACCTAATTACTTACTTAATTCTGACCCCGCACTTACTTACGTAATTTTGAAGCCAAGGAATGGGAAAACTGTCTGTTAATTTGCGTACAAAAGGAAAATTTATTTTTAATCACAACTTATTTCGACCTCGTTCTTCGCCTCATGAACGTGGAAGAAGATTGAAGAAGAAGAACGTGATGGTTAGTTAGTTAGTTAACTTATTTCGAGTTTTGTTTTTATTTCAAAAATTTCAAATTTATTTAGTTTTTTTCCATTTGGAATATTTTTCAATGGATTATTAAAAATATTATTTCTGTGAAACTAACGTGGCCGCATTCTTCATTTAGATGATATTTTATTAAAAAATATAATTATGATATTTATCATCCTCCGAGGGAGGTGAAATCTGAGGTGAGTGAGCTCAACTTGTAAGAAAATAAAGGTGGTTATAAGGGACAAAAAACAAACGGTTGTATTTCTTCGGGCTTGATCGTAGTTGACATTGAGAAATGAAAGTTAGGAAGAAGGTACTCGAATCGAGTGAGAGAAAGCCGAGTTATATACGAGTTTATTCTAAGGGAGTCTGGAGGTCACAAAAAGGTAAGTTTCCAGAATATAATGAGTAATGACCACTCCCAGGCCTCTGCACTTACCCCAACTTACACCAAATTACAGAGGATGCGGGATTCTGTCATCAAGTTATGGCATATGAACCAGATTACCTGTGCGCGAAGTGGGTAGGCATCTTTATTATACTTAAATAGGTGTGCTATCACCGCATTTAACGTAATATTTATATAATAGCGAAAACTGAAATAGAAAAAAATATAATACATAGGTACAACACTTACCTTGCTGTAGTGAAGCAGTATGTTCGTGTCCCGGGCTCGATACCCAGTAGAATCCAAAATGTATATAGAGATTTTTCACCGTTACATACGGATGTATAGGACGTGTTATGTAGGACGCTGATAGAAATTTGAAGAGAAGATGTATTTTTTTCACGTTATGTTATATTTTAATTATTACTTGCTGATTTTCAATAAAATATTTTTGCGGAATAGTAATAATGAAGAAAAAAGGTTTGGAAAATTTAAAAAATTTAATAATAAAAAAATAAAGTTAAAAAAAAATAAATAAAGACAACGGGAGATATTTTTAGATTTATCTTAATTAAGCAAAATACATTTAATGGAGACAATCAGCAAAGTACAAAACTATTACGTCTCCAAAAATTCTCATTTCCGCTATCAACGACAATAGTTATATTCAAGTCCCAAATGACAATAGTTTTTATTGCCTATGTAAACGTTCAACGGAACATCAGTGACGTCAAATTACGTAAAAGTTTATAATTTCAATCACCGTTAACGGACCATAAAAATAAATTTAAAAAATGTAAATTAAATCAAACTTATTTTATAAACATGTTTTACAGATATGAAAAACTTTATTGTGAATAACATGAACGTATTGATATTATTCCGTTGAGAATAAAGAATCACAACCTGCCCTCTAAGGACGCGGTCAAGATATGAGCGGTGAGCGGCAAAGCGGCAGACGAAGAACAAAGCATCTGGACAGGGCGGGTCGACATCGTTAGCGTTCCATCCTCTTGCTTTTCAGATGATTTTGGTACCATTATGTTGCATGCATTGCCTCTCGTATCGTGATCGGAGCTAAATACTTTCCCAAATTATGATCAAGCTCATTTTTATCTGGTCATTTACATATTACGCGTATCGTTCTATTATTAAAATGTTACGCTTAATTACCTGGATGTTTAATTTGTAATTTATAAAATTAATATTAAGGTTACTTTGTTTAATTAAGCAAGGTAAATGAGTTAATTTAGTTCATTAACGTAAATCCATTACGACTATTAATAATTTTGCATTAAGTTTTCCAGGGAATAATACTAGAATAACGAAAACAATCTCATAATTTGAGATGGCGAGAATCCTTTGACTTCTCATTTTATTTCTCATTAAGTTTCCTATTCTCTTAGCTTGGCTGGAGGCAGAAAGCGTCCGCCATTATAATAATAACTCCCGAACGAGATTTAGCGATTAAATTTTTTAATTCTCTGTCTCGATAAGAAGAGAGAAAACTTATCCATTTCGGAGATTTTAATTTGCCGGAAAAATTCGATTCAATAAACTCAATTTGATCCGGGTGATTTTTTTGTTATTATTCCTTCTTTGTTCTTTCCAGCTTTTGTCCTGAACTTAAATTATTCCATTAGCTAATCGGTGAGGGCGTCGATAGAGGGAGAGACAACGAGGACTTTCCAATTAAAGGACCTCAATGTTGAAGGTCCGAGTCCTTTCTCGGGCCGGCGGTAGCGATAGTGTCAGGGAAACTTTTTTTCCAATTACAAAAATAATAAAACTTTTATAAAAAAGTTAGCACTCAGAAAACGGACTTTCTTGTTGTCTTATATTTTAGTAGTTTACGATCTTTGTTATGAACAGTTTCGTTTTGGATTTTACTGATTCACTTGTTAAAAAATAACTTACTCAAGAATGTCGAGAATTAAATAAATAAATAAAAATCTTCATTTAAAACATGATCGAAAACAAACAATCAGGAAATTTACAATGTAATATATTTTGTACTTTAAAAGCATTGTTAACTTTGTGGTATGGGAATATAACACTCTCTTTGTCATCCATTGTTTACTTTGTGTAATACTACTTTAAAAAAAAACAGTATTTCGTAACAACGGGTTTCGGAATAATCATTCCATCATCATGTCAATCGAAGAAAATAGAGAAATTGTTATTGTCTGCTATTTATACGAAACTAACATTTGAAAGAGAGAGAAAGATAAGATAAAGGAATCACAATGCGATGTTTAAATATGGACATGAAATAATTTTACCTACTGTGTATAGTCGTGAATTTGATTATTTATTGATAATGGGTAATTCTTTATTAGTTGCTTTACTTTTTTTACAATAAATTTTTTTTTTCATGTTAATTTATCAAAATTTTTGGTTTATTTATTATGAGCAAATTAAGATTTCTTTATTAAGACACCTTAGATGTTCTTTAATTCCGATATTGAATTTGCTCGTATATATATATTCCATTAGATTAACAATTTTTTTTTTAATGAAAATTATAAAAATACTTCACAAAAAACTAAAGGTTTAGACCACCTCAAGGTTCGATTTATTTTTCAAATTAAAAAATTTTGTTTCACTTAAAATACACACAAATAATGAAATATTTATCTTTGTATTTTTTTTTATATTTAAATTTAAAAATAATCACTTCAGTTGTATTTGTGAACAATAATGGTGAATGTAAAACGAACAAAATAATATGTTAAGCTGAAAAAATAGGGTGATGAAGAACAGAAACACTTGCTCCAAACAACAGAACCTTCTCTCTAATTACTTTAAAAAAGATGAAAAATCATAACTAGCATTGACGTCAAATTATTTTTTTGTCTGGAGCTACATAGCCGTCAGTCTAAAAAAAAAAGGGTTTTATAGCCGACTTCAAATGGACGATACAAACCAATCGTTGATATGAAAATATACTAAGAAAAACAATATAAGGCTATCAAATCCCATACTAATTCAATGACTAACTTCCTATAATATATATATATATATATATATATATATATATATATATATATATATATATATATATATATATATATATATATATATATATATATATATATATATATATATATATATATATATATATATATTTATATATATTTATATATATATATATATATATATATATGTATATATATATATATATATATATATATATATATATATATATATATATATATATATATATATATATATATATTTGTCTGGAGCTACATAGCCGTCAGTCTAAAAATAAAAGGGTTTTATAGCCTACTTCAAATGGACGATACAAACCAATCGTTGATATGAAAATATACTAAGAAAAACAATATAAGGCTATCAAATCCCATACTAATTCAATGACTAACTTCCTATAATATATATATATATATATATATATATATATATATATATATATATATATATATATATATATATATATATATATATATATATATATATATAATATATATATATATATATATATATATATATATTATATATATATATATATATATATATATATATATATATATATATATATATATATATATATATATATATATATATATATATATATATATATTTATATTTATAAATATATATGTTTGTATGTATTCTTAAAAAATCAGTGAGAAAATCAAAAACTATATAATATTAAATTTAAATTTACAATTATTGTTTTAATATCTGTTATAAATTAAATTAATCTGGGATCAAGTAATATTTTATAAACTTGAATTTAATTATTATCAAAATAACTTTTTCAGAAACTCAAAAAACGTTTAATTTTCATAACTTGAAATTGATTGAAATAATACAAATTGTGAAATTGGTAAACAATATTTTTTGTGAAGTATCTCTGTATTAAAATTTAAAATGAAATGAAAAATCTAACTTTCAATATATAAAAAAGAAGTTAAATATTGTTGGTATTCCCGTAAAAGTAAAATCCAGTAAGCTCGGAAATAATTAGCATTCACGTTGAAAAAGCATTCAGTTTCCCATAGAAGGGTACTGCGAAACGCCTTTGTTTGTAAATTGTTGTTAAACTGTTTCTATCTCTGGATGCTGAAAGTAGAGTATGTTCTGCCACACGAATTTCAGCATTGAAGAGGTCCTACAAGGGAATTCAACATTCGTGTTGAAGGGGTTTACAAAATGGGTATTTCCCGTCAATATTCGATATTAATGTTTAATATTTTTTCCATCAATATTCCGATGGTTTTATCCAATTTTGTTTATGTTACCCGTTTTTAATGCACACTGTAAATCAAAACAGTATAAATTTAATACTGCAAAAATAAACACAATGAATATATGAAGATCGTTTTTTTTCAATTTAAAAGTATTATTCCCCAGTTGGTAAAAAAAAGGGTTTTGAAAATCTAAAATATATAAAAACATATGTACACAATTGTAATCATATATTATACATAAACAAATTATCGCATAAAAACATAAGTAAAGTTTTGTTTGAAATAATACATATCGCTCACTCCTTTCAAGAACGTCATAAATAAAAAAACTTGATTTTTCAGGAGAATGTTATTAAAGTTTAAAAATATAATACAATTTATTAAAAATAAATATCAAGCCACTTATTGAACTTTTTACTGTGCAACAGATCTTTTAAGGTTAAACCTGAAGGTTTTTTTCCATTTAAAAAATAACTAGTTTATTTTTTTTTAATTCAACAACAACTTTTCTACAAAATGCAAAAACAACACTTTTCTGCCCTGTAGCGGACAAATATTAAGTTAAAAATATGCCACTTTTGCTGGGATACAGTACATTTTCTGGGAATTCTGAAAACATCCACAACTGAAAATTGATGATTTTCGATTTATGACGTTCTTGAAAGGAGTGAGAGATATGGCAAAAGACTTAAAAAACAAAGAAAAATATGTTTTTTTTCAAACAAAACTTGCGAATTCTTTTTAATGAAAAACATAAAAAATATAAATACATTTAAAAATAAATCTCAAATCATTTTAACATTTCCATGTATCGTGTATACTGAAATATAATTGTTTGGAATAAAATTGAGATACAGAATTAAAGTTTATACCATACAAATAAAGGTGTAACCCTGTCAGAGCCAGCTTTACAGTACTTCGGTAGGTAGTAGAGTAGCAACGGACAATATTCGGAGTAAAGTTTAGCGCGCTTTTCATTTGAAACCAGATCGAGGCAACTACACAACTATTTGCGTACATCACGACCAACCAACCAACTAATACTAGAGAAAGGGCCAATAGAACAGTAACTATTAAGGTTATTTCCGTTTCTTTAGGTACCTAACTACTATTGTAATAAACAATATCGATTCGTTAAATACAAATGAATTCATAAAATAATTCCCTTGTTAATGTGAGCACAAAAGTTTGAAAACTCTGTTAATATATATGTATATATTGTATATATATATATATATATATATATATATATATATATATATATATATATATATATATATATATATATATATATATATATATATTTATATATATATATATATATATATATATATATATATATATATATATATATATATATATATATATATATATATATATATATATGTAAATATATGTGTGTGTGTGTGTTTGTGTGTATGTGTGTGTATATATTATACATAATTTAGAATAATTGTAGCTCCAGTGTGCCGAATGTTAAATAGCAATAAATCTTCCCTCATGCTCGCTAGTTTAATAATTTACAAATAACTGCCTTAATCCTTTCCTCAAACCACTTGAGTTGCTGTTTGTTTTGAAATATTGGCCTTTATTTATGAACCAATCCGTTTGGAGCTATATATGAAGCAATTTCAAGGTGCTTGTTATTATATTAGAAGTCGTCTACTGGAAAACGGCGATGTCTAAGGGCAGGTCTTTAGATCATTCGATGTTTATTCATTACTTTTTTTAATAAATAAAAAATTGTTGTGTATGTTATTTTTTTGTCATATTATTTCAAAATTCTACATTTTTGTTGTATTATAAACAAATTACAAAGATATAATTTTTTGACAACTCATCAAAGATGAAGAAGAATATGGAAGTCTGGGCATTTACGGGCCTGACGACCGTCATAGGCTAGTTTAAGTGATCACTTTACACACGTGAAACATTCACCAATTCTACCCACTATTGACAGCCACACTACTCAAATTCTTGGAAGTTATATATAAAAAATAATATGAAAATAGCTCCAGTAATCGGAGATAATCCATATTTTGTATTTGGACATACTCAAAATGTTGTAAATAACAAAGTGTTTTTTACAAGGATCGTGTAACTTTATGTAAAATAAAAATCAAACAACATACTCGTACATTTGATTCTACATTTTTCATGGTCAGTGATTCACAAAAAATAATATTACATATCTGCTTGCTAATACACGTTTGTGAGTAAGAATTTTTTTCGGGTATTGTTGTTACCATTAGATAACAAATACTTAATGGCATCTACTTAAGTGAAATCAATTTATTTATAAATGGTTTACCATTTATCATTTTATAAGGACGACAAATTAATAAATTTTATCAAACTACACGAAGTATTCCGCCAAAGATATTTAAATTATACTTAATCAAAAGATTTTCGATGAATAGAAACAAAAGATTGATTTTTTTTTAAATTTAAATTCTTTATTTGCATTTAAATTAAATTATTCATTGTATTTTTGTCATACAAATGTGCATTAAATTATTTAAAAATTAATATTAATTTAACTGATGATTAATTTGTTTCAAAGGCATTCCGTTTATTTTTGTCAAGTAATAAGTGCTACAAGCACACACTACCTAAATAAACTTGAAAACGTCATTAATAATTTGATTAACAGTTTTTTACTGCAATTTTGTTTGTTGATAATATAATAATCAATATGGGAAATGTAAATGAGTAAAAATAATTCACAACTTATACTAGTATTATGTATATATTTAATTTATTAAGTAAAATAATCATGGATTAGTGACATTTTTAATGATTTGAATAATGCTGTCCATGTCATGTTATTGGACAATAATTAAGTTCTAGCTTGTGAATTTTGTGAATAAGTGATACATTCCATAATTTTTTTTTTTTTGATAAGGTGAAACATTAAATAATACCTTAAAATGTACGTTGTTGGTATGTTAGTTAATAATGCTACTTGTTAAGGGGTGATTCAAAAGGCATTTAAGGAATGGAGAAAAGTTTTTGAGTGAAGGTTTAACAAATGGCGCAAACAAAATTCCCCCAAGGAGTTAATAGCCCGCGGACCTTTTTATACCTTTCTTGTGTTTATATCTCACGTCTCCTTTTCTTGTCTAGTGTTTCGATACTTAGAGCATATAAATGAGAGAAAATCAGAGCAAATCAGACCGATGTTTTCACTAACAATCCCTTTTACGCTGGTTCAAAGGATACAAATATTTTATGTTGTAGAGAAAAAGTACGCCTGAAAGATCCCGTTATGGCAAATTGGCGAGAAAAAAACCACCAAACCTTGGAAATACACAAAAATTTGTATGTAAAAATAACAAATTTTTAATAAATGTGAAATAGCATATTTTCATTTTTTTTTTAATCGCTGTTATTTGTTTATATAAGGTTTCTCTTGCTGCGCAACTTCTGTTAATTGTCATTATCTATTATCCAAAACGACGCCAACGTCTTTCTTCGCAAAGCGTCCGTTAAAACAGCTAAGTATAAAATAACTGCAGCTTACATAAAATTATAGTACCGCATGAGAGCTGAGGCGATAATTGGGTCGGGGGTGTGACCGGTCACAGGGGAGCAAGGGGGATTGGGAAACCTTACCTCCACCGGCCCGCCTCCTTCCTCGTAGTCTCCTGGTATTTCCTGGAGGTGTCCTGTACCCTGTAATCTCAAGCTTTATTATTTGAGTGATAAAACGAGATGATCCTATACTCATAAATATAAAATCCGCGTTCACGATAAATTATTTTTATGGCCCTGTTGATATTTTATGACTTTTAAACTACAGGTTATAATAAGAATATTGCGAGTTAAGACTTCTCATCATTAAAATAAATCGAGATGAAGCTCAGTTGAACTTCAAAAAAAGTATTATATTCCATAAGATTACTTTCGTCGACAAACGAAAAAAATATATAAATAAATATTAATTTATAAATAATCATATATATTTACCTATGTCAAATTAAAATACTTAATAATTTACAATATAATAATAAGCGAATTTTCGAAAATTTATCGAAATCCTCAACAAATGTCTTAAATTTGAATATTTGACGATAAACCATGTATGTTTACCCACTTTTATATAATGATTTATTTTCTAATTTCTGAATTTACAGCATCACAACTTAACTCAACAAGATTTTTGTAAACAGAAATAAAACTTAATGCATAAATATCTTTAAAAAATCGCAATAGAATTCTTAAATACGTCATTTTAGTACATCGTCACATACATCGCTCGCTCTTTTTATCAACGTCATATATCAAAAAACTTGATTTTCAGGAGATAAAATGTATTAAAAATAAATATCAAGCCACTCTTTGAATAAATATGAAACAAGTTTTTTCTGTGCAACAGATCTTTTTAGTTAAAATCTGAATGTTTTTTCTCCATTTTAAAATTATTTAGTTTATTTAAAAAAATAATTAAACAATACTTTTTTTCAAAATGCAAAAACAACAGGTAGCGTTGTAGCGGGTAAATATTAAGTTAAAAATATGCCGCTTTTGGTGGAATTTAGTACATTTTCTAGAAATTCCGAAAACATGCACAATCGAAAACTGGCAATTTTTTTATGTTTGAGCGACATATTTTAAATTTATGTTTTTGAAACAGTATTAAAATATTTTGTTTTGAACCATTTAAGTATTTTTTTTTATTCAATTAATTTTCGTGATTTTTAATAATTCAACAAATATATGTTATTTACAAAATATATTGAAGAGTACGTATTGACGCGGGGTTTCCTTTTGTTTAAGAAAATTGTGAACCGTATTGTAAACGTTGGGTTAAAATTTAATACAGAATGAAACCGGAATATCAGAATTTGTTAATACTACGGTTAACGTTAAGGAATCAATATTCACCTTCCTGTGTACACAGATTGTAAAAGTTTTTATATCCATTTACGGTCTTCACTAACAACTTTGAAGTACAAGTTCAGAGAAAACTGTAATAAGGAAGCTTTTATGTTGATTACTCTTTTATTGGACCATAACGGGATCCCACATTTTTTTCTTCGTTTACTATGTGAAAGATTTATTTTTTATTGTAAAATATCATTTCCAACTCATTTCTACCATACTGAAGGAATTAAAATATCTAAATATTCATAATTTTTTCGAATTCAGTCATTTTAATCGGAAAGTCATTTTAGTTTATTCTCTATTTAAATGGGTTATTCAATGTAAAAGCGTTGAATTATGCAATCAAATATGTATTGGAAAACCCTATTAAGAACACCTCATGGTATATATATATATATATATATATATATATATATATATATATATATATATATATATATATATATATATATATATATATATATATATATATATATATATATATATATATATATATATATATATCTATATATATATATATATATATATATATATTATATATATATATATATATATATATATATGTATACATAAATACATAAAAACATCACATTCTGTGTTCTGCTCATAGTGTAAAATGAATTAAAATTATTATAGTAATAATAAAGTTAATCTTTGATTATTTCCTCATGCTTTTAAATTAATGAATTAAAATTATTATATGATAATTAATTAATAGTTCAAACGTTAACATAATGTTCTGAACAAATGTTAATAAATATTCAGCGAATATTCTGGTACGTATGAGTATTATATACGGCTTCTTGATACTAAATATTGGAAGCTAAAATACCAACTACAAATTTTTGCATAATACGAGTAAGATCATCTGCAATTCAAATATAGTACTGTAGTTTCTGTCTTAAACTAAACTTTATTCAATATCTATAATTCATGAGCATATTTTGAATAAAGACAAATATATATTTATTAAAAAATGTTATCTTATTTTTATTGGGCTTATTATAACCCTTGGTATTAAAATGTTAATTTAGTTTACTTGGCAAAAGTTGTGTACCGAAGATAATATTTGTAAATTACGAGATGGTGCATTCTATTTACCAGCCCTTATATTGAATTTCCATTATGCGATGTTATCAACAAATTAAAAAAATATATATAAATATCTCACTTTAATTTAAAACCAATTAATTTAGTCCATTAATTGAATCAACATCAGTTAAGCAAGTTTCGTCAATATCCAATTCAATCCCCGTAGTGACGGGTAGTATTTTTTGCATACTGTGGTAGTGATTGTCCTGACGAAGAGACAGGTATATGCCTCGAAACCGGTTGACATAAAAATCTCAATGAGTGGAAATTTACGTGGAAGTGGTCGATTAAGAGAAACTTTCGAGGTTTACAGTCTTTAAAACCTTACTTTTATTATCAGAGATATACTGTCATAGAAATATATAATATTTTCATTAAATACGTTAGGAAGAGTTGTATCAGGTGCGACACATAAAGTAATATTTTTTCAAGTTTTTTATGATCAAAAACATTATTGTTTGAAAAGAATTATATGATTGAATTTTAACACATTTAAAAATTTTATGATAAAATATTATATTGTGAATGATAAAAACAAAAGCTTTATATTCTTGCAGTTTAAAGATACTCTTGTATCAATATATTTTGAATGGACTGAAGCACGGCTTATTTATTAGTTGTAAATACACGTCATAGCTTGTGGATCGCAATGTCCAATCACTGACAATGACACTTATTCAGTCAGTCGATTTTCATCTCTGATATTCATGAGCAATATTAATTGACAATTCGCCTCATCACATAGAGAGCAGCATTGCTATAATGTGAGTTTAAAAATATAAAATAATAAAAATAATTGTTTATTTAATAAAACTTTAAGTATGGTAACAATTATGAAATACGGTTAGACCATACGACAACAATTAAAATGTTGTTTTTGTGTTTAAGTTAATGATATTAACATTTTTTAAAGAAATCAATTGGCCCGGTAATTGCGAATTGTTACTTTGTCAAATTTTTCAATAATTGAGAAGTCTTTTAAAAAAAATATTATCCCTTGTTATTTCACTCATAATGGGATTGAGATGGGTATGTAATTATTTCCATTAACTACTTAAAGTAAATTAGGTGTCTCATGTCTTGAAAGATTTGAAACTTGCATGTTAAAATACTCCGAATAATTTGTTTTTAGTAGTAAATTCCTACCCTTGTTCTATGAAAACGGACACCTTGAATTTACTCTATCCATAAATATTAAGTTATTGCTGGTATCTATGCTAAGTAAACGTGCACTGTTTGGTAAAGTATTTGGGTTGCATAATGCATTATTCATTTGTGGTTCCTCTATTCCTGTTCAAGACTAATGCAATACACTTGGACAGGTTTTATTGGTCAGTACTAGAAATGGGGGAAGACTCGGACTTGGGAAATGATAAATGGTTCGAGAAAAACAAATAGCAATCGAAGTAACAAACGAGGCGTTCTCAACCCTAAAGGTGCACGTAGTTTTAAAGATGAAATAGGAAAAGTCACGGGTGTTGCAGGTTATAAATAAATTTGTGGCATTTTAGTTGAAATAATTCAGTGAGGCATATTTTTTATTATAAAATATTTTTTATTCTAAAGTAATAAAAACTTACATTGCCATTCCGCAAGCGAATAAATTATGGAAATTATGAAATTCAATAATCTTTTTATTTCTTTATTGACACAGATATTAAAATTGTTCATGTCATAAAACTAAAGTGAATTATTGCTAGTATATCTTTTTACAATTTTAAACTTTTATAGATTGATTTGGCAGTCACTTTGTAGTTAAATCTATCCATTTTAAATTAAAGTTTTTCTAGATAAATACCATTTGTTCTTAAAACCTATTGTGAAACGTACATATTTTGATGCATTCTGCATCATTCTCTATGTTAGAGTATGGTGCGGAATGCATCGAAAGACGTGTCACAATTTGAAGAAATAGTGGTGTTTACTAAGTAAAACTTAAACTAAAAAATAAACAACAGTAAACGATAAAAAAACGAAGGATTGTTTTAACTTCAATATTTAAACTCAATTAGATGAATTGTTAATCAAATTATTACCATCGTAAAAACATTAAACTTTTACTTGAAAAAACTTGGTCTAAAAAACTAGTATACCAGGTTTATTTAACAATTTACATACTATTTATAACTATTGATCGGATTCGATGAACCGTTTATTTAATAATGGAACTCCATAAGTTGTTTAATGAAAAAATATTTTTTTTACCCCACTGAAGAATTGATGGTTAAAACTTAACTGCATTTAGGAAACAAGATGGATGAGTAGTGCTGTGGGATGACCTTAAAGGGAATGGAAATGCAGCGACAGGGGAGGGGGTGCTGGCAATGGGTTGGACAGAAACAGAGAGTCGGGGGAGGGGGGTTGGTTACAATTTTAATGTTCAAATAATAGAGATTTCCCGGTTTCTAATTCTTAGGATAATTGATCACCGTGAAATATTATTTGTTTCTCTATACTATTTAAATTAATGGATGATATTTGAATACGATTTATCTGAGAGATGCTCATTTTCAATGATTTGATAATATTATTGTGTTTATGACGTGTAATATTGAAAAAAAAAACAATCGAATAAATCACATGAAATGAAATTTAAAATTTAAATGATAAAAACATTTTTTTAATGTTTTTTACTTGGAATTAGTCTTCTAATTTTTCAACAATTTCATATTAAAATATATTTTTTCTAAATCTATTTGAGTTCATATAATGTAGAATATTTTAAAATCACTGTTATTTTTAACTGAGCCTAAGCGGCTTGTGTTTGTAAATAGGAATCAAATTTCGTGGAGTCTGACTCACGAGTTTTCAACACCAACCACAGTACCACGACCGGAATCATAGCATATTTAAAGGTAGGTATTGAATTTCATGATAATTGATTTGTTTTTTTTTTATAGAAATTCGTTTTTAATAAATATCTCTCCGAGAAAAAAAAATTATGTTGATATTTGTGCTTCAACTAGTTTATATCTTGGTAGTAATATACCAAACATTTTAAATATAAGACACCTTAAAATAATAATGAAAAAGATTTTCCCTTACATAAAGCTATAAATGGATTAACATTTGTATAGGACTCTCCACCTTATCAGCATTCACATTTTTTTACCGTAATTACACCAATGGATGGTGGACTATCGTTCATATTCTTATAATAGTATTCTTGACGAAAATATTATATACTGAAGGTCCCGTGATCAAAACCCCTCTGGGTTGTGATTTAAAAATGATAATGTTTTTTCAGTCGTACCAAATTTGTATAAAAAAAATCTTTATTACATGTTACAGCGAGTGTTGTAATCTGTGCAATAAATAAACATATAAATAACACTAATAGACGCTTAACTGCGAAACTGGCGTCGCGGGTTCGATTCCCGACAATTGCAAAATGAATTCAAGAAAGATTTATTTTCAATTGGTCAGGGTTTTTGTGATATATTTTTCACATTTACCTTCAATATCCTTACTATTCTATCTGCAGACAAGTATCTAAAATAGATACTTTACGGGTTATACCTTTAATAAAAATCAAAATTCTCCTTTTATCTATTTACTATTAAATATTATTAAAATATTGTAATGTAAAAATTAATCTAAGATTAGAAAGATCTTATCGTTGAAATCGCAGTAAAATCTTGAAAAACTTGACTGCATCAAAATATTCGCTACTTCAACTGCTCTGAAGGTAATAATGCTATTCATCTCCCAAATATGATTTGTTACCCCAATCTTAAACGCCTTTAGATCTTTAGATGAGATTTAAAGAGATAAACTTTTTAAAACCTTGCCAAGAAATATAAATCTAACTTTAAATATATATCTTTTCTTAATCTTAATTAAAATCTACCCTATGTTTGAAACAGAAAAATAAATATGCAAAACATATTTTTTATGGAACTCTTAACCTTCAATTTTTCGATTTTTTATATTTTTTCTATATTAAATGGTATATGTAAAAGTGTTTATTTTACATTCATACAAAGATACTTGTATACATGTATATACATGAATAACAAGTACATTTCTTTTAAGGAATAAGATTCACAATTTTACTTTTTTGTATTTTCCTTTGATGGGGAATTCTAATTTTGAATCCAATTGCTTTAATTTACAATAAATAAAGGCGAGGATCTTTAAAGCAAATTGTATATTTTTGAGATTATTTGGAGCAGGTATTCTATAAGATATTTATCGGCGAGATCCCTAAAATACGACAAAACAAAATGATATGAATCGAATGTTCACCAGTGAACGAACACACGCTTCGAAATCGGGTATTTTTATAGTAATATAATACCAATCATAAAGGGCCGTTTTGGAATATG
Source organism: Brachycentrus maculatus (assembly GCF_059751285.1). Lineage (NCBI taxonomy): Eukaryota > Metazoa > Arthropoda > Insecta > Trichoptera > Brachycentridae > Brachycentrus > Brachycentrus maculatus. The sequence continues at coordinate 284,372 of NW_028280868.1, read as the reverse complement.
CGAACGCAAATGTGATGGGAGTCATTTGGGCCATTTCCTTTATTTTATTGTAATGCCTCAAATCTTTATCGTTTAACTTTCATCTCCCCCCTACTCTTCTTTAAGCTTCGGCAGATTGTAAATAATATTCTGGTGGCAGAAAACTTCTTTCTGGTGATATTTTTTATCCTGTAAGGTAGGTTTACATTTCGGAATATAGTATTTGTTGATAATAAAAAATTTCCACGTTATTTTTAAATTTTATCTACACATTTTTTTTCATGATTATTATTTTTAAAAAGTATTAATTTAAACAACACGATCTGAAAACGAAATACGAATATATAAAACGAATAATTTGTGGTCTATTGATATTGCTTTACAACAGTAACTGTTGCTTGTTTCAAGAAGAAGGTGATAAAATACTGTATTCTTACAACAAAGTTAATGCTTTAAATATTAATAATATTGAGAATAGAATTTTTAAAAACTTGATTCAATTAATGTAGTAACTAAAGTAATCAACCTCACACCATCTCTGAAATCCACCAATGTTTTTACAAAGCCAATTTTAAAATGTTATTTTCCTAAGGAAATAAAAATGTTCATTCGTACAATACAAAATATGTCAGTGGACATTAACCCATGTCCAGGGTTAGTGGTCGGGTCACTTTATATTTTACATTTCTCACCACAGAACAGGGGTTAAGAAACAGGAAGATGGAAGTTCGCGTAGATACTTGTAAGTATGCACAGGAAGGGTAGAGCGGATATACTGCATATTTATATAACACCATGGGATGTTTCAAACGAGCACCCTTTAAATATTCTTTAAGCAGGTTACATATTTTTTAATATTTCGTAGAGCGTGATTACATCAGAAAAATCTTTTCGTTTTTTTTCCTTGAAAACGGACTAAATGGCCTTTTCTATCGTATTAAGAAAAAAATGGGAACGAAAATGAAATATTTTCGACATTTTTTTTTTATGAATATGGTTAAAATATTCGGTTTGATAATTCGTAATTTTTTTAAATAAAACATTAAATAATTTCAAAATAATTTCTTTATACTTGTACCGCCATCTATGAAATTCACATAAAATTAATTTTCCCATTTATTATCAACATGGATTTAAAATTTCTATTAATTTGTAATAACACCGATTCCAAGATAAAGCGTTAGGGTTCGTTTGCAATTTTCGCAATTTTTGCAACAATAATGTTTAAAAAGCCAGTCAAAGAAATGTTTTAAAATTAATTTTAAAGTTTTTTTATGAGACTTTATTGGATTTTATGTCTATAAAGTAGATATCAAAGTTAAAAATCAAAATTTTAATGTTACTTGAACTAAAAGTTCACAAGATAGGGAAATAAATCATGAATTATTTAAATACCACAAATATTTTTTTTATATTATCTAGAAGTTACATACTAAAAACATATTAAAGTCATTTGAATTTAAGTAAAAAAAATATGTATCACTAAAATATGCATTAATAACAAAATTAAGATTTTCTTCTTTTTTATATATTTAACTCTTATGCCATAAGTACTTATATAAAATATATTTTTTAGATCCACAAAAAATGTCATCACATAAATTCCTGAAAGTGTCTCACTAAGTGTCTTGCTTTTCAAAAAGTTCCCAATATTACAACATAGATTATAAGTAAATAAAAAAACCTCGTTGACCTCTGTTTTAAAATGGTTTGATTCTCGGCTCTTTTGTTATCAATCCAAACAGATGTTAACGGAAAATTGGTTGTGTTCCAATCTCTCGGAAAATTCTTTGGATTGAGTCTCGGATAAAAATAGATATCCCGAAGTTTTGCAGTCTTAAGAAAAGCGTATTACGTATGCAAACATTGTCGATAGGTGCCATTCTAAGAATAACCTCAGTCTATAATTTCTGTACAATTTAACGAAAATATTATAAAACTATTTATCAATAATCTAAATAAAATATATCAGAGAATACTGTTACTATTATGTTAATTTAAAACCTAAAACATATTTGTTTTAAATTCAATATTTAAGTTAATAATATAAACTTGTAAACATTGTGTATAATATAAATAATATTTTTTTATATTTAAAAGTATTACAGACACAAACAATCCGTAAACGACTTTTTCGTCAGGTTATAAAATAATTATTCCGCATCATTATAAAATCCTGGAATACACAAAAAAATCACTAGCCAGACTATCGAATCAAATAATGAAACAATAATATTCTATGAAAATCGAAAGGTTTTTTTTGCAAATATTTTTTTCTTTCATTTTGTAACTGGAAAGATAACAAGAATGGAATATTTAAGTAGAATATTTACAAACACTCAGTGTCATAATTTACACCCGTACTCGTAAATGTTTTTGTTAATTTTAGACGCTAATATGAACGTATTATATTACAACATCTATCGAAAAAAAATGAGATTTTCTTCTTGAATCTATTTGACAGCAATTCTCAAGTTAAAATAGAATAAAATTTTATACTTTTTTTTATTCTCTTATAATTGTTACTTTAAAAACTATTTGTCACATCAACGTCGTAAACTTTTCGATTTGAAAGTTATTACAAATACTTATAGAGACATTCAATTTAAATAAATTGTTTAAAATTTTATTTCCATCTGTCTATTTATTTCATCCAAAACAACAAAATGTATTTTTACCAGTCGATGACAACTTCTGAAGAAATATTGATAAAGATTTTTATTTCCTCATTTTAAAAGGTTTTTTCCAAGAAATGCCAATTACCTCAATAACAGTCTCAACAGAAAAGATTGCGTGCTGAAAATGCCGATAATAGGAAGTCGGTAAAACCATATGCGTCATATTAGGCTCCATTATATTATAATTATTCTGAGAAAAAAATAACCGGTTTTATAGGGGAAATTTCTGCTGTTGCTTTAAATATAAGTTAGAAAATTATGCTCTAACACAAATATTTTAATTCAATGTTCACTTCAGATTTGTCTATAAACAGGAAGATTGAGTGAGGTTCGAACCAAGGAATTCTGACTTTGCGTCATCTACACTAAGCATCATGTATCATTTATGACACGTATCGCCTATGTCCCCTTGCAGTCACCCTATTTTGGGTCAGACGCAAATCTTATTATTAAATCGATTTAAGTTAGAAAACCTGCATATTTAAGAATACGGATGACGTTAGTGGAGAAACTCGGGGTAAAAGAAAAGATATGGAAAAATTAAAATAAAAAAATCATGTTTAAAACATAAACATGTGTCATTACCGTCACGAGTTTTTTTTAAATATCTCAACATATTAAAAATGTAAAAAATAACTCAAAAATATAAAAAAATTATCTTAAGTGTAGATAATCTAAATTTGTTAACAAGTATTTTGGCACACTTAAATTACGAAATGTATGAAACTTACTAAAAAGCATTGTTTGATCTAATACTGTAGTGTTCAAAATGTGTAAAAAACTAAATTTTAAGAGATATGAATCTTATAACATTTTAAGATACCTTGATATTTAATTAAAAGATTTAAGATAAATAAAAACATTGATTTTAAAATATACACGAAGAAAAACCAATTAAATTATTATTCTCATCTTTTCGACTTTTTTTAGAACTCATTACCTAAGGACATTGCTGGTCATTAATTAAAAACTTAAAAGACAAAAATCCGTCTCCCTCATTTCTTAAAGAGATTGTCAGAAAACAAAATTAATTTAGTCCTAAATAAGGCAGATAAGGCTGTTTTGATTTCCAAGTTACTGATATCGCTCGTCTCATTTGACGACGATTAATTACCCTTCTACCGTAAACCCCTCTGTTCCGGGATGATTTCGGATGTACCGGAAGTACCTACAAAATATTCCGGAAACTAAAGAGAGGGAGGATGTCCAATTAAACGGAGGATATTTCATTCCGACTGCTCGTTAAAAATTTAAGTAAGGCGTCAAATCTGATCTCATTTCTTTTTTTGATATTCTGTGTTAACAAGTTTTTTTTGTACCGAAACATAACTTTGAACATGAAAAAAATAACGACTTCACTCCATTACATGTTTTTAAAGAAATTATTTTCTTCATATTTCCGTTGTATCATTTATTTTGGGATTGATTTTTATTTGGAGTTAGTTTTCCAAGAGAGATAACACTTTTCGGCTAGCTTTATCGCTATAAAATTATTATTTTGGAGATAAAGAAAAAAAGGTTATTTTTACTTTTCGATTTGAGATTCTAAAAAAAATAAATAAAAAAAATAACAATATTTCAAGAAAATTATTTTACAGAAATTATTGTAAGAATAATGCTAAAAGGTTATGTTTATATAAGTGTAATTTATGTATAAGCGATATTGCATAAAATTACCTCTTAAAGATTCATCAGTAAAAATATCATCGGTAATAGGAGTAGAAGAGAATAATTAAATCTGTATATGAAAACAAATGTTATTCGTTGGAGTGGTACTAACTTTTATGATAAGCTTAAGAAAGTATTCTTTTAAATCTGAGAATTTCAAATAGGATTATGAGCAGAGTGGAGTAATATTAAGTTAGGAGTCGTAGACAAACAAATAGATTTTACTTTTTTTTATTTCGTTATTTTGTAATCAATGTTTTTTTGTTTTTACATACAAATATTTTATTTTTGACTGAAAGATAGTATTCTCTAAAAATATAAATATAAAATGGAAATCTTAGAATGAAAACAAAACTCGATGGATTGTAAAGTATGTAAATAAAAAGTTTTTTTTATATATTATTTGGAGAAAACGTAAAATTAAATAAACTCTTGGTAACATGAATTCTGTTTTGAATTAACAAGGGAAACTTTGCTACCATGATATTTACGAACCTACGAGACTAGCGTAATTTTTTTAAGTGCCTATTTCTGCCTCCAGTAATAAAATTTATGTTTCATTCAACTGTTGAAATTTATTATTTAATATTCTCTTTTTGCGTAAATTTTGTTGTCAAATTTTAAATATTACGCTAATACTAATAAATAAATATATATATTTTTGAAAATGTGAAATAGTTTTTTCAAAAAATCACAGTAAAGCAATTTCCCACAGTAAGGTTAGTTGATATATCTTTAATATTTAAATAAAAATTAAATAAATTGACTTTTTCTTTGAAGTTAAATAGAATTTCGACGTAAAAAAATATTTGGAAGTCAATACATCATCAATATGAAGAATTTAATTATTTTTTACAACATTTCAGTAAGTCCAATAATTATTGATAAATCTAGATTATCTCCGCTAAGGAGTTAATTTTTTTAATATTTTCTCATCTCAACATACATGAAGAAGAATATGGAGGTCTGTGCATTTACAGGGTTAACGTCCGTCAGAGATTTGGGTATATGATCTCTTTATACAGTGTTCACCAATTCTACCCATCATTAACAACTACTAAATTTTTGGAACTTCTATATATTGTGACACAGAAAATTTAAGTTCCCGACAGTCATCTATATTAGAATAGGGAAAATCTTTGTTGAAGATATCTAAGAATAGAAAAAGACAGTCGTGAATGTCCTCCATATTCTTTTATCTTTGTTGAGATGACAAAAATTTAAAAAATAACTCCTAAACGGAAATAATCCAGAATCGTGAACAAGTATTTGGACACACTCAAAATGTCGTGGATAAAATATCATGTGAAATTATAAGCTTTATAAAAAAAAAAGTTTTCAGCCGGGTCTCAAGTATGTGAATTTAATACAAAATTTGGACTTTGAATACCAATAGAAAGAATCTTTGGTTAGTTAAATATAATTGTAATAAATGAATTGGTGAATGTTACACGTATGTAAAGTGATCACTTACAAAGTCTGTGATAGTCGTTAGCTCTGTAAATGCCCAGACTTCCATATTCTTTTTCATCTATGTTGAGATGTCAAAAATATTATTTTTTGTGTTTGAGCGCAGCTTTTCAAGAATCTGAATAAGTCTTGAATTATTCACCGACAAAATTAAGACTGCGGTCCGACAAAGGGCTATGAATAGATTAAAGTTAGACGAGGTATGTGAGGCTGTAACAGTCAAAGGTGTTACCCCTTCCTCCTGTCCACCCTAACCACTACCGCACCACACCCCCACACCCCCACACCCCCACACCACCACCCCCCCCCCCGCGCTATCCATCAGCGCGGGACCAGTGGATGCGTGTGGTGTTGGTTCCGGTTTCAAGCACCTTTGAACCTCATTACGCCAGACTCGGCCGAGGGATCAATTCGACCCATCTTGAAAATCACCTTTATTATTATTAATTCGTTAACATTATTCTTTAGTGGCAATATCAAATTTTCATCATTAGATTTTAAAAAACTTTTTTTAGAAATATGGTACTAGCATTTATTACTAACACAAATAGGATTTAAGTGTTGAACACAATTTTTAATGATACTGTAGAGTCGTTTGTAATGATTATTGGTAGTTAAAAAAGTTTTTTTTTTATGCTTGAATATTAGTATTTTTGTCTTTCAAAATAACGAAACACGTCAATTATATAAATCTATTACAAAAACATTTTTATCGCTTTATTACCTAACCTCTTTAGCTCAAGACTAAAAAGCACATACAAAAAAATAAATAAAAATGACATATATTTGATAATCTCCTTATATTCGTATAAATGTTTTAATATTCCATAGCCGAAATATTTTATCACAAAAATAATATTTAGTAGAGATGTACAATTTTTTACAAAAAAAAACATCGTATTTGACGAAATCATTTCACAAACAATATATAATTTCAGATTCTTGAAAGTATGAAGAATAAAAGAAAATTTATTGAAAACAATTTTATTATAATTTTTCTGACATAACATTTAGCAATAATGCACCGTATGGATGATATTTTAATATATTTTTTAACACTTAATGAATATTATTTCAATAAACATGAATATTTTCGAAAAACAGAAAATCTACAGGTGTATAGTATAACTAACGAGCAAAAATGTATTCAGGTATATAAAAAAAGATTAGTAGGGTAATAAATGGGTTAAGGAATGGCACTTTTTGCAAAATGAAACATTTATAATAATGGTGACGTATTTCGTTAAATTCAGAATTAATTATAATTTATATCTGAAGCACTAACTTTGTGATTTTCCATTTTATAATTAAATTGTAACATTGTTTTTAAATCACTTTAAATATTTTATTATAACTTAATTATAATGTCTACCAGTTTCAAAGCTAACCGTTTCTTTATCAAGTTACATTGTAATTATTTGTATATATTATCAGAATTAATTATTTTTTATATTTATAAATTTTCAAAATTGTTCATGACTTGACCTTAGTTTGTAACCGAGTGTAATAATTAAAGTTCTGAGTTAAATGAGTGGTTAGTTTCTATTAAAAAAATAATAAAAATAATAAAATTCTTTGAAAAATAATAACTAGTCCACGGCGATGTTTTCTGACTCTAATTTTTTGATTTTTGGCCAGTATGTTTTTTATTGCAGTCTCCATAATAAATTTCATAAACACCGCTTCCTTCTAAAATGTTTACTTTTGATTTTGAACACAAAGTCAATGCCGAATTAATAGATAATATATGTACATTGTAAGTATCTCGAGATCAATTTTTATTTTTATTTATTTAAAATCGGTACATTTTTATACAATTTAAAATAATTTCTAAACATTTGTACTTAATATAATCTAATAATTTTAGTTGCGCTTAGCCTCTTCAAAAAAGAGACTGAGCTATTTAAATGTTTATTAATATTTATCTATATGCTACATATTTAAATATCTTTTAAATTTGTCCAGTTGATTCTCAAACATGGATATCGATACGTAACTAATCAATTCGTCATCATTCTAGAAGCCCCCGATAATTTCGTACGTCCGAGAAAAAGCCTACCTCCAGAAAAGGAGAAAATCTACGAATAGGGAGCGTATAAAGCACAAGAAAGAATTGATTTAAAAGAAAGCAAAACAACCTGGCTACCCGAGATGTCTTGCAGCGAGGTTTTTCAGTACTTTGCGATTGTAAATGCATTATGCAGCTGACCCAATACTTTATTAACTAATAAAGTATTGGGTCAGCTGCAATAGAGACCAACAATCGAAAAATTGATGTAACCAGACATTTAAAGGCTGAATTTTGATTCAAACTTTTTTTTCTCTCTTTGATATTCATTGTATGGGTCATCTATATGTTGTTTTTTTCTGAAGTTGTATAAACCTTATGTGTTCTTATAAGATAAATGAAATTTTTTGAACGTTGTGGTTCAAAAATTTACACTTAAAATATCGACAATAATCTGTTTATTTTTTTTTTAATTAAAGATATTTTCAAAATTTATTTCAACAGAAGTTTCCAATATTCATAATTCATATAGTTCAGAATAAGCAAATATTATTTTATTTTTTATGCAAAATGTTTTTCAAAATTGTTTTACATTAAACGGTTTTGATACGTATTCAAATATAGAGGTATTCCAATATACGAACCTGTAAAACACAAAAAAAGAGTTTCGTTAAAAGATATATATTTTTCCATTTACCGTGTGGAATGAACATTTTCCTTTATTTTTTACACACAACTTTCAAAATAATCCTATTTGTTAAAGATAAATCTCTAACATCCGTTTTATTTCAGACCGAAATTATTAGCCGTACAAGACCTCAAAAGAAAATATTTTTTGCAAAAATGTATTCCGAGGATGTTTTCCAAATCCTCTATAAATATATTGTACAGAATATTATGGAAACTGATACACGGTGATAATGCTCCTATTGAGTCTTTTACACATTTTATGTTAGAAGCGTGTTGGTTTAGTTTGAACCTAAAGTAAACTCTTCTGAAAAATTTCATAAAAAATCCTTTATGTCGAACAAAAAGGCATTTTTCATGTTTTTTAAATTTCACTTTGATGTTTGGATAATAAATTTTCCATTCAATGTAAAACAGCTGTCACTTAAATTAACCTTTAATGAAATCACAAATCATATTTTTTACTTTCCTATAATTATTATTTTAACGAAGGCTGTAGGTGAATTACATAATATATTCTAAAATGAACAATCAGAAATATTTATTGCTCGGCAAATTCGTCCAGAAATAAAACCAAAAACCTAAAACCTTTTCAAAAACAAGAAATTTACAATTATAAAAAAAATAAATTAAATACAGTGGCATGTTTCAGAATTTTGCCTTAATAAATAATCGTATTGATAGTTATTTAAGACTTTATAAATAATGGTATTTATAGTGATTAAAAATATAAATACCATACACATTTAATAAAAAAAATGCGTGAATAATTTAATTTGGCCAACTACATGTATAAAATAAGTTTAAAAAATGCTTTAAAAAAGTATGCTCTTTTATTTACTTTTAATGCAAATATTTTTCTTGTATTGCTTACATTGTGTCTTTCCTACGTCGTCTATTTGTAGAATAGATAAACATTTTAGCTAATGGTAATTTTTGGCACCGTGATTATCAGGGAAGAAAGTTCTTTGAAATTTTCTGAAAGTTATGTCACTAGATCCTTTACAGCGGGTAGTATTTCTAATTGATCTAAAAGCCAAATTAATGGTGGCAAAAATGTATTTCATTTTACGCGGGAAATTAAACAACGAAAAAGTAAAGCTATTAATAATAACATTCAAATTTACGCGTTGGGTTAAAATATAAGTTTTCAAAAAATGTATTAAAAAAATGAGGGACTTGAATTGGAAGGTTTTTTCGAAAATTTGAGAAATGCAATGATTAGTGTTATTGGTGGCCATATCTGGAGCATATTCCCTGTCCAGGGTAGGAGTGAGGTGACCGCTTGAATAAATCACGGATGTTAATGTCAAAAATCTTTCCCATTAGCGCTGCTGCGACACTAATTGACGGGTTTACTATGTCGTTTTCACTAATTACTTCCGAGTCATGTAATATTAAGGATAGCTCATTCGAAAAGGAAATGCCACCAGTCAGTTAATGCCGACTTCTTTTAACTTTGACATAAATTTAAGTTTTAATTTTTTTTCAAATCGTAGCATAAAAGGCAGACTTAATCGGTAATGTGCGATTTTCCGCGTCAATCATTTCAAGTGGATCTCAAAACTTTTTTTTTAATGGGCTTAATTATATTTTATTTTTTTCATTATTTTTTTTTTATTTTTATTTAAGGCTTACTAGTCGCATCTTCCAATTTATTTTTTTTCGTAATAAATATTTTTTTAATATTTATATTTGAAGCACTAACTTTGTGATTTTTCGTTTTATAATTAAAATGTAACTTTGTTTTAAAATCACTATAAATATTTTAAGTTGCATTTTAATTATATCATTTTTATTAGTTATTCTCAAAACTTATCCCCTTTACTAACCCCCCGCCCCTCATTAATCATCCCACTCAATTCTATCTGTGCCCGTAATTATTCATTTTTATTGTATGCTTCAGTTTATATTTAAACCCATGAATGAAAGCATCTTTAGCTTCCGCAACTAGTCGTTACAATATAATAAGTACTCAAGTGGTAAAAAACAAGTGTTTTATTTATAATCTAACCCGCTTTACTACAAAATAAATACCAAAACATTGAATAACATAACATGACATAACGGATTCATTTAGGTACCTTGATACCAATTCCGTATCTTTAAATCTCGAAAAATTGACGTTTAAAAAATTTTAGCAGAACAATTCAAGAAATTTAAAAGAAATTATCTGTTTTACAAATTAAAAGAACTGACTTATTATTTCTTTTAATAAATAAAAAAATGTTTTGTATGTTATTTTTTTGTCATATTATTTCAAAATTCTACATTTTTGTTGTATTATAAACAAGTTACAAAGATATAATTTTTTGACATCTCATCAAAGATGAAGAAGAATATGGAAGTCTGGGCATTTACGGGGCTGATGACCGTCATAGGCTGGTTTAAGTGATCACTTTACACACGCGTGACATTCACCAATTCTACCCATTATTGACAACCACACTACTCAAATTCTTGGAAGTTCTATATATATATGAACCAATTTAGAAACCTTGTTCTCTTGAATCACTAGAACTTCACTAGAGACATCTATTGGTGAGATGTAATATGAAAATAACTCCTGTAATCGGAGATAATCCAGATTTTGTAAACAAGTATTTGGACACACTCAAAATGTTGTAAATAAATTGTCTGGTCAAATTATAAGCTTAAGTAATAAAAACGAAAATGGTATTTTCTGTCGTTTCTCATGTGTGTGATTGAAATCCAGGATTCGGACCTCACATACTAATATAAGAGTTTCTGTTTAGTAAAGAGCTTCTTTACATCTCACCAATAGATGTCTCTAGTGAAGTTCTAGTGATTCAAGAACATGGTTTCTAAATTGGTTCATATATATAGAACTTCCAAGAATTTGAGTAGTGTGGTTGTCAATCATGGGTAGAATTGGTGAATGTTACACGTGTGTAAGGTGATCACTTAAACCAGCCTATGACGGTCGTCAGCCCCGTAAATGCCCAGACTTCCATATTTTTCTTCATTTTTGATGAGACGTCAAAAAATAATATGAAAATAAGTCCTGTAATCGGAGATAATCCAGATTTTGTGAACAAGTATTTGGACACACTCAAAATGTTGTAAAAGAACTAACGTCTTTTCTTTAAGAAAGTAAGTTGAGCAAAGAATAATTTTGAAACTAAGCAAAGAATAATGTTTTCTGTGTCGGATTGTGAAAAGTGATTCTGTTTGAATCTTAGGTTTATTCGGCTCATTACTGAGATCATTCAACTGCTCTCTTAACCGTTTTGTGTATTGAATTTTAACAAACTGAAGTTTTCAGTTTGACAGAAACTCGTGTATTCAAATGAAATAAGGAAACCCTTCACACTTTTACTGCCTAAGAAAAAGAAATCTTTCCATAGAAATATTCATTTCGATATTTCGGTCTTCGATCTAACGTTGAATAATATATTTACAGCAAACATTTGTACGTTCTCAATCCCACATCCCAAAATACATGTCGCCTGTATAATATATATGCACCATATATTGAGAACATACTAGATGGAAGACACGCAAATACGAGAGTGTATATCTCATCGGTAAATATGGTGTAACTTTGTTACAGTTACAAAATATTCACCCCAAAGTATTTTTCGCGCCATAGAACATATTTTTCGAAGTATTAACATAATAAAAACGAATATAATCCTTCGGATGAAAATTTAGAACCACGCGAAGCAAAAAAAAATAAGCCGATAAAATCATACTTCATAAGAGGAATATTCCATACGGAATCATCTCTCGCGGTACACGCTCGTCGTGTCGTTGGCACGCGGTACTAGGGAGCAGGGGGACAGAGCGGAGAGGAGATAATGTATGTAATGCCTAAGTGGGGAGGTTCTCGGATTTTCCCGTTGCCGACTCGATTTACATGTCGTTATAGCGCGCTACTCCACGCTCCATCCGCGTTCTGCTCTCCTGGTACGGTGTGGCTGTAGCGCGGACTACCAGGGGAGCATATGCCGAGCGGGGGGCGCGTGCCGCTGCCGTCCCCGGATCAGGTATCCACGAGAATGAAACGGGAAATGTACCCGAGACAAATGTTTGCTCGCGGAAGAGAAATGTTCCCGTCTATATCTGAAGTGCTTCTCCTCGACTAAAGCGGGTCGGGCCGTGTATCAACTTTTCGTGCTTATTTTAATTCTCCAAGAACCATATTTACTTACGATCTCGACTAAGTTTCCAGATCCGAATACTATATTCTCTCTATTGAAGAATCCGCATAGAGAGACGCTTTTTCAAATTCAGTTTTCAGCACACACCGTTCTATTATTTATCATAAAGACTTTTCAGATATTTCCGTAATACTAAGTGTTTCTAAAAAATTATAAATTTGATTACACTTGAAATTTCGTACTTAGGTAGTTTCTCCAAAAATGTTTTCGAGATAATATAAAAACAGAGTCCGTAGCGTTCGTGTTTGTGTTCCTCGGAGGGAAGTGCGCCGCAGAGGGTACTATATTATAAATTATTACTTATATACGACACACGGGGCGGTAGATATTGTATGGCGGCGGGCAGGTGGTGGGGGCGGAGAGGGGTGCCAAGTGATAACTTTATTAATATTCATTCATTTTCCAGTATATGAGACAGGCAATGCCACAATATTACAGTCTTGTAATAAAGTCAAAGTAATAAAGTTTGAGAGATGTTCATTTTTCATATTAATCTAAAGTTTGGAGAGGTAATTAATATTCCCATAGAACCGAAAGCGAGTTACTTGTAGCCATCGTACTCGAGTCAGTGACTCTCTATTAACTTATCTATCGAGATGATACATAATCATTTCGAAAAGATATTTCAACAAAGTTCTGGCACATTAACAGCGCGGGAAGTTTCGCGATTTTATGATGAGACCTTAAAAAAGTTTATTTGTAAATTCGACTCTCAACTCCTTTCAATATTTAATCTACAACCGAAACTGGGTCAGATAATATTAAGGCAGTTCAAAGTTGTTTGAGATTTCGCAGTGAATAAAAAAACGTGTAATAAAAAATGTATAGCCGATAAAAGTTTTAGCGTAACCATTTTTTTCCGAAATAAATTTCGAGGTAAATATTCTCTCGTTATCTAATAATATCAATTAGGGATTTATCGGATTAAGTTTCTAGTGTTGTTTACTTACTTTTATAAGAAATAAGTTTAAAAACTTCTCATCAAACAACCTGACAAGGATTAAGTAAAAATTTCGTTAATGATAAATATACATATAGAATAAACAAACACATTATGCTCAAATCTTAATTTTATAATCCGATGAAGCAAATTGAATTGAACGGTTTAGTAAATTTATAAATTTACATTTTTGGTATAAGTTATAAAACATATAGAAATATTGAATTGAGTTAAAAGTACAAAGTGGAGACATTAAAAAATATGTAACAATTATTTGAACAGATATATTACGCGTATCAATGTGTAGCAATGTTATTGCCACTAAATAATGTAAATGGATATGTCAAGATATAATGGTACCCAACAAACCTTCATCATAAATACAAAGCGATGAAAATTACGTTCCATTAATGTTATTGGGTACCGAATTAATACTAAGCAGTGTTACAGAAATATATGATTAAACCATTATAATTAGTAATCATACACCCACTGAATGCGGCATTTACCTACTGTCAGAATTTTGCTTAGGATATCCAATACTTGTATCATACATTCCTTTTGTTTCAATAAGTATTAAACCCAAAATGGAACACTGAATGGATTTACATTGAACCTTAAATACATTTAAGCATTTGGTTTATAATTCTTACGATGAAATTTGTTTTAAGTATGTATTTTTAACTAAATGACTTTGCATTGTGACACTTTATTACGAATGTTTGTAAAACTAGTCAATATGAGTCGGGTTGTTGTTTGATTTCCAATCTGCCCAACTTGATTCTCATCTAAAAATAAACACCGTTTAGGCTCATTTGAAAATTGTTACGAATTAAAATATTTCTGTATAGGTTCTGTATATATTAAAATGTTTTTTTATGGGAGTTATTCATATTGATATCTCAACGAAGATAACGAAGATTATGTAGTCAGAATATTAACAGGGCTTGTGACCTGATATAGGCTGCCCACATTCACTGCGGTTGCCAATGACGGGTAGAATGTTGAATAAAGCACGTGCTGCAGTCTATGACAGGTCGTAAACCCTGTAAATATTATATAAATATTTTTATATTTATATATTTTTCTTCATATATGTTGAGATATCCATATTTATCAAAAAAAGTAAATCCCTTTATTTGAATTTCCGTTTAGATTTAACTTAATGTAATTTTATAACACGTTATAAATATTATATATGATCAATATATTATCAAAGGGTAGTATGTAACCGAATACAGAATGGTTTCACTAATAGGCCATAATGTTTGGATAATGATAATAAAACAACCACGAACACTGTCGGAAGGAACGGATAGAACCCAAACATCCCTTAACATTACCTAATTTAATGTTCTACTAATTCTCCCTAAGATATCCTTCAATATGCTATAGCAACGTACGACTTCAAAAATATTATTTATCAGATTTGAAATAGATGTAAAAAATGTGTGATAGATTTTCTTCCATATGCGAATGATTTTGTTAAAGATAAATCGTATGTAACACACAACCTGATTTGCTGATTTGTAATCTAAAAAATGTTTCTTGTGAGGGCAAATAATAAATTTACAACATTTTGAGTGTGTCCAAATACTTGTTCACAAAATCTGGATTATTTCCAATTACAGGAGTTATTTTCATATAATTTTTTGACATCTCATCAAAGATGAAGAAGAATATGAAAGTCTGGGCATTTACGGGGCTGACGACCGTCATAGGCTGGTTTAAGTGATCACTTTACACACGTGTAACATTCACCAATTCTACCCATTATTGACAACCACACTACTCAAATTCTTGGAAGTTCTATATATATGAACCAATTTAGAAACCTTGTTCTTGAATCACTAGAACTTCACTAGAGACATCTATTGGTGAGATGTAAAGAAGCTTTTTATTAAGCAGAAACTCTTATATTAGTATGTGAGATCCGAATCCTGGATTATAATCACACACGAGAAACGCCAGAAAATACCATTTTCATTTTTATTATTAAGCTTATAATTTGACCAGATAATTTATTTACAACATTTTGAGTGTGTCTAAATACTTGTTCACAAAATCTGGATTATCTCCAATTACAGGAGTTATTTTCATATTTTTTTGACATCTCATCAAAGATGAAGAAGAATATGGAAGTCTGGGCATTTACGGGGCTGACGACCGTCATAGGCTGGTTTAAGTGATCACTTTACACACGTGTAACATTCACCAATTCTACCCATTATTGACAACCACACTACTCAAATTCTTGGAAGTTCTATATACATAAATGAACCAATTTAGAAACCCGATGACGGTCGTCAGCCCCGTAAATGCCCAGACTTCCATATTCTACTTCATATTTGATGAGATGTCAAAAAATAATATGAAAATAATAAATCTCTATTTATCGCTATCATTTTCACAGAAAATAAAAGATTCACGTTCAAAACATTTGCAATCTAATAGTTCAAGGTATTAAAAGATATTTCTTAGCTAACCTATCATTGTGTTCTAGATTGCACTTCAAATTTTTCCTTAGTTTAATAATTTTGGGTAAAAATTAAATCCCTTTTGTTTTTTTTTTAATCAAGGCTTAACTATTCAAGTACGTGCTTTCTTGTTTCTTGATTGTGTTTTATTTAAAATTTCCTTTTGCACACTGTATTATTTACTTTACAAATGACTTCAGTTATATAGGTTTTTCAATTTCATGAAATATCTATCGTTTATTATGAAAGGAGATGGAAGTTTGAGTTTCCAAAGCTTACAACCAACACGTGAACACTACATAAGTTATATTATTAAAGAAAACACTTGTTTTTTTACCACTTGAGTTTATTTTATGACGACTAGTTTCGGAATCTAAGCTTCCATTTTCAGGTCTAAATGTTAATGTTTACATTTAGACCTGAAGATGGAGGCTTAGCTTCCGAAACTAGTCGTTGTAAAATAAACTCAAATAGTAAAAGAACAAGTTTTTTTTTTTTTAAATATTTTCATCATGTCTTACCACAAAGTAAATGCCGAAACAATAAATGAAATACTGCATAAGTATGCGGAGTGATCACTAAAGCCAAACAAATAGGCCGTAAGTCCTGGGATGCCCAGACTATATCTTTTGATATAAAATAACATCGATGTTTTATCTCAAGTTATGATACCTATAATAATATATATATATTTACTACCCTCGATTAAATACTTTTAAAGATAACATTATACACATCAGTTAGGCTGCGTTGGAAAAGAATACAAAGGGGGGTTTGTGAAATGTATTGCATGCTGTGAAGGGTTTATGGGCAATAGGGGACATAACTGATGTTAAGACAAAACTAAAAATTGTTAATACATACCACACTAACAATCGTACTATTCTTGTGCCTCGGTTTAGTATTGTTGAGTAAAAGACAAAAATCATAACTCGATCATATATGGTGTCTCTTGGACAGACAACGTGCTACGCGTGGTAGAATTGAAGTTTAATTTAGTTTCACTTATACCATTACTAAAAGAGTAGCTCAGCGATACCTTTGTCTATTCAAGCGGATGTGATTGTGTTTGAGGAGAATTTTTTTTTTAAAAAGTATTGATAAAGTGGTATTACACAAAGTAAACGATGAATGATAATAAGAGTGTTATAGTACCATTCCACAAAGTTATCAGTGCTTTTAATATACAAAATACAAGTTTTTTCATTTCATTTTTGTATTTAAAATCTCGACGCTGAGGTGCCACTACTAAGAAACTCTCAAACTTCCGCAACACACTTATAGCTCCTAATGAGAACATGTTTGAGTTTGGTGAATTATTTATTTTATGTCAAAGTGAGTTCTCGCAAACGCAACCACTCTTCCACGAATCGACAAAAGTACCTACTGCTGAGCAACGTTAAGTTTTGTTCAACAAAACCCCTATCGGAGTACCTGACATACCTACGTTATGGTCCGTAATCGAGTAACGCCTATTTTGTTTACATAACGATACCAAAGTAAGACCCGCGAGTAGTAAGGTTAATAAAAAACAAACGTTTTTAAAACATGTGGATCCCATACTGACTCCATGAAAGGCATTTTAAGTCATAATATTGCATATATATATGTAATGTTTATCCAAAAAAAATTGCCGATGTTGAATTTATTCAACACTAGTGAATTTATTCAATACAACAATTGAATGTTTTAACACTAGCTTATTTTTTCTTATGTTATGTATGTATTAATATAAATTTAATTTCAGTAGAATGGCACTCAAATTTTGACAAAAAATTTAGATGCTAGAATGAGGTTTTCTACGTGTATTAACGTAAAAATATATACAAACAATGAATCATGGTATATGAAACGTAACATACTACATACATGTCATATGTATGTATAGGTACATCCTGACCCATTTTCAGTAACCCCATGAAAGGATTTTGATTAAATTCTGAAAGCCACTCCCCATTCGCCGCCACTCCTTGAAAACTACTTAATTTATAATTTATACCAGAAAATTGTATTACTGGCTTAAAATTTTTGAATCGGTTTGATTACCACAGACTCCCATATAGGTGAGTTTTTAAACAAAAAAGGACTTTTTATACGTTACGCATCACTTCGTGCCATGCGTCTACTACAATGCTTCTACTACTTATAGTAGTATTGTATTAGTATTATACAATATGTACTGCTATTGATGGAGACTTTGCCGACGATTGACGAGTAACCACACCAAATTCATATTTTTTCTTGAATCTAAATTATTTCAAAGCAACAATGAATGATAAGGAGGTGTTATTTTAAAGGATTTTAAAAATTAATAAATTCCCTAAAAAAATATTAGCTTTCGCATAAATATAATATTTTAAGGCTGGAATTATTTTTCAAGAGACTTGGAACCAATTTCCCATTTCCGTTTTAAGCCTTTTTCATTTTCTTAATAAAATATTTCTTTCCTCTTTGGCAAAACTGTTCCGGACTCCTTCACTCAAGTCGTCTGTATCTCATCAGTTGGACTCTATTCTTATGTATGTTCAAAAATCTAGAGTGCAGATCTGATTGGGTTGATCTGATCCATTTGTGTTTAATTTCATCAATTATCTCAAAATTTTAAGTGAAAAATTATTTGATAAAGATTTAAAAAGCATTTTTATACCATGTTATAATTTATGCAACGCAGTAAAATTCATCGTATACATCAATTAACATCTAAAAGAAATATTAGTAAAATAAGTGCGGTTTAGGAATCCATTACTAGCGTTCATAAAGTGCATAGTCAATTTTTTTTTAAAGAATGTATTAGTATATCAAGTATATCAAGATTTCAGTGTTTATTAAATATGATTTTTATTTAGTATTTATATTAAAATTTTAAGGTTTTATAATGTTAATATTTTATTTTCTTAAAAAAATTAAAAAGAAACGTTAAATACAGGAATAAAAATTATTCTTTTTTTTAAATTAAGTTTAATACAACAAAAGATCGTACTACATAAAAGGAAACTAAACTTTGAGCGTTTTATTTTACCATTTGTGCAAATTTAACCCTCAAACCAGAAATCATTATGTGTGGAGATGTATTTTTATTGAAAACATGACAAAAATAAAGAATAATATCATGGTTGTAAAACATCAGGGTCAGGATGGGTTTCTGAGTGGGTCCATACCACTATACTACTAGAGACAGCGCCCAATTAAGGCTCCGATATAATCCAATATCTGAACTGGCACACTACAGAAGGAAAAAGAAGAAAAACAAATCAAATATATAACAGAATGATTGAATTCCCATTACAATTTCAAACAATATTTTTTAATCTAGAATATTAAACTAACTGCTTTCCCCTTGCAAATTAAATTTAAAATTTGAATTGAAAACAGATTTTCAATTTGTTCATTTTCAAGCAACGTTAATTGATATTAAGTAATCCATGATTTTTTCAAATTAAGAACGTGGTGTGTTTTTTGTGGTGTGCTTTGGGGAGAATTAATAATTTTATGCGGAAATATTAAAATACCTTTAAAAATAACAAACTTTGTTATTGGAAAACGAATCAAAATCCTAAATTTAAAATTATTTAAATAAGTAGAGTAAATTATATATCAAAGTCTCTTTTCATCCTTTATTTTTCATCCTTCAATCTTAAACAAGTGCTATTGAAAATTTATGCTTGGTCGTGAAAGGTAAAAAAAATACCGTTTTTAAATGTGAATTATGTCCATGTTAAATGTAATAACTGTATGAAAATTATATGATTCTACATTTCGCTATATTTTTCAGGACTGTGCACACATATAAAAATTATTTTACAATCGTAATAAAATTGGAAAATTATTTTCTTGACAAGTGATACCAGCTGGAAAAAAAATTCGGACAGTGAAATATAAAGAGGTTTACCTTTTCCAACCCAAGACAATGAACATATAATAGAGCCGGGCCATTTCTCTTAAAGGAATTCATGTTGTATCGGAGTGTTTGTATAATATGTACAATATAAACAAAAATCCATGTATGTAATGCAGATACGAACCACGACAGTTACTTTAAATGGTGTAGCATATTCATTCAAACCCTTATCGGCACAGGGCACTGCATCATATAAACGCAGTGTTATGTTGATCGTTAACACATGAAAGAAAGGTGTTCAGGTACCAGTCCAGGGTAATATTGAATAAATATTGCGGTGAAAAATATCACTTATATTTTTTTGACCCCCCCCTGGGAATTGAACCCGGGACCTCCAGAACGGTAGCCGAGCGTACTGAACATTTCACTACGGAGGCGGACTGTACAGTACCATATATATTTTACACCATATAAACACCATATTTATTTAATAAAATATTTTACTTATTTAATTATATTTAAACATTGACGACGAAAACTCAAGATAAATTTTATATCATAACAGAAAGTCATTGTATGTGGAAAGAATTTTTAGAATTGTTGGGATTTACAATCCTTACGACCTGGCATCAGTCGACAAAAGTTTCGTAATCCCGTTGTATTAAAAGATCATTCGTCTGCGTTGAGACACCATGTCAAATATGAAAATATAATAATTTTAAGTAAAATAATAAACGCCTTTTTCATTAAATATTATTACCTTGAGCGCTCTGGGGTAATCTGTGGCTGAATTTTAGAAACGCTTTTGCTAATATTTTTATTTTTTCAGCGGTTTCCTAAATATCAACTCATTTTCACAAATTTCCAAATCAAAGTGTTAACTTAACTTCTTTAATTTCATTAATTGATTCGGCAGCCACTTTGTGGTAAAATCTATCCATTTTTAATTTGTGTTTTACTTAGTAAATACCACTATTTCTAGAAATCCACTTTGACACGTGTTTCGATGCATTCTGCATCATTTTCATACGGTGTTTGAAAATGATGCGGAATGCGTCGAAACACGTGTCACAGTAGATTTTAATAGTAGATTAGAAATAGTGGTATTTACTAAGTAAAATATTAATTTACTTCTTTACTTACGTCATCTGTATTTAACCAAATATTTTTACTACTAGATCTCAAAATTTTGGCATCAGGTAATTTAACATTCCAATGCTTTGCCATATGCACCATTTAGGGACAAGTAATGTTTTAAACTCTTTTTAATATTAAATTCAATTACATTTTTGACAACTCAACAAAGATGAAGAACGAAATGAATGTTTGGGTATTTTACAGGGCTTATGATCTGTCATAAACTGGTTAAGTGATTGTTCTGTTGTGAGCAAGTAATTGAACACCCTCAAAATGTTGCGAATAAAATTAATTGTTTATTTAAATTATAACGTTAGGGGAACGATGCTGTAGGAAATCAAAGACCCTATCTTCGAGGTAATTAAACAACAAATTAAATTATATGAACCATTGAATAAAAACATGAGTACATATATTTAGGGGCATATTTTGTTACGGTCGATATAATGAGTAGCCGCTTTGAGCTTTCAACCAATTAGAACCGTCGTTTAAATACCCAATTATAAGGTTTTTAGGAGCCTTGTAAATAGGCCGTTATTGCGTCCCAAAAACCTTTTTTACTGAACTGAAATATTTAATTTGACGTTGTTTAGGCACCCACGCCAGTCGTTTAGGTAATGAACATTTCCAAGATACTTTTAATTTACTATATACGAGTAGGTACAATGAAAAGGGTATCGTATTAAAATTTCATATTTTCATTTTCAGTTTCAAACATAAATTGTTATAATATTGTATAATGTGAATGTTAACTTTATGTGAAAGTTTTGTATCATTCGTAATATAATTAGAAACGCATTTTATCAAAAAAAAGTCAACATTTATCTACATATATTGTATATGTTTGTGTTTATACTTGTATTTAAATATATCGCTCACTCCTTTCAAGAACGTCATAAATCAAAATACTTGATTTTTCAGGAGAAGGTTTTTAATGTTTAAAAATATAATACAATTTATTAAAAATAAATATCAAGCCAGTTATTGAACTTTTTACTGTGTAACAGATCTTTTTAGGTAAAATCTGAAGGTTTTTTCTCCATTTGAAAAATATTAAGAATATAAAAAAAATAATTAAACAATACCTTTTCTTAAAAATGCAAAAATAACACTTTCTGCCCTGTAGTGGGTAAATATTAAATTAAAAATATGCCTCTTTTGCTTGGATATGGTACATTTTTTGGGCATTCCGAAAACATACACAACGAATTCTTGAAAGGAGTGAGCGATATATTTGGATATTATATATATATATATATATATATATATATATATATATATATATATATATATATATATATATATATATATATATATATATGTATATATATATGTATAAATATATATATATATATATATATATATATATATATATATATATATATATATATATATATATATATATATATATATATATATATATATATATATATATATATATATATATATATATATATATATATATATATATATATATATATATATATATATATATATATATATATATATATATATATATATATATATATATATATATATATATAAACAGACTCTTATCGAAAAGTAAAATAATGTTTCTTCGGAACACTCCTCAGAGACATAGAACATATGTATACATACAAAATGAGCTTATATATATATATATATATATATTGTATATATATATATATTTATATTGAAATACTACTATACAACTCTATTTGATCCCTGTGTAGAGCATGTAGAGTCTATAAACTGCCTACGAGTTCATCTGCCCCAAGACAGGTTCGCGAACAGTGGTTCAGGCTGCCGAAAAATCGTCAAGAGTGGTCGTCCTGGACGGTGAAGATCAAAACTTAGTAAAAGACATACTACGGGTTAAGGAACACAAAGCATGCGGAATATACTGTTTTACCAACTGAATGGTTTTTTCTTGCCAACAGTTGTAACACTCGGTTACAGCGACGTACGCTTTATTACCTCGTTAGTCAAAAAGTCAAAGTTAGATTTGTAAAAGCGGTATTTAGACTTCACGTTTTACTTTCAAGTACAAATAGATAACAAGAAAGCCTTTATATCGTTAAATACAATGACTGCTAACCTTAAATGCTCAGCTATATTTGTAAGGTTTTTTTATTGAATGCTTTCTTTATTTGTAAGTATTTGGAACATTCGACCCTCTTAACTCTTACTGAACTTACTAGCTCAGTAAAAGTTAAGAGGCTAGATACTCAACGCCAAATGTCGCGAAGTATCTAGACACGAGCTGTTTATACACCAAATTACTTTTCAAAACATTTGTTTTAGATCCCTTGGGGGTGTAGTGCCTATTTACACCATAAACAATTATTTGAAGAATCTCAGTGGAATCACGTAGGTACTCAACATGGCGGCGTTTCCAGGAGGAAAAGATGTTGATTTCGCGGCGAGGTGAAATGATTTTAAGGAATTAAATTCACAAGGGTATGAAGTAGAAAGCACAATACTGTAACCTAACTTGACTACAGTGGAGACCTGAAACCAATCGATGACTCGATGATTCTCGTTTGGTATTCGTTATTTAGCTCAACTAGCTTAATGTTAATAAGCTAAAAAAACAAACTGAACAGTTCTTAGTTAAAAATCATTTAAAAAAATATATATACAAATATGAAAAAAGATAAATAGCGCTAATAAATTACTAAGAGTGCAGGATATGACTACTTAAAAAAATCAATAGAAAAGGAATTGTATGTGCAAGTTTCTTGAGGTAAAATATATATGATATTACCCTCTGTTAATTTTGAATCAAGTGTTGCTCTGTTGCTAAATTCATAATAAATATTTTCTTTGTGTGGTAAGTAAATATACAGATTTCAGAAAAAGATCTTTATATTTTTACACAAATTATCATTTCATAAGACCTGTTATTGAAACATACTTTGTAAGAAATTCAACAAAAATATATGGATATAACTGTTTATTCTTTTAATTAAGTACATTTTTCCAGAAAGGACATGTTGTGAAATTATTAGACAAACCTCTAATAATAGACAACTGTTGTACCATGTATTTTCTCCTTCTAATTACGTACGTTGTGAAAGATAGAAAGTGCGATTTCTAATTAATTACACCTACTAATAGAAACTATTCTTTTGGAATGTCTTCCAACCGAGATTTAGGAGCTGTTTTAGTTAATTGTCATCTTATTTTTTTTAAATTAATATTCATATTGATATTCAACAAAATATCTAAATAAACGATAATGTAAAGATGTGTTTATTAAACTCATTAAAATTTTACACAACGTTCAATTCAAATACGCTACATACCTACCAGCTAAACAAACATGTTTTTTTGTTTGTTTGAGAATCGGGTTTTTTATAAGAATGGTAGCGCCATCTGTTAATCGCAATAGCACTACACTCAAAATTAAACATTGGTCAAAGCATTGCAATGTGAAATAAATTAGAAATGTGTGATTTCTCTTTGATCAACCAGACTGAGCCACAGCAACGCGTAGCAGGGTTAGCTTGTTATAATTGAATTGTTGAATACATTAGGATTTTATTTTGTGTAGGTATTTTTAAAAAGCCAAATTTATATTATAACAGAATAATAAATCGTTTGAAATTGAACGCTTTGAAACTCAAATTTGTGTGTAGACATTTTATATAAATATTAATGAGGAGATAATTAAAATTTTAAATATTCACGCTAAGTTGGTTAAATTTTCTTTGAATTCGTATTTTTTGGGATTCCATATTTTACATGTACTTCAGATCTTTTGCTTCGTTAATAATTTACTTCGCTAAATGTGCTCCACGGGAAGATTCGTGGTCTGAATATTTTATTATACTTAATTTCTCTAAGTATATTTTTTATCGGCAGAGAGTTACCGTACTCGTTTAATTTGAGTCGTGCTCTTTACAAATCAAATCGGCCCTTATAAAGTATCTGGAGTAAGTTTCTACCGCGACAAAAATTAATAAATTTCCTTCCATTCAGAAAAAAATTTAGCTCCAACCGCAAAATAAGATGATTAAGTCTTTTTTCAATTTGACTTACCACTCATAACAAGTACCAGTAAATTTTTCTCCCGAAATGTCCTTAAAGTGAAGATATAACTGTTTTTTTTTCTCAAAGAAATCATTTCTTAAAAATATGTTATAAGTAGATGTTCAATAATATTATAGCATTAATAGGCTTAGGCACTCGTACATAAATTTATTGTTGCGATACAAAATAATATTAATTAATATCGTAACCACCAAAATAATTACCTTTTTATGAGGTCACCGAATGTTTCAAATTCTCTGTGGCTTTATAATTTTTTATGAAAACGATTTCAATCAACAAATATACTTCATCGATTTAAAAGAATAAATATTTAACGTGTTTTTTAACCGGCAATAATTATGTTTTCATATCTTCTTATGCTCATACTTACATTTTTTCCTTGTCAAGGGAGATTTATCACGTGAAAAAAACTTTAAATATTTCAAATGACTCAAATTGTATTTGTTGAAGTTACAAAAAATACTGTATTTGTCTCTCTAGTCAGCAGTGACACCTAGCAATCAACGTGTCCCTTTCTTGTCTTTTTGTTTATATTTTTGACCGCAATTTTTTTTTCTACCCATTCTATTGTTCAATAACACAATTGAAATGCCACATCATTTCTACTTTAGTGAAAAGCAGAACTCACATTAACAAACCAATGATAAAATACAATTTACTGATTCAATTAAATTTACCAAGCCTAATCGCTTGTTTTTTCTATATCTGCTGTTTTTTATATAGTCTACTGTTTTATGAGATGACATATTGAATTGCATTTATTCTGCCTCTTCAATGCGTACGTCAAATTTTCATTGCTTATTTCACATTTGTTGTCTTCATTTAGCTCGTATTCGTCTTGACCCAATCATACTTTTCAAGTTATTCTCATATCCATAAAAACTATGTTCTCTTTCATTTATGTTCAATAACGCTTTTTACCAGATAAATAAAAAGAAATATAGTATGCTTAGTTAACGTAAAATTAACTATAGATAAATTATTGTAACATCCAAAACTAGCTTGTTAGATACTTAAATAATCAAGTCATTTAAAAATATTATTTTAACATTCAAAAAGAACTTACAAATAAGATTTATATGGCAGATGTAACACATATACATTTGAATTTTCCATAAATGTATACATGGGCAAATAAATACAACTTTTAAAGTTTTTTTGACTTATTTCATTATACTTGTGTTTTTACTCACCGAGATTTTTATGTCTACCGGTTTCGAGACGTACCCGTCTCTTCGTCGGGACAATCACTACCACAGCATGCACAAATTAATATTATTAACATTTTTGTAAAAAAATAAAT
Source organism: Brachycentrus maculatus (assembly GCF_059751285.1). Taxonomy (NCBI): domain Eukaryota; kingdom Metazoa; phylum Arthropoda; class Insecta; order Trichoptera; family Brachycentridae; genus Brachycentrus; species Brachycentrus maculatus. The sequence goes on along the minus strand of NW_028280868.1, from coordinate 257,965 downwards.
AAGTTAAAATGACTAACCACAAAGTAAATGCTTTAAATATGAAAAATATTGAAAACACACGTGTGTTTATTTAAATCAGTAAGAATGTCAAATGCTTCTATTTGATTTAACCCATAACTATTGTGGTTATTATCCCACAAAAAATATCACAATTATTTTCAAATGCAGTTCAATTTAAATATTTCCTAGTAAAGAATCATTAACATGATATTAATGTCAGGTTTAAATGCAACATTAAAGGGCCAATCGCACTTGAAGCCGAATTCTAACGTAAATGTTTGATGTTTGGTTTTACATTGACTAAATTATGAAGCTTATACATAAAAATCATACAAGAGAGCTTCTATTATAATTTGATGCACATATTTCAAATTATGAATCGTATTTTTCACGGAAAATATACTTTATACAGATACAACATGTTTGGCATATTTTTAAAGAAATATTTATATTATGTAGAAATTTCCTCACTTAAAAAGAAAGCATTTATCCTTTATTTTTGTACTTATTTGATTCACAAACAGAACATTCCGTCGGCAAAATAGAAAAAAAAATAATACGTCGATATGCTTAAAACAATAAATAAAAAAATTGAAAATACCTTATTACTTATGTTTTTATCTAGCTATGCCCATGATTTTGAAAGACGAATATTGTGTAGAAACTGTCAATTTTTTTTTTTACTTTTGTTTCCCAATGGGATTACCTTTCGGTCCAATAAAAGTAAACTTTGATGTTTTTTTAAAAATCCCTTTTTTAAGTCTTCGATTTTGGAGTTTTGTGTTTTTTTTTATAATGAGTCTAATTACAGTTACACATCAATTAAAGTCCTTACAGCTATGTTAGGTTTATAAAGTACACTTGATTAGTGATCCAGAAAAGTTATTGTGATCATGCAACTTATTCAAATATAGTTTCATAAAAAAATGTAATTATCCATATTTCAAATTTTTAACCAACAATTTTTTTTTAACAAATCATAATCCAAATTAAAGACAAAAATGTCAAATTAATTTGAAAAATATAATATCTTAATGATAAATGATTTAAAAAACAGCAATATATATGTTTTAAATTAAATGCAAGCTTTTTTATACTTATTTAGATAGTTAAATACTCTTAATTAAAATAAAAAACCAAATTTATAATAAAAACTGTGAGACTTGTAAATCCAAGTAAAAAAGTGACGTCGAATAGTAAACCTCTGATCCACAGAAATACATTTCTTGAAGTCTCTGAAATATTTAAAGCGAAAATATCATACACTGAAGAAATTCGAATTGAGGGCAGGTAGAAGCGATATGTAGTTGGAATCAGCCGACATGTTGTAAATATGTTATGAAATAAATTTCAAATTCCAGAATTTTCTTTTTCTAAAATAAAACTTATCAGCAAAATCCAGTTACTGTTAAAATAAAATAACTGTTAAAAAAAATTGTTATTTTGTTATAAAAAATGCAATCTACCTACTAAGAAATGTCAGTGCAAAACTTTAACAAATTATTATCTAGTTCTGAAATATACTTACTGAAATAGCCAAGAATTTTTTTTTAAATATACCTACTTTGCAATGAATTATCCGAAAAACTATCGAAACTGTGTTAAAAATAATTATAAAAAATAATCCTTGTGTTACTACATTACAAAATAAATTTTATTGATGAAGAATTGGTTTCGGATTCACAGCTCGCAGCATCTGGCATCAAGAGATTTTTTACACTGTAACCTCAAGATTATGTTGTAAGTACTCACTGCATCTCATTGTTACGGATAAAATATATTTAACAAAATTATTTTGATTTGATTTACAATATTATATGCCTTTAGACAATAATATTCTTTTAACTCTTTACCATGGAAAAACAGTAACACATTTAGAGGGGTGGGGACTTTTGAAGGGTCATTTCTTTATGTTTACTATATTTTTTATGTCATCAATTTTTTTTCCGGTTGATGTGCTATTCACCTGGAACAAAATACGATTATGGCATTATGTAACATAGTCCCCCGAATGTCGGTAAAGTGCTTTCAAGAAAGACTCTCGGGCTAGATCCCGTCATTCGCAGGATCCAAATCACTGAATTTTTATGACATTTTTGACTCAATTATATAGACCAAATAAAAAGAATGATTTATATTTTTTCATAAAAAAACAAAATAACAAACAACGTTTCGAACAAAAATATGTCCTTGGAGGTGGTGGGGGAATTTTAAATTTGGAATCACGATGTTTACGATTAAAAACAAAAAAAGGTCCTCAAAAATTTAACCAAAAATCTGAATCAATGAGTCAATGAAGAGGAGAATTAATATATTAGTGAATCAGTAAACCAGTGAACCGGTGATTTAATTATCCAGTGACCGATTCAACAAAAAATTCGTTTTTCAGATCCCATCAACGATTCTGTTTAACTGAACGGGTCATCGTTTGTAAACACGATTCGCTAAAGATTAAGATCCGGTCACTCAATCAGAATACTGAAGGAGGCTTTTTAGATTTAATAGTTCCAGAACAACTCCCAGGGTACGTGTGCCCTGTAGCCGGTACCCGGTACCCGAGTGCGAAGAGCGGAGTGCTCGCTGCATAGTTCAGGGAGACGGGGAGGAGTAATGCGCCGCCGGAGACTTCAAACACTTTCCCTCCTCTGTTGTTCCTTTCTTTCCTTTCTCACCAGTCAGCAATACTGGCTTTGTTCTTTTTGACGGAAACGCGAGTTTTAAATCTAAAAAGAAATCTAAGAAAGAAATGTGTAGCGGAGCGTGCTATTATTTCTGCGATAAGAGAAGATATCTTCGGCTATATGAAATTATTAATATCGCGTTTTATTTTGCAGGGGACAAAAATACCAAATTATATTTACACCAAAAGCTCTCGTTTATAAAGTACCGAATCGTTTCTTTATAATATATATATTTAATAACAATTCTGATCGTAAAATGACATGTTTTCGAATAAAGTGTGAAAGAAAGATTATTCTCTATGAGCGATCTTGAACTCTTACGAGTTATATTTCTGCGAGTTTAAGAGCAATTGGAAATGAGGCCATCGAATATACCGTTATAGTTTTAGATAATTAGTAACTCCAACAAATCGGTGAAGTGATAAGATTCTTCCCCTGTAGGGCGTGCAGAGCGCGGAGTACAGAGACCGCGCCATACATTATGCTCTCCTGGCTGCCGCTGGCGGCGGAATTACATTTGTCCCATCATCCTAACCGAGTAGCCCAGAATGAGTCCCCTTCGCTCTATCTCACGCACATACGACCTACCGACGGACTCTTTTCACGTTAAATAAATTCTTTCAATCTGAAAGGGGGCGGATGTTCGCGACCATTGTCGGAAATTCGAGTGGTCGCTTAATTTTAGGTGAAATGAAAAGGTTCCGGTTCCGAGGATTCGGCATTTTTGAGTTTAAATCCGCCTTTCGGTTTTACCGAGCGGATGCCCCTTTGTAAGCTAGCTCGGCCCGTGACGAGTGGAACCTTTCTCCTTCCCCCTCTTCCCTCTCCCCTCTCCCCCTCCCGCCCGCACCCACGCTCTCCATCCACTCCCGGAAAAGCGTTAACAGGTAATGCGGAGTTTTTATGCAACGTCGCATGCTGTAAATTAATTGTTTTTTAATGAAGGAACAAAGAAATGGAAATACCAGAAAAAGAAAAATGGATCAAAAGAACCGCTTTGTGTCGAGATTATTTCGTCGATTGTGGAAGTTCCATTTGCGCATTTTCATTTTATGAGAATTTATTTCAAAATGTTATTTTGATTATTGAAAAGGGTGACTGGAATAACTGAATCGTTTTTACGAATTAAAAGAAAACGCGTTAAGATCTAATTTTTCCAATATCAAAACACAAAAAAGCAGAGGGATAAATATGTATTTATAAATATAAATATACATGTGTATTTTATATATTTATATATTTATATATATATTTATATATATATATATATATATATATATATATATATATATATATATATATATATATATATATATATATATATATATATATATATATATATATATATGTGTACCATATATGAAGGGGAAAAATCAATCAAAGGACGCAGTTATAAATAACTCACCCAATAATAATTTGTTGGATTGGAAATTGAATAACTAATTCGTTATGGCATAGGCATTCTTAAAACATGATTGATAATTTGAATTGGGTCAGTTACTCGTTTTTCTTTTCGTTAAGCTTACAATTTACTCTGTAAGCAAACAGAGGAAGGGAGAGAGTGAAGGACAGTTGATGACACAATATAGAAGTGACGTCACAGCTATCATCTGTCATCCGTCAAGCTGTCAACTGTCAGTCGTCAGCTTAGAATCAGAACTATTGACATTCGTAATTAACAAAATGGGCTTTGTGGAAATCCTATTCACAAAATGTTCGTGATTTTACCGTTTTTATATACCGACTCAGTCATTGGTTGAATTTAAATCATCGTAGAGAAAATGATCCGCCAAATGAAATTTCGAATTCCAAATGAGGGAAATTACTGTAACATGGCTATTCCCATTTTACATTCCCATGGTTATAGGAAGAACTCGCAGATACTTGGATATAACATTTAAAAAACATTGCAATATCTGCGATTGAACGATCATTTAACAAATATGTTCAACACTTTTTAAGTATGGTACGATGTTGGTAATCAAAAAAAAATTATTTAGAAACAAATATTTGTGAACATACTAAAGGTGTATTCATTTATATTTTTATGAATCAGTTTGTTTATCTTTCAATTTTTAAGTTATCCTTAAAAAATGCCGTTCATATATTTATGATTCTTACCTTTTTGTCTTATAAATATTATTTTCATGCTTATGTATTTGATTTGTCTTTTTTTATATAAGTATATGTATTATTAAATGTAATTTTTATATTGTATATTCCTTGGTCATATATAATTTTTGATCTACCTTGATTTTATCATTATGAGCGCTTACACTCGCCAATTTTAAAAATAACTTTATTATCAGTCTAAGAAACAGCTCCGTGTCAAGCTTATGTTATTTTTAAATATTAAAATCGCACAACTTGCTATTTCAACTTTCCAATACAGAAGTAAAAGTAGGGTGACATTTCTCCTTTTTTCAAAAATGTAAGTAATGTTAGTATATTACAAACCACACACCTCTAGTCTACCGCTTTTGAGATTCGAGTTAGTTCTTGGGTCGACCAATAACGCATGTGATTCATATTTTGGGTAGTTTTAAGTATGTAAATAGTACATACATTAGTGGTGAGGTGTAGTACTATTTGTATGCTGGCATAATGATTGTCCTAAGGTAGAGACGGGTACATTTCGCTACCGGTAGATTAAAATCTCGGCAAGTGGTTATATACTATCGTTATTAAAAAATATTTTAAATTTTTAAATAAATTAAAATAATTAAATAATTAAAAATATTTCTTTTAAAATTAATGCTTATTCATTTCAGCTCACTGTGAAATTCGCGATGGCTTCAAGTCATTTTGAAAATATTAACAAATATTAAATCGTATGTTTTGAATACAATTCAAATTGTTTTGAATTTGTAAGTTCTCCTAACAGTGGAAATATACAAAATGATTTTGGACTTAAAAGAACTCCCATACAAAACGAAACAATTACGCTATAAGAATTATGTATGACTTTAACCGATGAATTTGTATATTATTTCATAATTTTATATTATATATACGCGTGTTTATCGAAACCTTATAAACTTCAATTTATAAATATACTTTATATCCTCATATTTCCAGAATTTTTCATTTGAAAAAATCATGCGATTTCATTTACTGAAGTACCTTATTCAAAACCATATTTGATTAAAATAAAGGAAACCGTTTAAAAATAATATTTTCATGGATAAATCTTAAGATGGATAATATAACTATCCATATTGAGATTAAATCATGAGAATATTATTTAACTTTACAAAAATCCAATTTAGTTATAACTAGGTTTCCTAGATAGATGATATGTTTTGAAAACGGAGGTCGTAAATATAATTATCGGAAATAATTTATTGCTGAGTAAGGTATAATTGGGACAGTGAACAAAGAAACCTTAAGATGAATCCGCAGTAAGGGAGGTAATCAATTTATTGTTCTCAAATGGATAGCATGAATGAAGATATAATAGACCGAAAGCTTGATTATTTAGAATCCGAAATCTGCCCATGTCGAGAGTTTGATAGTAAGTTTGATATTAAGAAGACCATTTAAAATATCACTTCACGTTAACAGTTCGAACAACCATCCCTATTATTATTTTTGTCAAAAAATATATATGTTAGATATAATAAAATCGCACTGAATGGGATAAAGGCCGGAGGTATGAGCATGTCTCGTAATTTAAACCAACATTAGTAATATAAACCAGACTTTCCCAAAAACGCCCTTAGACACCCCAAAAAGGGGTTATATAGTTTTTTTCCTTAATATAAATTGATCAAATTTATCGCTTCAAAACTTCAATACACTTACCAAATTTAAAGGGGTTTTGTTATCAAGTCTTATTAATATTGAGAAATCTTAGAAATGAATATCGATGGAAATACTTGAAAATCGATTTGTTTGTTAATTATTAAATATAATCCCTAACTATGAACCTTATTAAAATAGACACCCATAAGTACATCAAAGTTTGAAAAATATTTCCAAGGTTTAATTTTTTCAATTTTATTTTATCTTGGAAATGAAAAATATTTAAAAGATATTTTTTCTTATATAGTAATAAAGATTAATTTGTTTAATACTTATTTTTGGTAAAACCATTTTTTTTAATTATATCCCTTTTGAAATCATTCGGAGTTACTTAATAATAGGAAAAACAAACAAAATAATTCTTTAAAAGATATTTGTTTATAGAAATGAAACTTAACTAAAATAATTTAGGAATAAATTCCTTAATATCTGTAATAAACAATGGTCTGAATAACAGAAAAATTATTGGACGATTTACAAGTTCGCACGTTAGAGAATTTTATTCGAGGAATAAATAAAACCCAAAGTTATTTCTAATGTGAATTTAAGTTAAGGTACCCATGAAAGCATTTAAAATAGCTTTATGTAATACATACAAGTATGTAGGTGTATGTAGCAAATATCCTATAGAAAATAGCAGTAATAAAGTCACGGTAGCTAGGGATTACTACATTACACGTACGGAATGTGAGCTGACACACATATTGTCTCTATCGAGTGGTCGGGCCTCTATTGTAGTGTCGGCCAACATTCCAGAGCACAATGTATGTACATAGGTATCACAAGTTGTACAATACACAAAATCCTTACATGTGTTCTCACACGAGACAGGGACTGTCCTTTCCGAGGGGCAGGAGGCTGACTGTCAGAAGGGACGAACAATAGAAACCACACGAGGAAAAACAATAATGTCAACCGACGCTATTTGTTTAGGTCAATTGTTTTGTATGAATAGAGGAAAACGTTTTTACACGAAGAATAAAGTCGGCAAAATATGTGTTTTGTAATATCTCATTTCTGTATAGCGGCGTTAAACGACGAGTTACGCATGTATGTGAAGCGAAACATTTTCGGAACGTTTGGGAAATATAATAATGGAATATCACAAACAACGGCATGCTTAAGTTTATTATTTGTTTTTATTCGCAACAATTTGAACATTTTACCGAGTGAAAGTTTCATTTTTTCTTTCATTACGGAGAAAAAAGTTCTTTGTTTGAGAGAAAATTTGATTCTACCTTAATTGAATCCGTAAAGTTTCAGTGGATAGTTTCGGAAAAGATAAAGGTAGGAAACGGATCCAACTTTAGGCATTCACTTAGTTATTAGAAATAGGTTTAGCGTACCACCCCATGTTCCAAGCTAAAATGGCCCTTCACACATCTGGTACTAAAGCCGACGGAGAAGTTATGTAAATAGTTAAACAGGTCGAGAATGGCGTGACAAGGACCCACACGACACTGGAGGATATTTGACAGTAAAAACACAGACAAATTAACGAAACTATTCGCATATATCTACATATATAGCAATGTGGCACTTCTAGGGGAAAACTAATTAAACTTTAGCTCGACCCGCTGTATCCTAAACAAACCTAAAAAGCGTTTATGGTACTACCTCACATTTTATTTTTTATCATGGTGAAGCGTTCTTCATCAACGCGCTATTATTCATAACATTACTCTATGTACAAAGTTAATCTGAATATTATATGGTCTCATTATATTTTACATTTTAAAATGAAAAATAACACAAATACTAATAATAATATAAAATATCAACTTTATGCTTTGTGTTTTGTCGTGAACTTGAGATTATTAAAGGTAACCAAATTTAATTTAAAACTTTGAATATCATATATGTTCTGAAAAAATGTTTCTCAAATTTTGATTTATCAAAAAAACTTATTTTCCATTTTTAGTACAAACAAAAATATAGGTGTTATTTTAGAAATGCCTACAAAGTTATTTTATTTTTGTCAAAAAGTGAAGGATACTCCACCTGCGTTTAGCGGATTGTAATGAATAAACGATGCGAATATTTTCCAAATCCATTCAGTATTATTACCATCATAAAGATTTATTTTCCAATAATGGATTTAGTTGTCACATCGCGTTCACGAAGGTGCAAAAGTATAATTTCTAATGTGAATTTCAAACCGAGCTAATTCGATAACCGAAATTATTGGCAATTGGAGAAGCGGTCATTTTAGCAATTTTCCATTGGATTAGAGAGAATAATCGCTGCGGGGAATCATATTGACCCCGGGTGAGGTCCGCGGTGAGGGTAGGAGGCCAGGGTGGGGTGACCTCAGATGTTCAAGGGACTTTTACTGCCTGAAGGTGGCGCCATACTTCGGCTGGATATTATATCATAGCTGTGAAAATTAAAGCTTTAGCCAACATTTTAAAACATTTGGTATGTACAATAAAACCCATTCTGGAACCTGTACACCCGGCGCGATTTAATCGCTTCCGATTTATCGCTTCACGTAGCGCAAAATATATTCAAACGATTTGCATTTATAGAATTACAAGCTTTTCTACTCGATCATTAATCTTTTAGTTCACTTACTTTGGGAAAACGTTGTTAGGGTAGTAATCGTCTCGATTCTGCGAAACGGTCCTTACGTGACATATAGGGCGATATTTTATTCCATCAAAACACCATAATCTTGAAATAATCGTGATATAAACTTTTCTCATCTCTTTTTCACATATTGTAATACTTAACCAAATAGATTAGTCCACCTCCATAACTACTGTGCTGAAGGTCCCAGGTTCGATTCCCAGAGGGGGTGAAAATTAAAATTGGTGATTTTACACTCAAATATTTATTAATATTACATTGGACTGGTCCCTGAAACACAGTAGTGATTACTTTCCCTTCATGTAAGTAACGATCAATATAAAATTGCGTCAATACTATGCAGTACCCTTTGCACCATAAGATGCGAAGAGTAAGAAAAATACCAAATTGAAAAAAACTGTTTATCATTTTTGTTAAGAGCAATCATATAAGTTAAAATTGAGATGAAGTCTTCGCTTTGACTCAGCCCTAGGTTGCATATGAAATTTTTACACTACTATGCATATTGGTATCAATTTTTTGATTCGCGCTAACGGTCCCCTGACCCCCAGGGGTTCATTGAAATTTTAACGAAGATAAAGAAGAATGTAGAAACCTGGGTATTTACAGAGCTTACGAACTGGTAAAGGCTGGTTTGATTGATCACTTTATACAAGTGTATCATTCACCATTCCACCCATGATTGATAGCCACACTTGTCGAATTTTGGAACTTATATATATTATGTAATCAAGTCTGAGTTCTATGGTCGAGGTAATAGATAAGATAATTATTTTTGAAAAACTTATGAAAATGTGTGTAAAACTCTCCACAAATTATTTTACAAACTGGGAGAAGCCTAAAAATACGATTTTCAATTTTTATTAACCTTTAAATTTTACCAGTTATTTTATTCACAATATTTTGATTGTGTTAAATCTATGTTCGAAAATCTGGATTTGTTTATTTAGTTCAGTAATTTATATTGAAATCTCAACATACGTGAAAAAAATATGGAAATCTGGAAATTTACAGGGCTTTCGATCTTTCATAGTCTGTTTGAAGTGATTACTTTAAACACGTGTAACATTCACCATTCTACCGGTGATTTACGACAACACTACTAAAATTCTGGAACTTATGAAACCTAAGTGTCCAGTTTTTTTGTTGTTGCATAAAGCTAATATACTTAAGTACGAGACTGTATTTTTTTTCTCATTAAAACAATATAAAAGCCATTTTAAACTTTTAAATTCCCATTACTTTCCTTATCCTTTCTTTTCAGAGATGTAAAAAGTATTCATGGAGGTTCACTGTTTATTCAAAAGCTTTACGTAACAACGGTGTAACATAGGTCATTGTTAGGTGTAAAATATAACACACGAAACAAAAGTCAAAGTGCGAATATGAAGGAGTTGGGCCTTGAATATGTAATGAATGCCCCTATTATTTTTTGTTCCCTGTAATTTCCTTGCCCAAGTGTGCGCGTATATTCCGTATGTGCTGAGTATTATATACCATGTACTCACATTCGTACATTCTAGAATACTTTAATAGTCTAGAAAGCCTAAACTTAAATCTTTACCTCGCTTTTGTTATTTTCTGGATTCACGCGAAATGATGGGTGTACGAATGCGAAGGTGGGCGAACACGTAGGGCACGAGCTTCATTTATTATTCGGAACCTACTCGATATTTTACTATGGCGTTATCTATATTAAATCCTTAATACTAAGTACCAACTGATATTCTGTACATAAAAGGGACAGAGCAGTAGACCAACCCATCTCGCCAGATGATCTCTATCAATATTCCACATGCCCAATAACATCATTTCCTCGGTACACCTTTCTCTAAAATATCACATGTCACTTCCTGTACCGTAGTGTCCGCGTGTTCATTTTACCTAATTAGGGTACAAAGCTTCTACAAAGCAGACTAGACACTGGATACTGAATACACTATTTACAGGATATTTCACCTTGCTATTATTTTAATTAAATTTTTATTTTTTCATTCACAGGTTTCATTAAAACAGTTACATTGTTCATAAACATTTATAATTTCCATAAATATTAATAAGTTCCTTATATTAACGAGAATCAAGTAACACGTAGGTAATTCTAATTTATGAAAATAATATTTTAAGTTGATATTTCGAATAAATAACCTTAAATGTTCTGTATCACGAATACTTATTTAAATTAACATTCGCAATTAATAATACGCGTGCTCCAAAGGTGACGTAGTAATAATAGATTTGTGATTTCTTTGTATACAAAAACTGTTATTGAAAATATGATCATGAAAACCTGTCATTTCGCAAAACATCTCAAAAAATGGGAAAAAAAAACATTCTTATGTGTTTGACGAAGGAACAAAATAGTATCGCGGAAAGTAAATCAGGAAGAAAACAGGTGTGGGGAACAGACGAAACGGACTTATGGAAATCTATCGTAAGCCATTTCCGACGAGCGAATGTGTTTACAAACACTTAGTTCGCTTCCTGATACCCTGGTATCAGTACGTACGCGCTGCTCGGTTCCACCATGTTGGAACACATCAAACCCCGTGCACTTTCCCACACGTGTTACTCTGCATAATGGAATACTTTTCCATTCAGTAGAGACAAATGATCTAATTTTCCGGCACTCTGCTCGCAAACGACCGTGACATATATACACGTGTACACGCGTATTTATCCTGGAGCGCGTAACTCGCGAATTACGCCATTTACATAATATATATCGGAGAGGATTAGATCCTTCTTATTTATTTATAGCCGCGGGCACTTCTCGCGCTCTGCGCTGTACTGGCGGGCCAAAAACTCGGGACCATTTCGGATTAGGGATCAACCCTGAGCACGCGCAAATAGCGCATTACGAATCATTGGCAGTGCTTCATCGCTCCATTGTCTTCCTTATTGTACCTTTTAATTTTTAAATGGGTTTATTCATTTATTGATGGTAATTTTAAACGAAATAACTTGAAAAGTAGATGACATATTAATCCATAATCGATAATCCATAATCGATAATTGGACAATTATGGAGAGTGAAATTTCAATGACGTGTCACGTAAGGAAGTGGAGCAAAAGAGAGCTACAACATACTACAACGACTACTTATGTAAGTCTTTTTTTAAATAATACTCGCACATTGTTTTTGTTCTTTCGTGAAACAGGTTGCCAACTTTACCTAAAGGCACAAGAAGAAAATATACTTGCTGTTTTGACTCGCATGTTTGACATATTGGGTCATATAAAATGTCTCCAGATATTTTAGAACAAAAAATATCTTCAAATTTTCAATTTCGACATATCCAAGGCAAACAAATATGAAATAGGGAAGTTCGTTTTTGGATTCGAATTTATAAAATTAAAATAACACATATTTTTTTAGGAATATCGGTAATTGGAAATTACGAACGCTGCAAAGTAAAAAATTAATTGTGAAAAAGCAAAAAAAACTTGATCGTGTTAAGAGTAATTATACTGACTGTTAAAGGTAATAGTGGTATAAGGGAGGTGGTAAGCTACCTGGCAAGGTAGATTTAGTTCCTCGAGAATTGGAGAGAGGGGAAGATCAGGGGTATGTAAACAGCGGAGCAGGTGCGTGCAATGTCTCGCCTTGTAAACCCAGGGGGCGCGAAATAACGCGACCATCGTAAAGGATAATGGCTGTGAATACGTCTTCAAATTTTATTTAACATTTTTAGCCGCGTGAAGAAATTCATTCTTATGGCTAATTGAGCGGAGGCGTAAAGTATTGGCCCCGTAAATAGCAATAAATGGAAGAAAAGAGGGTTACTGGAGTAATGGCGTGTAGACCCACAGCTGTCGCCGGACGGGTCCACTACGATATATTGCGGGTTCGGAAAACAATCAATTATGATCGGGTTATCCACTCACATTTGGAAATATTACCGTCCTAGTTTTCCCACTCAGCGTACATAAATATAATGCTGGAGCCTTAAATAATAAACATCAATCTGTGCAGTATAATATAACACTTATAAACGATTTTTAACATGTTCTATAGGTATCTTACCACTCTTTCCTACGTGTCAGGTCCGTGCCCAAATCACTCCAACTAGTACCCTGGACACATTCCATCAATAAAGTTTTTTAACGGACTGTCAGGGATTTTTCTCATAACCAAGAAAACTGGATTACACTCTTTTTACACAAAGCTTTTGAGACAAAACCTGGCAATTAGTTTCATTTATTTATTACACGTATTAATTTTTATGAGTTATTAGTCAATATAAGTGTGTCCCTTGTTTTACCAATAATTTTCATTTTTGTTTTTATCTTTAATCTAATAACTACAATCTTATTTTCTGACTTGAACCTTGTCATTTTTAAGTTCATTTTTTTCTATTATTTTGCAAATATGGAACTTGTACATAAATGGTTACCTTAAAAACTATTCTGCTCGATGATCATCTGTTCCGACCTTCGCAGACAGTGAATCATTTATTTCTATCAATATACTGTTTTCATCACAAAAAATCTTTCGTCAGCAAACTAACTATATCTATACTGATTTCATGGTTTCATATTGAATGTCATCTTCATAATTGAATTAAACCACGAAAATAATGCAAAAAAACTTGAAAACAAACGATTTATTATGAAATAAACAACGGTTAAAATGTTTCTGAGGATTTGGATTTTAAAAAAAAAAACACCTTTTTAAATTTACTTAAAACCGATAAACCTAACTCACATTTATTACAATATGTACGCGTAAAAATAGCTTAAAGTTCTATAGCTCTCTCAAATCATATTATTTTTTATCTTACTCAATTCTATTTAAACCTTATTTTACATATTTTTTTGTTTTTCTAGAAATTTAATTTCAAGAAAAATGTTTGTTTTTTTACAGGTTTTTTGTCACAGAGAAGGTAGAACAATAATAATACATTCATCACAAGGGTTTTCGTTTAGGTTTTTCAATATCGAGAGTATGGTAAACTTGTAGAGGTAGCTTTACGGCGGGAAATATGATATGACGGGTTACGTAGTCGGGAAGAGGTTGGGGGTTAGGAGAGGGAGAAATGGGGGAGACGTATCCCCAGAACTAGAATGGATAACAGTTGAAGGAAAAAGTTTGAGAAATATCAGGTAAAGGTTTTGTGTCCATCTGAGACCTGTTGATAGTAAGACGTACTAAGGATCACGATGTATACTTATGGGAGGTAATTTTTCTGGTGCTAAAATACATTTTCAGATGATAATGATTTATTTTCGGGACTGATCCATTTATACCTTTTCAACCCTTAGTATTGTGTGAAATTTTGTCAAAAACATTTTATACATTCCAAATACTTTACTCGTTAAAAAAATATACTCATAAATGATATTTGAGTACACAATCATTCACAAATAAATTACTTGAAAAACCTGTGCCGTAACCTATTTATTTTATTTTAATAATTGTAAGTAATTTATGTAGCGTCTAAAAGTAATGATTTAAGATAGAAATATATATACCTATATAAGAAAAACGGTGGGGGAAGCAGAGTCGCCGTATTATTGCGCCTTCATCGGTCTATTTGGGCTGGAGCTTGGTCAAGATGTTGGATAAGACGCCTCCCTGAGCCGTGAGCGATGTTCACTGATGAACTGTGGAGCTTCTTGCTATTGTGTTTGGCCACCTGCAAATGGCAGGGGATGATCCTGGTCTTCTTGTCTCTGGCGACCTCTATATACAGGTACTCCATGACGGCGCCTTCTCTTGAGCAGCCTTTGGAAACTGAAGATCTGAAATAACATTTGCAAAGTTGAAAGTTTACATTTTTACTAAAAAGAGGGTTTCAAAACGCTGCACATTTTTCTAGTGCCAATTTTATTGGTTGTCCTGGCAAAAAGTGTTAAAACCAACTTATAATATCTAGGCATTTACGAGGCCTACGACCGTCATTGGCTGGTTTATGATTATGATATGATTTACAATCACGCTACTCCAATTCTTGGAACTTTTATATAAATTGTTCAAATTCGAAACAAAGTACTTGAATTCACTAGAATTTCACTAGAGACATCTATAGTGAGATGAAAGAAACTTTTTATGTAGCAGAAAAACTTTCATTCATTATTTATGTATTTTTTAAATTTGTAAACTAGTATTTGAACACACTCAAAATGTTCAAAGGGTCAAAGAAAAGTTATGTTTGTGTATGTATTCAAAAAGGATGATGGAGTAACGACCTATTAAGTCACTTATCAAATAAAATATAAACAATAAAAATGTTTTAAAGGCTTAATGAAACCGAAATTTGGAAAATGTTTCTTTTTCCTTTTCAGTTCAAACTGCTTTTAATTCAAATAGTTCTGAAGATAACGTACATTTGACAGGCAACTCTTCAAAAACTAGAGAGCTCCACATCCAGAGACAAATATGATAGAATATTATACTTAGAGGCGTGGAATTTATATCTAGCTCGTGAAAATATCCACGGGGTTAAAATATCAGTACACAAAAGAGATTTATTATATTTTAAACCAGAGGCAGAGAACTATTTTGAGAATAACTTTATACTTCAAATTAAAGGGTACTTAATTTGTATCTCTTTAAAACTGAAATATTCCGAGTCTTTAATAGAAGTCTAAATGAAGTTTAAAATGAATCACCCTTATTCAGTTACAGTCGACAATCAGTCTAGTGTTTGGGCCATTCTGCTCTGATTTGTGTTAATTTATTCCGCCCTCTGCTTCTCTAATCAGATTATGGATCCCACCGCAGTTTCTACTACTTCACCTTATACATCTGCATTGGACGTTCCGCTCTTCACCCCTTCTCCGCCCCTTGCACTTCCCTCCGCAAACCGTGAACCTTCATCCTTGACTTCTAGGAAAACAAACAAACGGGCTGAGTTTCATATCTGAACTGCAAGCAATTACAGACTTTTACGAGGCAGACTTCTGTCCTCATAATTAAATAACCCTTTATCGTGTGTTAATATGTTTACGTAATAATATCTGAGTTATAGTTTTAAACGCGTACAGAGTTTAACAGTCGAAAGAAATTAATTTGCGCACTGTGCAGTTTGGTGTAATGTTCCATTACTTCAATCAGTCATTTCAAGCGAATTGAATATTTATATTTATTACAGTTGGCAGGAACCTTTCACATTTTCACGAATAAAATTACGTGTTCAAAATTCATCGGTTAAAACTTCATAATAAATAATAATAATAATGAAGGATGATTTATGACGTGTCCTTTTTCTAAATTATCATTTCATAGGCGCTAAACAAAGAACGTATGTCTAAATGAAATTATTGTTCTTGATAATAAGATTTTAATTGAATATATTAATATGAATATTGTAATATTTTTATTATTAATTTGTTAGGTTTGCTACGAGTTTTGAATGTGAATACGTCGCTCTTACTCTCTTTTCTAGACACTTTAATTCCGTAATCATCAATGATTGCGAAGTTTTAATATGTATTATGTATGTTAATAACAGTTGAATGTAAATCCTAAAAAGGAAAGTTTTTAATATGAGCTGATATTTGTCAAGATTTCGAATTTTCTTACTATATTCGGAGGAAGATTTTTCTTTGCTGAAGGACCCGCACCAAATTTTGTATTTCTACATCCCAGCAGTCTACCGATTCCTGAATCAGTAGCTGACCATGTTGCCTGTCGAGCGTTGGTTACATAAGAAATAATACACGCGGGTGCTTTATTATAGAGCGTTTCAGTCTTCAGTCTAGGAAATTTTAAAACTTTTCCTTTCCGGACATCATGTAAAATAATAACATCTGAAGTATTTACTTACAATTGTGAATTTATTTCGAATTGATTTTCTGACATTTCTATTCTATTTTCAAAAACATATTTGTCTCTGTTAATGTATTAATACAACCTTGTATGATAACAAAACGACCTCATGTGGGGCTCAATACGGTATTTGTTAACAAAACTTTGAGTAAAATTAAATAAAAAATTTAATTAAAAAAAATTAAATTTCAGTATTTAAAGAGTCGGAATACCGAAAATATTACAAGCTAGATTTTGTTTATAAATTTCTTACTTTCTTACAGAAAATCTGCAGAATGCTGTTTTTAAAGTGTTTTATTTTTATCAGAATAATTAATAAACGTAATTTTTTTTATAAGAAAAATTATCTTTGTTCTCAGTTCACAAAAAAATACCATATATAAAAGTACAGATTCTCAACATTGTCGTCTTTCTTAGTCCGGTTATCGTTACAATCTTTCGCAGCGTATCTAGTTTTAAAAAGAAGAAGGGATCTAACTAAAAGTTTATATTTTATTGTTCTTCTAGTTAAACTCATTATCCCGATAAAGGTACACTTTTCGTGTCTTTTTGAAAAAGATTAAAATAATCAGTAACCAGATGGCGTAAAACTACATGACATAGAACATAGAACATATATTTTTTTTAAAACAAGAACTTTATACATAATTTTATGTCTAATATTTTTATTGGTACATAATACACGTATCATTTAGTTTTTATTTATTTATTTGGTACTTTTTAAGAATAACCTACTGACCCTCTATTTTAAAAACTTGTCTCCAGGTAAAAAAGTAAGTTTATGGAAATTTAATATTTTAACAAATATGTCACAAACGCACATACCAATTGAAAAGAAATGTATCCTTTTTGCAGTAGTAGAGAATTCAACTTGTGATGCCAGTTTCGTAGTCAAGCATCTATCCAAAAAAGCCACAGCGCCTGTATAAAATAGTTTTCTAAGGGTAATATTTCAATATTCTTACATTTTCCTTCAATAATTGAATGGTTATTCTTATCTGATTACTGTTTTTAACCTGTGATGTAAAATAATATTATATGAATAAAATATTGCTTATTTAGTAAAATAAACATGAATGATTTTTTTCATGGTGTTGATTTAGTATTATGCTTTATTATTTTCATTCCCCTAAATTGTCGTAAGATTTTTCCTCTTTCAAAATCATGTTTTCTAATACAAACTTAACAAAAAACAGCTTCACTCACTTTATTACCGTATCCTGTGACTTTTATAAAACGACTGTCTGAATATGTTTTGTACACAATACTTATAGGTTCAACAAATCATTATTATCCACGTGATTACCATAGTCGTTGTAGCTTCGTATTCTTTCGTTCAATTTGACTGAGCGGCGCTAATTTTAGTAGCTCTTGTATTTCAAGAGGTCCCGAAGGGCTCGTGGAAAACACAACAAAAACTCCGAAGCGGGTTGAAGACTTCAAAAATGACCCCGTTAAAGGGAGCGCAAATAAAGGAAGCGAGAAGGCCGGGGGACGAGGAAGGGACCAGGGGGCGAGAGCAGAATCCTAAGAGCGAAATGAAGAGATAAGTCGCGCCCCCGGCAAGCGAAGGTACTCGAACAAGCCGAGCTTTGTTAATAAAGTGTGTCTAGCGAGAGTCGTGCCGGTGTGCCGTATCCGCATACTGTACATCGAATACTGTCTACGAGTACACCCGAGAATAAGGACCATAATACCTACTAAGTGTGCTGGGAGACGCGACTCAACGGACAGAAACCATTGTTGTTTTTGTTACACCGATCATTACTCAAACTTCAAGTCGGCCAGGACGATTTGCATACAAATGTTTCATTAATCTTTACTTTATTTTAGACGCTTTGGTATTAAAGTATAACTCTTAATAATTACAATTCATCATACCCTTTATTTTAAATAAATTGTACTTCGTAAAATATAACCCTTTCTCTAAGTTTTGTCTATATATAATTTACGAAATTACGAGATTAATAAAATGATATTTGCTTCGACCTTGTGTGAAGATAACAAAGTTTGTATTTTCCCTAAAACACAATAGATGAGAAGGCTTTCTTAAGAATTTCGGTTTTCCTTTACCTTTGAACAAGATACTTAGAAGCCTTTTTGAAAGGTTTTGCATACGTCACGGTGGTCAATAACGGTTCGTTTACTTTTGAACATGAAAGAATAAATAACATTTTGTACATACGTGGGAAGGAATATTTTACTCTTTGGAAAATCAAAAGTATTTTTTCTTACAGAATTCCAAAAGAAATCATTTTTCGAAAATTCCCTTTGGTTAAACCCTTGACATTATGTACATCAATATCCACGCTCATTCAAAGCCTTTTATAACTCAAATATATTCTTTGAGAAGTCGGCATTTTTACCCCTAAAAATTATATCTAGTCCTTTTCAGACATTTATTATTAATTCGACGGAATTATCTCGTCTTCTTTGACACCCAATATATGCTTGGAGTTTTTGAGATGTTTAACTTAATATAATTCTATAACTTATTTTGTTTCCTCTATTTTAGATAGAGATTATATAACAAGTACTGTTAAAGCTACGAAGGCTGGCATTTGCTCAAATTCACCCTCAATTTAGGTGTTGCGTTCACATTGAGCACATTTGTATTAAATTTCAAACACGTTTTCCAAAAATATTTCCCCACCATTAGGTATTCAAAACGCATCCATTGATAAAAAGTAATCAATTGTATCAGTCCTCGTGACGTGACGGCGGAAGGAAGGAGTTGACAATATTCATTGCGTCTCCCCTTAACTGACAGGAAGGACATTATTGCTTCCCCCTCTGCCGCCGATAGATCCAACGTGTTGAGTGACAGTTACATGAGTTACTTGTTCAATTCCGTCTCGCTACGCCAAAGAGGAGAAAAGATGACGTCACGTATGATTCTAATACTGGAGAGATGATAATTTATCCAACACCTGACTGACAGAAACCGGAACCTACTCGCTCAATATCTTCCTGTTAGCAGCGAAAATTTATGACTTCATCATACATTATGTATTTCCTTAACTTGCTTTAATCATCCGGCAGGTTTTCAGCAATGAAAAATACAAAACATTATAGGCTAACTAATAAATTACTATGTTTATAACTTGCTTACATTTTAAGTGTTTTGAGACAAGTTAGATAATGCAGATAAATTTAGGAAAATATATATTGGTATTTACTATTATTTATCTTAAAAATGTTGAATTTAACTGTTATTTAGAATATTCTTCACATTACACTCAAGTACTAAAATAATTTAATTTTTAAATGGTTTAATTCAACTTTTGTTACGTAAAAATGTATTTTGTTAACATTAACATTTGACCCTTCACCTTGACCTTCATTCATATTTAAAAATAATATTTTTACTCGCACTATCACCGGTATGTTAAATAAATAATAAACAAATTGTAACACAAAAAAATAACACCTGTTTGTATTTTTACACAATCCATGAAATGTCAATCAACAAATTTTTTTATCTCATAACGTTAATAAAAAGCTTCAGATCAAGGAATAACAGAATAATGCAGGGGTTGTTCAAGATAGTGGATAGTATTCTCCCGTCTGTACTATAATAGTTCCTTTGAGCAGTAAATTCCAAAGTGAAGGAACATGGGAGGCCATTATTGGCTCAGAGGTCGGAAGATATATGGACAACCATTTACCCTCCAGAGGAATGCACCGAATTGTCTATCGATCTTCTACACAACAGAACTGTTGACTGTATTCTATATTGCTTCCACTTCTAACTGATTCCTCTCGACAGACGTCTAATTGCTAACAGATTTGTTTACTGCGATTAATTGTCGGTGTCTTATTAGTAATTAGACTTGAATTAATGGAAACATTAATATTTTTTTTAATTAAAAAAATTACTTAGTTTGTATTCATCTTCAATTGTCCATAACTTAATTTATTAATTGCCAATGAGTGAGGTGGGCACCTTATAGAAGAGGCAAGTTTGATCAAAGTTGTCGGGAACCATGCAAAGTACATGGTCTGTATAACTTCAGTCGTGAAAAAAAACCATACATATAAACAATGAAAGTAAAAAATTGTATTAAGGTGAAAATTCGTTTGGGATCTCTTTCGATAAATATTATTGCTTGAATACGTAAATGGCATTTGGTGTACTATACAGAATACATATAAATTGAAAAATCAAAGTGTTGGTATATTTTCTCGATGTTTTATTGCGCAATGAAAAATCTTGGGCAAGATTTAACGACACAAAAAGAAAGTTAAATTTTTGAACATTTTGTCAAGATAAAGTAGTATAAAGGGATGGAGTCCGTGTTCCATGTGTAGCATGTGAGACGAGAGGATAGTAAAACAGATATATGGGAGGGTTGTGCATGGAATAAGAAATGGGAAACGTCCGAGAAAACAAGACATGACCAACTTATTCTGAAATACGGCAACGTAAAATGATTTTCTTATTACTTTTATGTACAAATAAATATCTACATTCAAAGCGATGCGCGATGCTGCGCATTTCAATTCAAACAGTTTTTACATATCAAAAACTTATGAAAAATATATGTTTTTATTTTATAAAAAAGAGACGATGGTACATTTTTCATCAAGCAAACATTTCAATAAGGTCTACACTTCCATTCATTTAGGCCCAAACATTAATTTATTATTTTTATTAGAATATTATTTCGGTTCAATATATTATTAAAATATATAGTGCAAATAAAGAGAAAAACTAATGCTTTCAAAGCAATTTTCACTACCGACCTACTTTTATTAAGTGATATTTAATAAAATTTAATGATCAATTAAGTAATATTAAAGACAATATATCACCAAACTCCCAAGATGTGATAAAATTACTTGTGTGAAATAGGCATAAATTTCAACGTTCTAACAAAATTTAGAATTAACCCATGTTTAATAAAATGAGGATACTGTCATGGTTCAAATAAACGAATTTTACTCAAAAGCTTTATTTTCTACTGTTCATCAAAAAGAAACGAAAAAGCATATAGTTTGAAGTATAATACTGTTAAAATTAGACCCTGAATTACTTTTAAAAGTATGGGGAGTTTTTCTCGGTCAGTTTAGTATTTTTGGAGATTTTATTCATTATGTGCAAGTGCATATATAAAAAAGACTCGTTTGATACTTATTTCTACAAATTGATGACTGAATACATCTTGATATTTTTAGAGAAAATTGATGAAGTGATTTTCAGTTTTGACTAATATTCACTGTCTTACCCAAGTGTTCCACTCAAGAATATTACAATAATATACAAACCAAAAATATTTTTATAGAATAATTATGATGATTTCTATGTTGATATCTTCAAAACATTTATGAAACAAATCACCGATGAAATGCCTCACGCCCGATGTTACTCAAGCCAATCAAATTATACGTGTAAACGTTTTATTGGAATCTTTTTATGAATAAATTATTATAAGTACTAGCAAATCAGAGTTTATCCCACATTATAGTTTTCTATCAAAATATCCAAAATCTTCTCAGGGATGGATGTATTTAAATCCATCCCCGAAGATGACAAGGTTGCTAAAGAAATCGGTGGGAGAAAAGAACTTAAACCGATGGTCGTTAAAAACATTGTTTCAGTTTTATTTTATAAAGTAATTCAACTAATTATACTTACCAAATTAAATATTATTAATCGAAAATAAAATCAGGAATTACAAAAGATGTTTTTTTGGTTTTCGTAAATATCAAATCATATCTCATACTTAAGTCATCACAAACTATTTATTATTTAGTATAAAGAACTAAAGCACCAATCAATAACAGTATAAATATTGAATAAATACTACACTTTTTTTTGTACAGTTCGTCTTGTATTTATTTGAAGATGCTCTCACTCTCTCTCATTATCTCTCTCTCTCTCTCTCTCTCTCTCTCTCTCTCTCTCTCTCTCTCTATCTCTCTCTATCTCTCTCTCTCTCTCTCTCTCTCTCTCTCTCTCTCTCTCTCTCTCTCTCTCTCTCTCTCTCTCTCTTCTCTCTCTTTCTCTCTCTCTCTCTCTTTGTCTGACTTATTATTCTTTAAAAACATTTTTTATATCACGTGTATGATCCTGCACGCGTATTTTCAAAAAAAAATCTAACCAGCTAATCAACCATGCTTATTCTCCGTACTATATCCTCATCAACAAAAAGTCTTTTCTATGGGGAATATGCATTCGACCTTGACTAAGAATAAACCTTACTTATTCAGCACTACACCCACAAAATTTTAAACCCTAATTTAATCGTATTCTGATATTATTTATCCTTATATTTAGATTTTTTTACCCCAATTACGGTTAATCTTAACAATCAAAACTGAAGTAGAAAAAAACTTTAACCTGGTTTTCATTTATGTTTTCTAATATACACAATATTAAACGTATATGTATTTAATATTAAACTATCAATTTTCTTTATTTTTATTGTTTCTAAATCAATTTATAGACATTTTTAAAAGCAGGTAATGAAAAACTCCATTGTATTCTTGTATCCACTGAATGTTATGCAAATTGCCTATACGATTGGTAGGCGTTAATTTTCCCATTCGTCATAAGGTATATTCTTTCGATTGAAGATTAGGTGTATTTTTAGTTGTTTTACTGTAATACCCTGAAGCGTTTTAAATAAGGTAAAATATGTGTTTCAACAGTTCGCATTTCAGTTAAAAGTACCATTTGGTAAAAACGAAATATTTTTTTCAGTTGTTGAAAATGAAATATGCCATACAATAATAAGTGGTTAATAAGGCATTTAACGTACACGAGCTACGTGACCTATCAAGAAGTAAAGTAAGCTATGATTATCGCAGGTATAAACGAGTTTTGTGTTTGAATCATTAGGTAATAACGTGTATATTATCAAACTATATCAAGAATTTGTAGAAACACGATGGTGTTACTTGGCCATTCATTAACCGACATGAAACTTTACTTATATATTTTTACTATGAGAATTTGCATAAAAAGTTTTGAATTTTGAAAAATTATAGATCTTAACATAATGACTTTATTTATAAAGTACAGTAGTGTCTTCAACATTTGTTAATTGCACATCACATACTTTTAATTTAAGTGATAGGCCCAATTTATTTAAATACTACATGTACAGTTGGTATATATTTGGTATATAACAGTAAAACTTTGTTTTTAGTACTTAAGTAATTTTTTTATAAAAAAGATAAATTTATATTAAAAAACCAAACGAAGATTGAATTTTTTGTTGATTTCTTTTATTTTAAACGATGAATTCTGTTCATAAAAAGTTATCTTTTGAAAAAACAATAAAATAAATATCGTCTTCTTTGCTATTAAATAATTTTTAATCACGAACTTCACATACGATGTTTGAAAATTATGCGGAATGCATCGAAACACGTATCACAGTAGATTTTAAGAAATGGTGATATTTACCAAGTAAAACTTAAATTAAAATGGATTGATTTTACCACACAGTGACTGCCGAATCAATTAATGAAATTATATTTTTCTCTTTATATCTCTTAATTTTAAAACTTATTAACTAACAAATCAGAGAGAATAGAACGCCACACCACTCTGTCTTTGCAAACATTTTTCGCCTCTTCCACGTTCATGCATCTCTTTGTACATAAGAACTCATAATATTACTGTCCATATATATTTGTGCTAGTGTGTTTTTTCTCATAGAAATTTAAATAATAACAATTAATCATACAAAATAAATTAATAAATTGACTTTTTACAAGACAAATTTACGTTCACGAATTATTGGTGTCGCAATGTTTTTTATCCGAATGAGAAATATTTGGTGTTCTTCAAAACTTAAACACTTCTATCTATCATCTGGTTGAATGTTAAAAATAACCACATCTTTGTAGCATTTTAAAAGCCTAAAAAATAAAATACTAAAATTAATTGGTGTCTCACAAGAACATTACAATTTGAAAGAATGGAATATAAAAGTTTTGAGCATTTGCAGGTCTTACGGCTTGCTGACGGCTGACTCAAGAAATAACGTCATACAATATTGTAACGTTAACCATGATATTTATATTTCATAATTACAAGCGGAACTCTTTTCTTTCTTCTTCATTACATATCATTCTTCAGTAATTATTTTCCTGTTCAAAACGCTCGATTATGGAATCAATTACCTGACTTCTTCATGTGAAAATGCACTTTCTCTGATGAAGTAAAAAAAACGCCTGAAACATTACCATATATTGTTGCAACCCTAAGCAAAACACCTTTTCATTAATCCTTGGTTTCCTGTACCTCTCTCCCCTCAACTCGTTACCTGATCCCACTTCTTTTGCCTTCCTTACTTTCATAATTTTTCAGTTCACTGAATATTGATTGTTGTAACTATTTGCTTATTTATCTTCTTACCCTTATCCATACCCAAGTCAAATGAAACACAAATACATGAAATAAATAAAATAAAATAAATAAATACATGAAGGCAAGGTGATCACTCCTGCGCTTTAGAGACCAGTGCAGGGTAATTTTAAATAAATATTAGATTAAAAATCACTAATATTTATGTATACCCTCCCCCCTCTGTGAATCAAACCCGAAATTTCCAGCTAAATACGGTAACCATAACACCATGGAGACCGATATATTTTTTTAAACTTATTTTAATGTTTATTTATTTTGCAATTATTTGTAATTTTAGTTTTTTTAAATTGATTCTTGTAAATCACTATCTGCTCTCTAATTGAAATCGGTTGTGTGTGGCTTAAACTTTTGAACGGTTGGCTGGAAGATATTGCTTCTTAGTACCTAATAAGCCGAAAAAGTTACACTTATTTTGAACAATAAGTAAAAACACAATTTTTAAAGATTAGTTTTTCATACAAATGTCTGAAATAATCAAATTTGTAAAATATTGTTATTTCCATTTAATACAGTTTAAAATGATCTGATTTTTAATAAAAATTTCCAAAAAAAAAAAATTGTTTCAAATTTTGATTATAAAAAATAATACTGCATTATATTTGTATTCAAAATAAAATGCAAGTATTTTGCCTTGCATTTTCAAAGGTTTATTTGTTATTTACGTTAACATATATAAATATTAATGTAAATGTTAGTTTGTTCAAATTTTTTAATTTTTTTCCCGTGCTTTTGAAAATCTGACACAACGGTGCAGATAAATATGTGAATATTTAAATATGCTCTTTTATTTTCCATTGAATAAAATTAAACCTTAGTGACACGTGGCCGGGTACAGCTAGCAATTAATACATAAAACTTTTCGAGCATCTGGTGCAGTTGTATTTATATACTTACAGAGCGCGGATCAGTGCACGTGGAAGTGCAATAAACATAATGGCCACTGCACTGCGACAATATTGACTCTGAGGTAATTACAGTGATATTAGCACTCCCTGAAAACGATTGACATCCCGAAGGGATACTCTGGTAACTGTGGAGGCTCGTTTATCAACAACAATAATGGAATCGTAAGGATTATCAATACAATTATTATGAAACGAATTAATATTCTTTGGAATATATATATATATATATATATATATATATATATATATATATATATATATATATATATATATATATATATATATATATATATATATATATATATATATATATATATATATATATATATATATATATATATATATATATATATATATATATATATATATATATATATATATATATATATATATATATATATATATATATATATATATATATATATATATATATATATATATATATATATATATATATATATATATATATATATATATATATATATATATATATATATATATATATATATATATATATATATATATATATATATATATATATATATATATATATATATATATATATATATATATATATATATATATGCTGAAGTTATCTTATTTATACACTTAGTAATTGCCAAAGAACAGCAAATGACACTTTTTAAATTGAACATCCTCTAACCTAACTTAAAAAACATTAATTTTACGATTCACAAAGCACAGAATAATATTCATCAAACAAAACGTCTCCATTACTAGTCGCAGATGGGAGCCAGTTTCAATCTAATTAGGATTTTAAATTTCAAACCGCTTTCGTTTTTCTTTGAATTAAGTAAACGTTTTTTGTGAAGACCGTATACGTTTATACGTATATTTAAAATAAAAACATAAAAACCTCCGGGAGATTCCGGCGTCTCGTGAGTACGGTTCATTCAGTCCATTTTATCTCCTATTCCTTAATTGATGTTTCATCTGATTTGCATACAAATTTAAAAAGTTGCTTCGCTTACGGCTATTAGAATGCTAAGGTTAAGTTGGGACAAGAAACTTGAAGAAGTCGGATCCTGGATAGAGGGACAGAAAGCGGCAGTACTAAGAGTACCACCACTTCACCTCGGGGAAATGTAAAAATGTTTTGGATGAGTTGCGACCTGAGCATTACTAACTTCTTATACCGAGAGGGGGTATTATACGAGTATTATCTTGTTTTCTTTTGGATCTTCAGATAATTCATTTACCATTTTAATATAGTTAAATCAACATGGATTCTTCTAAATAAGAATAGTCTTAATTTCTCAAATGTTGACTAATAATTCTAAAACAGTATATATTATTCCAATTATAAATTATTTTTGAAATTGTGCTGATTGTTTTAAAAACCTCCAATTTTAACTTAGGATGCATTATATATTCTAAGGACAATAGTTTTTACAAATTCAAAGTTACTAAGCCAGGCGCTGTTTTTCCATTTTAATAAGAACGCTGAAATATTGAAACTGATATTAAAAAGCCAGAATGCTTTTTTATATTTAAAGAATAACCAAGTTATAAAGGGATTGCCAATATTCAATGTAGCCTCCAGGAACTCGGAAGACTACCTAAAAAGTGCAGCTGACTTCAAACGTTTTCTGCGCTTCAATGGAAGTTTTCAATATCTGAAAACCTGGACAGGATTTTAAAATTGAAATTTTTCATATTTTCCTTGAAACTTCTCTCGGTTTTCTTAGCACACATTTTTAGTTATCTACCTATTCCGAATTCGCGGGAGCGATTTGAATATTCCTTTAAGCGAGATATCATTATGACAGACTGCTGCGGTAGAAATGGGTTATTACGTTCAAATTATTTCCCTGGTTGAATAAAAAAAAATCTATCCTGATCGAAATTAGATTTATCTGAGTAAGCCACAAATTCCGATATTACGTATGTTTATTTATACACACTCATTAGTAATGAATACACATTCATATATATTCTTAAATATATATTTAATGAACCAGAATTGTTTTTATTTTAATAAATATAAACGATTATTTTAATCATGCTGTTCTTAATTGATAATAATTCACGATTAAGAAATGAAAAATAATTATATGAAAAATAGTTAACTACAAGTTTAAAAAATCAACTTGTTTTACGAGAAAAAGATGAAAAAGTATTTAACATATTAGCGCATCAAATTAATACATATTTACCTGATTTGTGTATTTTATAGAATGACAAAAATAGGTTTTCAGTTAATCCATCAAATTTTATACTGTATTAGGATAAAATTTCATCAAAATCACACGTTCACAATATTAATCAAATTCGTTTTTTTTATATTTCCATAAATTTTACGTAATATGTAGGTATAAAAAGGAATCTTATGTTTTTATAGCGCATACAAGGAATGTTTATGAAAGGAGAACTAACATCAAAATTACCATTTTTCGAGTGTTTGGCTTAAAATGTTCAAAGGTTATTTATTATTTACATAGTAAACACAATTATCCTTGAAGGTTGTAGATATTGAAAGCTTCATACATGATTGTACGTTATAACATATTTTGAATCCACATTGTATTGTATTTTAACATAATGATTAGACTCCCTTTCCCATTGTGTTGACCCCCTCCCCCCCCTCCCGAACCCCGAAACCACCTACCGCACGAGAGATCCGCACGATCCGATGAGACACACTCGTGTGGGTGCTTCTGACGTATTTATTCTTCATCTAGTACTAAAGGCAGAGATATTCAATTCAACTTCTGTTTGGATATCATAAAAATGCTCAGCTGAAGACGAAGAATTTCACCATTTTATTTTGTGAAGTTTTTAAAGCTTTTAAATATTAATAACTCAGCTTTGAAAAAAAAATTCAAATTTCAAGAAAACACCTTTAGCATTCTTATAGGAATGAAAAACTGTGAAAAGTTGACTATATTAACTTATTATAAAAAGTGAAAAAAAAATTATAAGTAATAACTCTAATCCGTGAGGTGGGCTAAAAAGGCCTTTAACAATCATATGGCAATAAAATAAGAGGAAAACAATTTTTTTTCTTTATGCAATAAACATATATATATATATATATATATATATATATATATATATATATATATATATATATATATATATATATAAATATATATGTATATATTTATATATATATGAATTTTGTTTGAAAACGGTGTTAGTACACAATAAACGTACATGCATCACAAACTTGAATTTTTTGCGTGTTATGAATCTTACCATGAAAACATCACCATTAAATTAGTCCAGGATAAGTTGCGAGGATCTGTCAACTAATCAGAGTTTAAACAATTTACATGGTACAGTAGCGAGAGGTACGGTGCGGGGTGAGAGGATAACAAGGGTAGATGGAAGGTATAAAGGGAGGCGTGGATGTGCACTGGGACTTGTGCTCTCCCTCCCCTCCCCCTCTCCTCACACCTGCTCGGCCCAGGGGCACTGCTGCTGGTACTTTTTTAGTAACCCTAGGGTGAAAATAATCACATTGTACCTTCCGGATATCCCGTCATGAAAATAATTATAAACATCCCTTGATAAATAAAACGTTAGATGTAAAGGAAGATTTATAAATATTTATATTTAAACATCTATCAGCGAGAGGATAAAATAACACCTCTTAAACATTAAATAAATAACGACCAGCCTTACACATATTTTTATGCGTATTTTGTTACTTTAAATCTTTTTTATTAAACGCAGAATTAGAATCAATAACCTATCACAAAACTGGAATGTGAAACACCTCAGGGGATCTCAATTCAGTGTGTAAAATGTTGTGTTTTATTAAATTTAATTTAGTTATTTTAAAAAAATTATTTGTGTTTTTATTATTTACAAAAATACTTCGATTTCATAACATTTCTGTGAGCCTATGCGGCTTATTATTAGAAATAGGTATCAAATTGTGGTAGAGTGTGTTCGAACCGAGAAATTCTGACTCGAGAGTCCGCGACACTAACCACGGGACTACTACCCGACCCATTTGTTGTTTAATACTTGAAGAAGCAATGCACAATATTAATATGGGGGTCAAACGAAATTGTGTTTATGTTTATAACATCAGAAATGTCGATGACACTTATTTTTGTGAGATCGAAGATGTCGTTAGGTGGGGAAGACAACGAAGAAGACACTGGTATCCGTATGTGAGGAGAATGGAACCATACAGACTCTTGTACATCGCACTGCACGGCCAAAAGCAACTAGATTCTTGCGACCAGTGCAATTTATTCTACAGTTCAATACAAGAAATTCAATTCACGCACACCATAGTTTTGAGCGGGAGTAGGCAGTCGCAATCCACAGCTGCAGTTGTTTTGTGAATGGCTGTATGAAGCGGTAATTTAAGCTGCTATTGTATTACTCTACTCACTATTGATTTACACGTTATAAAGCGGTGAAAAATTATTCATTATAAGGTTACGTGACAACAAACAAGTTTACAAATTAACTTTTACCTTCGATGGTTTTAATATTATTGATTCATACTTAGGTAGGTACACAAAGAGATGTTGAATAATATAAGTTCTTTTTCTTTTCGATGAGCATACATAAACAAATTTTAAAGTTTGTTTTTTATGACTTCCTTTAGGGGCTCTCTATACATACATCTATGTCAAACAAGCGCAATACAGGTAGGTATACACCCTCGAGTGCCTGAGTATAGCTGCTATTATTATTGTCCAATGTACTTTCCTCTTCTACTTTTTTATCCAGTTGTCATTTTTTCCATTGCATAGTTGGCAAATTGTGTAGGTATAGGTACTGAGATAAAGCGATGAAATATTTAAGAATCCTTGTAAGAGTTTTATTTATATTTATTTGTCCCTTATTTAAGAGTTTTTTTTATATTTATTTGTCTTTGAAGAAAACCGCTTTGTTGGAAAGTTTATCATATTATTGCAGAATAAATCCATCCCAATACGAACGTGAAAAACAGATTGGAGGATATTTTGGAGTGTTACTTTTTTAGTTACCTATAAGTTACGAGGATACCTTAGTGTGTAGACACTATGTACCTGGAAGTAACAACAATCTGCATTATACACCGCACTGGAGCGACTTAATATTCATTAACTTCCTACGAAGTCTAGCTATAATGGGACTTGTTTACTCGGGGACTACGTACTACTACGACTACTAGATACTGTGTACTATGCAAACACTAACAATCTAAATAAGGTCATCTATATACTTAGTTTGTTAACTATAGTCCTGCCATTGTTCTACTCATTTGTGTTCATTTGATAAAAATGCAAATACTTTGAAATAATTTTCACCAACTCGATTTCTCTCTTTTTTGTATTTTTATTAAGAAAAACCTGTATTGAAACAGAAACGTCGAGGAATTTTTATTTTTCGAATGTTGATTATCTGATATTGTGCCGTGGGCGATTAGCTTTTTGTCCCTTTTATTGAGAATTCGAAATTGGCAATATTGCCTTGCTATAATATAATATTGAATTGACGATAATGGTACTTACTCACAGAAAAACGTTTTTTATTTCCCAAATTTAAAATCCTTTGTTATAATCCGGATAATTTAATTTATAGGAACACAAAATTTTTAAAATAATTATTTGAACGAATCTTTCTATTTATACTTATACGTTATCTATCCATCAATGTTTTTAATCTAAATAAGGAATATTGTACAAAGCATAAATTCAGCGCCTCCTCTTAAATATCTTTTAATATGAATGTAAAGTATTTGTGACCTATTTTTACCTTTTAAATTTCTTTGTAGTTAATACCTATTAAGATTTGATGTTAATAAAACTTTTTTTTCAAATTTTAAGAATAGCGTAATTGACCTGATTTTTATGTAAACTTTTTTAGTAAAATAATTGAAATACAGGTGTCAACATATTTTTTTATGATCTGTAAAATCATTGATTAATATTCATTAGTCTTAAAATGCCTATCATTGAGTTTTCACTTTGCGCTTTCGTGCTCATGGGTTAGTAAAAATAAGGAGGTGAACCTAGTTTTATTTCTTTTATATATAAAACTTTAACAAAAAAATATAATTGTAATAGAATTTTGACAAGAAATATCATTTAAAAAATGTTTGTAAAACTCGATATGAAATACATATGTATGTATTGTCATCATACGAACAAAATAATTCAAAATACTTTTTCAATATAAATTATATTGAGATGACGTCTGTGGAAAAGTTTTATAAAATATATTTTACAGAACATATGTTTAAACAAAAATATGTTTACTTTTACAGTTTTGAAACGGTTGTAATAGTTTTAAAATGTTATAAACTGCATCTACGCTATATCCAGGCTGCTAACATTTTTTAAAATTATGTTCATACACAACTTTTTCCTTAGACATCTGAATCGTCTAAAAGTTACGTAGTAATACCGCATACAAATTAAATACTATGGTGACATAACGCTCACTCCTTTCAAGAACGTCATAAATAAAAAAAATCGTAAATTTTCGGTTCTGCATGTTTTCGGATGCTCAGAGAATGTACTATATCCTACCAAAAGTGACATATTTTTAACTTAATATTTACCAGCTACAGGAAAAAAAGTGTTGTTTTTGCATTTTGAAGAAAAGGTATGGTTTAATTATTTTTTTAAATAAACTAAATATTTTTTCAAATGGTGAAAAAACCTTCAGGTTTTACCTAAAAAGATCTGTTGCGCAGTAAAAAGTTCAATAAGTGGCTTGATATTTATTTTTTAAACATTGTTTTATATTTTTAAACTTTAAAAACGTTCTCCTGAAAAATCAAGTTTTTTATTTATGACGTTCTTGAAAGGAGTGAGCGATAAGTCACACAATATTTCGAGTGTTTCCAAACACTTGTACACAAATCTGGGTTTTCTAGACACAGGAGTATTTTTTTCCTTTTTTTTAAATCTCATCATAGATGAAGAAGAATATGGAGTTCTGGGTTTTTACAAGGCTGATGACCTGTCATAGGCTGGAGAGTAACCACTTCACATGGGTCAACATTCAAGTCCTTATCTTCATGTGTTGAGATGCCAAAAAAACATTAGTTACAAATTACGGTTACATTTCAGATGTACCTTGTAGGACATTTTTAACCAAAATTTTAATTTGTTAGACAGGAATACTGACCCACTATGGTGGTCTTAAGATGAAAATTCCCATTAACAAGCTAACTAACCACTAGACTAATACAAGCTATGAGTACTGGTATATAAAACAGAGTTCCCTAGACATTCTTATTGCTTCTTTTCTACTTTTTTTATAAATAACTGACCATCTCCCGCATAACTTTTCTTACATTCGTTTGAAAAGGGGTTTCCCTATCCGCACCCCAATGGTGCATAGGGCACTGTATCATACAAAAGCAGTGTTATCTCGATCGTTAACACATGAAGGAAAGGTGATCAGCCCTCCGCTTCAGGTACCAGTCCAGGGTAATATGGAATAAATATTAGAGTGAAAAAACTACATACTAGTAATAAACTTTATCCTGAGCATCTTCACTTATATATTATATCTGTATTCTATCAGATATATTCCATACCTACCATAAATCCATAAGTAAAATGATAACTTTGTTATCATGTAAAAATTTATGATTAATTTATATCATGTCGATGAATTTGTAGAAGCGGAAGGCAAACGGTGGTAAAAAATGCTGATATTTGGTTGATATATCAAAGATGATTTTTGAAGATATAAAATACTTAATTTAATTTCACAAAAGGATGTTTCAAAAATTTTATTTTTGTTTTACTGAAAATTTTTACAAAATAAAATTATAAATTTATTAAATACATAAAATATAATATTTTTAATATTACCTATCCATGATGTCTTGTTTTCTTGACAAAAAAACTACAATATTTATATTGTAAATAAAAAGTTGATATTTGATGAAAACCTAAATCGCTTCAGTTTTAAGATATAAAAATCTCAATTTTTTGAGATAATTTAATCTTTTGAGCTCCGTAGTGAAAGTCAATAATAACAAAAATAAAGTACCTATCTACCTACCCAGAAAGTATTATCTTCTCTACTTTTTAAATCCACTTGATGGCTTATATTAATTTTGCTGTGATTCTGAATGGGAGCCGTCTTCACAAGTTCATTTACTAGAATTTTCAAAATGAATAACCGAAGTATAAATAATATATCTTTTATGACTAAAATCAGAGTCTTCCGTGGAGCGCATAGGGTCTACAATTTATCAGTAAGCTCTTCTATCGACTACTAGTTCTTTTGCATCATTCTAAGTCATGTCCGTGTCTCATAGTCCAGACACGAACTGTCGATGAATTTATAGAAGCGGACGTTATGGGTGGCGACAGTCAGATGTTTTGTAAAAATGACAGTTTTATAAGACTGTCACTGTCTATTACGAGCAATTATTACCAAGTATATAAAGCTTTCAATTTTTTCGACCGGTTCAATGAGCTGTGTAGTTGTGTAGTATAGTCAATACCTGTAAGCTGTTGCATAATAAATGAATTACTGTATCTATTTATACGTGCCTATTAAGTCTAAAGTTAAAAATTTGAAGATGCCCGAAGTAGTCAATAAATACAACAGCATTATCTGCAAACTTTAGGTCGCAAATTTCCCAATATGAGGATATAGTTCATTAAGGTGATAATGAACATTTAAAAATTTATTGCGATACTCTTTAACTTATTTTCGGTCAATTTTTTTTCATCGAAAATATTTCATTTGGTTTTTAAGCTGCAGACAGTTTTTTTTAAAAAAAATCTAACTTAGATATTTAAGGTTATAAATATCACTTTTCAATTCTTTTTTTTCATTGTGTTATTGCAAGCGGATAGAAAATAATTACTTTCATTAACGAATATTCTAAGGTACAATGTTATAAAGCAGAAAATTATATGGTACCTATACATTAATATCGCTAAAAACTTCACAAATTAAACGCCAGAATATATAAATATATAAATATATAAATATATATATATATATACATATATATATATATATATATATATATATATATATATATATATATATATATATATATATATATTGTATATATATATATATATATATATATATATATATATATATATATATATATATATATATATATATATAAGTGTCACGTGTTCCCGTAGTTAGTGTCGCGGACTCTTAAGTCAGAGTTTCTCGGTTCGAACCCACTCTACCACAATTCGATACCTACTTCTAATAATGAGCCGCTTAGGCTCATAGAAATAGTATAGAAATAGTATGAAATTGAAAATTTTGTGTGAATAATGAAAAAAAAAACACAAATATTTCTCTTTAAAAAAATATATAAATATACATATGTTTTGAAGCACTTAATATTGTATTTTGTCTTAATACTCTCTAGCACGAGCGCGTCTATATTAACTTAATACGGGCATGTGAAGTGAAGTCCGCAAGCTAAATAATATATAAATATACATATGTTTTCAAGCACTTAATATTGTATTTTGTCTTAATACTCTCTAGAACGAGCGCGTCTATATTAACTTAATACGGGCATGTGAAGTGAAGTCCGCAAGCTAAATAATATATAAATATACATATGTTTTGAAGCACTTAATATTGTATTTTGTCTTAATACTCTCTAGAACGAGCGCGTCTATATTAACTTAATACGGGCATGTGAAGTGAAGTCCGCAAGCTAAATAATATATAAATATACATATGTTTTGAAGCACTTAATATTGTATTTTGTCTTAATACTCTCTAGCACGAGCGCGTCTATATTAACTTAATACGGGCATGTGAAGTGAAGTCCGCAAGCTAAATAATATATAAATATACATATGTTTTGAAGCACTTAATATTGTATTTTGTCTTAATACTCTCTAGAACGAGCGCGTCTATATTAACTTAATACGGGCATGTGAAGTGAAGTCCGCAAGCTAAATAATATATAAATATACATATGTTTTGAAGCACTTAATATTGTATTTTGTCTTAATACTCTCTAGCACGAGCGCGTCTATATTAACTTAATACGGGCATGTGAAGTGAAGTCCGCAAGCTAAATAATATATAAATATACATATGTTTTCAAGCACTTAATATTGTATTTTGTCTTAATACTCTCTAGCACGAGCGCGTCTATATTAACTTAATACGGGCATGTGAAGTGAAGTCCGCAAGCTAAATATTGATGGATGGAAGGAAGAGGCTCATTGTTTGGATATTTTTGTTCCAGCTACTCTCTATTGGTGGTGATTGATGAACAGATTCCACCCCAACCCTTCCATCTTACCTCCCTCTGCCATTCCGCCAACAAGCTCACCCCATCAATATTATATTATTCTACGAGAATATTGGGGGGTGTTTATTAAACAAGGCAACGTTTCGCTAAATATTCACCGAGGAAATGATTTTCCAACATCGGTAACGAGCTACCCGTAGCTTTACAACGCGACGTAAAGGGATTTGGGTCCAAGAGGCACTGTGCTGGGTACCTACATATTATTTTTATATACATAAATTCACCGTTCTTAGGTATGTTGAGTAATTTCATACAACGCCACGGAGGGGAACATCAGAGACGAGAGAAGAGCACGCGATCTGAAAGGGTTATGGTCCGAGTATCTCTCTTCTGTACCGCAACACGAAAGTTAACCTATTTTGGATAACGACATTAGATGCGGAGCTCCAATTACGTGGGTTGGGTTTTAACATTAAACAGAAGATAGTGGATTTCCAAAAAAACTTTCTCAAAGCGTGCACGAGTATAATCCCATTTAGTAAATATCCAGCGCTGTAATGATCCATTGATATAATAAAGCCGGGAATTTCTCTACTGGGATTCGTTGTCGATACACGAACTAATTATTATAGTTAGCGTAACCCAAAGGGTGAACACTGAAAACCTTCAAAGAGAATCGAAGTACCTACGAGTATGTAGGTTCTCGTTTTCCGCCGTATACGTTCTCGTGGCTCAAATTTAATACGCGGGTCGCGTTTCGTAAGTACGTGGGAACTCCTCTCATAAGTGGATCGGAATTTTGTGTTGATTAATTATTTAGAAGGCGGTGTGTACTGCCAACGACATATTGGAAGGGGGAGTTTGATTGAGAGATTAGGATATTGTCACTTTGAAGAGTAATCACCTGGCGCCGCCACCCTCCGGCCCCCGTGGCGGGTGCTCCTGCCGGCTCCTGCCGCGCCGCACTACGGAGTATTCCACTTCGCACTACGGAGAGGAGGAGGAGGGAGTCTCGTCACCGAGCCTTAGGCTGCTGTTTCAAGTACCTTTATTGATTATCATTTACATTCAATCAGCAATTTACTATGCTTCGATTGAATTTACAATCTGCAGATGGCAACACCGAATATATTCCGAACTACGCGTTATCGGTAAACATACCGATACGTCGATTTTCGCTTGTATTATTTCGACGTTACATCAATAGGTAATCAGTACGATATTCTCAATACGGCGAGAAATGGTTTTGCGACCCGAGTTGTATTACTATTTATGAAAAGAAGATTTTTATTATCGGGAGAGAAGAAATCAGCCTTATTGCGGCTTGTCGGAAAGAGGAAATAGTTCCGGAGTAGTAGTCTAGAGCAGATCCGAGAACTCGAGCCAGAGGCGGAGTGAGTAATGATACCAGTACCGAAGTGTCCGCTCCGCCCGTTCGGGCGCGGAGTTGGAACGCGATAAATTTGTTTCCAATGCACCACATCCTACTGGAGATATTTATTAGACTCCGCAGCATCCTTACGTCTTACATCGCGTCTCGCGAGCTTTTATTTTGCTTCTTTCTTCTTTAAAGGAGTTTATGTTAGAATAAAAAGCTCTAGTTTTTGTTGTTCTTTCCAACTGCGCTGGGAGAGAAAACCTTACGTGTGCCTGAGTTGACGGACGAGGTCCCGACGGAGCGCCTTACCGACAGCACGCGTACTACGTCACCGTGTTTTATTTCATCTCTCGAATAATAAATAAACATCATCTGTCCGTATCAATCTTACGCTCTATTGAAAATGATGGTGTCCCCAAAGGTTTCAAATTCAGCGGAGGTATTCAAAAATAAAAATGCCTTCACCATACTTTTTTTTAAATACTGTTTTAAAATCGATGATTCCTTTTTAAAATGTATTTGAATTGTAATTAAGTTGATTTTTTAATGAAAGGCTCAAAGGAAAGGCAGGCTGCATTTAATAATAATAATAATTTGGATAATTTATGTAGCGCCATTTTCGTAAAATACTACCTCAAGACTAAAACCGTAAAATACTACATAAAGACATGGATATGCATGAGAAATGGCAACGCAACTGCAAATAATTTGATGTTATATATGTAGAGTTACTTACGCGTTAATAATAAATTTTCCACTTTGCATGGCAAAATAAATAAAGGTAAAAGATATCAGGAACTTTTTTTTATCAGTCAAAAATTAAAATGTTACGAATATATTACTTACTCTCAATAACTTCAATTTTGCCTCGGAGGCTATTTGATGCAAAAAGTTTAACGCATTTTGTTATGGATGTTTTATTAAATTATTCGTGTAAAACAAAAACCGAACAGTTACATTCTATCGAGGTACCTGAATGTAATATGATTTAGTCGGAACATTTGCATGACTCGTGTTCGGTTTGCTGCAGATTAGGTTTTCCTCTGTAGACACAAACACGTCATTCTAAATGAGAGAATTTCCGCTGCGCGTCGCGTCGTATGTAACGAGTATGTTCGTTTGTTGTTGCTACCAGTATTCTGTATTGTCTCTTAACTAAATATGCTCCGAATGGAGCCCCACGGGGATTATGTATAAATACAGTACAGAGGGTTTTCGTTATGACGATTTGGAGAGTCGAGTCGTGTTGTGAAACACTTTTACGAGTTGGAAAATTACAGCCAGTGTATTGTATCGATCTGGGTTCAAGGTGCCACTCGAGACGGACTCACCACTTACAGTACAGTGAGCTGCTGACTTTTGATAGTTGAACTCTGCGAAGGTTTAACGATATCTCGAGCGCAAGTTTTTTATTCCGTTTTATTTAGATATTTTATAAAAAAGGTTTATCATTTAATAACTAAAACATTATTTACATAAATGAATTTATATACACGATAACATAACTTACATCTTATAGATAACATACAATTTTAAATTTTAGACAAATGCCAGTTTTTTTTTTTTAATATTCATCATATTTTTTTATTATTCTTCTGAATAACGATATTTACAAATAAGTAATATAGAAATAAAATCAAAGAAAATAGATACTCTTAGTTTATTTTTTAAAAATCTTTTATTTTTCGTAATATACAAAAATTTGTTATTCAAAAACGTAATGCAAAAATTAAAAATTATTTAAAAATACATTATTGCATAATGATTTACTATAAAAACATGTTTAAAAGATCCTAAATCCAATATTTATCATTTAATGAGTGACTTTTACTATAATCTAATATTTATGGGAAACATAAGAAAAATCAATATCGCCAAAAGTCAATCAAGGGTCAACGATTAAGTTCTTGAATTGAGAGGTTGTACATGGATTACTTCAAACTATTTGCAATTGATAAATAAAATTACCGAGTTTAGAAATTTCATCGAGTTCTTTCTGGTTTTGGTGACAGCAAAGTAACGCTGTGAGAAAACTTATGCAATTTTAGTTTGAGGCGCAAGAGTCAGGAAGTGCCGCCGGGTGCGGGTGGCGCGCTGGGGGTTGCGTGATGAACACCCCCACAACTAACTTATTTAGTTTAGTTTAGAAAACACGTCATAAAGTTTCTAAAATTTTATGTCATGTGTCTGAATAAACTATACCGTACGCTACTAATTTCATATTCGCTGAATTATTAAGTTATAACTTATACCATATTTGAATATCAATGTATTTTTTTTAATTTCTATACTACAATAGAGCAAAATATACAACACTTAATTTTTTTTAGTATGAAATTAAAAATTAAAAAAAAAACTTCAAACTAAAGGCAATTACAAAACTGATTTTTTTTTAAATCTTTTAAATCAAATTGTATAACCATGTTCTTCTCCGTGGTTGGTTTATGGTACTATGCTTATGATGTTTTTTTTTATTATTATTTAGTATTACATAAATACAAAGGGTTTATCATTTAACAACTAAATCTTAAAAAATAAAAATATCTAAATTTTGCTGAGAGTAAATATTTAGTTATGAACTTCATTTATCTGAAAAAAACAAAATCTCAAATAAATAACTTTATCAATCCAGACAAATATAACAAATGTAATGCTTGAATATATTTTCGAAAAACATTACAAATTCTAATCGAAGTATTGTTCTGTGGTTGTTATCTCGAAATCCGCGTCAGAGTTTCTACGTTTGAAGTAACTTGGCTATAATTTGATTTTTTTCTAAACAAACAGGTGAAACCCGAAACTAGAAATTAAGAATTAATGTAGAACATGAAAATTGAAAGTATAAAATATTGAAAAACTACATTAAAAATTAAGAATTGAGATTAAAATTAAAGGGTTAAATTAAAAGTTGTTATTTTTAGAATAAAAAGACAAATTATGTAAATTAAAATCCACATTTTATTTTAAAAGTACGTACATAAAATACTAAAAGTGCGAAAAAAAAAAATTATGGCCGTGCATAAAATAAATGATTTCATTAATTTTTATGGATTTTTAAAGATCAAATAAGATAAAGAGAGAATGATTTTTTTTTAAATCTTAAACAAGTTTCAGGAAAAAATGTGAAAGTTACTCGATACTCTTTTCTTAAGTTTAAATTTTCAACAAAAAACAACACTTGATCACAAAGGTATTCTTCAGACATTTTCAAAGTCTCTTTCTAAAACACTGTTTTAAATTTAAAAATGTATATCTCAAATTATTGAACTATTTAACATAACGGAGGAAAAAAGAAACGTGGGAGTCAAAGAGAAATGGACGGGGTTATTTAAAGGCTTATTGAGCTTAGTTCACGCCGTGTCTCGGAACCAACAATGTAAATTCAGTTTCACAGGATTCAGGACTCAGGACTCAGGAAGGCATCATCAACTACTCACGGTTATGTATTCATTAATAGTTTCCGGGTTCTGCCTTTATCTTAGGTTGGCTTCGCAACGTCAGTAGGCGGTGGGGCAGGGGTCGGGATCGGGAAGGGGGTGAAAGTAAGGTAGGATTAAACCATTAGGAAGCGAGGAAAGCAAATAAGGAAGTGTATACAAAACACTATTTATTCTCCATGTTGTCGTATTGCGAACTGCATCTAGCAAAATAATAACATCAAAATAATCAATTAAATTAATATTTTAAAAATCAATATTCACGATAATAGGAAATTTTAAGTATTTACCAAGTAATTTCTGAAAATTTTCAGTTAATCAATTTATTAAAAAATAACACTTCAAAATATTGAATTTCTATTTCCTAAAAAATTAAATAAAGCTAAAAGTTCTCATTCAAGAACTCTATGTGATCTGAAAAAAACAATAATGAGTACGGCTTTGCAATACCCAATATCCTAGCCATTTAGTATTTTTATTTGACCTAAATAGTATTGTTTCTTTTTTTCTATTCTCTATTTTTTCTCTTACTTCATAAAGTACCGTTGCTTTGAATCTAAGTACATGGGTCCCACGTGACTATTAATTACTAGAACAAATCTAATTGTACATGGATGGAGGAAAAATATATGAGTTATCATATATTCTTTACTATTACAATGTAATGATAAGGTCATGAATACATGACCTTATCATTACATTGTAAATTTTTAAGAGGATCTAATTATAAATTTTTGTCATTCACAATATTTTAATTTATATCTTAAAATTGTTATTTATTTTTAAATCAACATGAATAAAGAAGAATATGGAAGTCTGGGCTTGTGACCTATCATAGCTGACTTCCATATTCTTCTGCTAAATGGAGATTTTTGTTTAAATACTCCGAATAACAGAAAACCCAGACTTGTTAAAAAGGATTTAGACACAATCAAAATGTTAACGAAACAACTGGCCTAATTCCATAGTTATTAAGACATATAGTGAGATAAACGAGATGCCTTGGTATATTTATAATTGTATGTTTTTGTATGTTTATTTTTTTAACAAATATATATGAAATTTAAAAAAAAAATAAAATAAATTAAAAATTAAATATATATATATATACATATATATATATATATATATATATATATATATATATATATATATATATATATATATATATATATATATATATATATATATATATATATATATATATATATAAATATATATATATTTATATATATATATATATATATATATATATATATATATATATATATATATATATATATATATATATATATATATATATATATATATATATATATATATATATATATATATATATATATATATATATATATATATATATATATATATATATATATATATATATATATTATATATATATATATATATATATATATATATATATATATATATATATATATATATTTATATATATATATTTATATATATATATATATATATATATATATATATATCTATATATATGTATATATATATATATATATAATATATATATATAATATATATATATATATATATTTATATATATATATATATATATATATATATATATATATATATATATATATTTATATATATATATATATATATATATATATATATATATATATATATATATATATATACATATATATATATATAAATTAATATATATATATATACATATTTATATATATATATAATTAAAGGTTTCTCCTAGTACAAAACAATTATTTGCTAATAAACAAATAAAATAAACTTTCTGAATTCAACCAAATATGGTGCTTAAGATGTAGCATGAGCAAGATATTTATCAATTGAAGCATATAAATAATTATCCGAATTTTAGTAGTGTAGTTCTCAATCATGAGTAAAATGGTGAATGACACATGAGTGCATTTATTGATCACTCAAACCAACGTATGATAGGTCATAAGCCCTGTAAATGCCCAGACTTCTTTATTCTTATTCATCTCAGCTGAGTTATAGTAAAAATCTTGATATAAATTTATTTAGATGAAAATGCCTTTTACAACATTTTTTAAATGAATGAACAACCTTACGCGGTTTTGTTCATGAATACCATATTTTAAGCAGCTTAGTTGGAACTTCAAATGAAAGGAAATAAAGACTCGGGTCTTTCGTTTTTGTTCACAAGCCGGAAATAACTGGACGTATTTGATTTCCGGTTGGAATTACGGATTTAAATGTTTTCTGATGGTTTAAGCTCTAAACTTTAGAGTCTAAAGAATAAGGAAAGAAATTAATCATAATAACAAAAAAGTAAAACAAAGATTTCTTTATGAAAATTTAATTCCAAAAACTTTTTTATACCATTATAATAAAAACATATGTGTATTATGTCAATTAAGTCAATTCTGCTTCAATTTTTCAAGTAGACCGATGCACTATTGAATAAGAATATCATAAAAATGATAACTTCTAACCTTTCGGTTAGAATGAAGGAGGATACAATTTTCAAATCGTTTCTATTGCAATCAATTTGTAGTTAATAATAATAAAAAAACGATTGCATCGGAAAAAAGGGAATAAATCTAGAATAATTTGTCAACATTTTGATTAGAAACCTTCATGGGAACTTTTCCCCGCGTAGTAACCATCGATCAAACAATAATATTACATTGATTTTCACGAGTATTTTTAATCAGTTGTTAGCAGGTAACAAACTCGCGCATTGCTTGGCTCGTTAAATTAATTTGACATTCCTTACCAAATTTCTTCAAAAATTTGAAATTCTCGACTCATGAAACTCACAAAAGGATGCATAGATTTTAAATAAATATGTTCACATATCATGAAATATTTAAAATTATTTTAAGGTTACAGTTGTAATGTTATACGGTGGTAAATTTTTTTCATCCATTATTTAATCCATATTAATTCTCATAAGTTAATACAACCTGATAAAACCATTTTAATTGAATTCAGGAGCTTTTATAGTTGCATTATTTAATCGATTTAGAACATTTTCATAATCCAGATTTGTGTCCAAATACTTGTTCACAAATCTGGATTATTTTTAATTAAGGGAGTAATTTTTCATATCATTTTTTGACATCTCAACAAAAATAAAAAAGAATTTGGTCTAGGCATTTACTGAGGGAACGACCGTCATAGGCT
Organism: Brachycentrus maculatus; assembly: GCF_059751285.1. Classification (NCBI taxonomy): domain Eukaryota; kingdom Metazoa; phylum Arthropoda; class Insecta; order Trichoptera; family Brachycentridae; genus Brachycentrus; species Brachycentrus maculatus. The sequence goes on along the minus strand of NW_028280868.1, from coordinate 213,663 downwards.
GGTTTAATTAATCACTTAACACACGTGTAACATTCACCAATTCTACTATGATTGACAATTACATTACTCAAATTCTTGGAAGTTCTATATATATATATATATATATATATATATATATATATATATATATAATATATATATATATATATATATATATATATATATATATATATATATATATATATATATATATATATATATATATATATATATATATATATATATATATATATATATATATATATATTATATTTATATATATATATACATATATATATATATAGTTATATATATATATATATATATATATATATATATATATATATATATATATATATATATATATATATATATATATATATATATACATATTTATATATATATATACATATATATATATATATATATATATATATATATATATATATATATATATATATATATATATATATATATATATATATATATATATATATATATTGTCCGCCTCCGTAGTGTAATGGTCAGCACGCTCGGCTACCGTTCTGGAGGTCCCGGGTTCGATTCCCAGGGGGGGGGGGTCAAATAAATATAAGTGATTTTTCACTGCAATATTTATTCAATATTACCCTGGACTGGTACCTGAAGCGGAGGGCTGATCACCTTTCCTTCATTTGTAAACGATCAAGATAACACTGCGTTTATATGAAGCAGTGCCCTATGCACCATTGGGGTGCGGATAAGGGTTTTATTATTATTATTATTATATTTGTATATAAATATATATATATATATATATATATATATATATATATATATATATATATATATATATATATATATATATATATATATATATATATATTTATATATATATATAAATATATATATATATATATATATATATATATATTTATATATATATATATATATTTATATAAATATATGTTATATATATATATATATATATATATATATATATATATATATATATATAATATATATATATATATATATATATATATAATTTAATTTCGAAACATCGTGCTTGAATCACGAGATACATCTATTGTGAGGTGAAAAGAGCTTTTTATTAAGCAGAAACTCTTTCAATTGTATGTAAGTCCAAATTCTGGTTATCAATCATGGGAATAATTGGTGAATTTCACACGTGTGTAAAGTGATCACTTAAACCAACCTATGACGTTCGTAAGCCCAGACTTCCATATTCTCCTTCATTTTGTTGAACTTCCATATTCTCCTTCATTTTTGTTGAGATCGATTATTTATTCCATATATATATTAGATATATATTCTTTCAATCCATTCCCACCACTATCACCAACATTATATTTTTTTTACTTAATTTATGGCAGTGACCTCGTTTTATCGTATACGTCAATCATAAGCATAAACCATCAGGCGATAGCAATGAACTTCGATCGCTGACAAAATAGAAAGTGAAAATATTTATTTAGTTGTTAATTTATTATTTTATGTTACCAATTCCATGGGTTCTACTTTAAAATTATATTCAACGGTTTAAATTTGACCATTCCGAGTTGAAAATTTCATTCAGTCAATTCGCGTAAATGTAAAAACGACTATCAGTTATGTACTTGTTCATACCATATTTGTTATTTATATAGTAGCTATTGGTTTGATGTAAATACAAATACATAATGATAGACAATAAAACAGTATTTAGCTGTCCCTTCTCTGCATAAACTCTTAGTCATAGTTAAATGTTCTCGTATATGAAAAACATTACTCTTGTGTGAATGTGTGTCGTGTATAAAGGCATAGCGGATTTGTTAAGGCACGTATGTGTAGGTGGATAGTGTAACGAAGTTGCGGTAGAATTAATTGAAGGTAGCGACGCGTAGCGAATAGTTCCGAAACTATTCGCGGTCTGGACGTCCCTGTCGCCATCGCAGGGGACTACCCCGCCCCCTTCCCCCCTTCCTCCATGGCAAACCCGTAACACCGCACTCCCTCTCGCACGACAACTTTACTCTAATAATAATAATTAAACAACATACCGCGAGCGCGTCCTATAAATACTGGCGGACTGACTTCGTGTCAAACTTTTAATGTACTTAGTTTTTTAATTGACCGAAAGTCTGAAAAAATGTAGACGCTGTAAAAAAATTCCCGAGTTTGTGCTTAAATTCCTTGTAACATGTTTATACATATAATTATAAAAGCACTTTTATGGAGGCTTTGAACCTTTTTTTCAATAGAGGCATTCTTTCAGTTACCAAATTAAATTCTTGTAACGTAATTGTTTTCTTTCTTGTTTTTCAGGTATTTGACATTTTATTTCATTGTTATTTTTTTCTCGAAATAGTATTCTCATGCGGTTTTTTTTAATTATTACCATCCGGGCCGATAAATATTTATTGGACATTTCAATTCAATATTTTAATTTCAATAGTAGTGATCTCTACCATAAACAAAATGAACTATTTAGAAGAAATCAGTAAAAATTCGGGAAAAAACATTACACGCAACAATCCATAGCCGAATAGCATATAATATTACATCAAACCATATCCACTCCCTATGTTAAACATATGAAGTCCACAAACTGTATCTACACTTTTCTGTCGGCCGCTAGCTCCCTAGCATCGTCCCAAGTCAAGTCCGCGTCCCGAAATTCTGACGAGAACTGCTGATGAATTGTCAGCAGCGGTCGTCCTGGGCGGCGCGAACCTTATGCCTGATCCCTTGTAAAAGTGGCAAGCTTGATGGCGGCTCTCGAGAGGCATGCGGAGTATATGGACAAGCCAATTGAATCGCCTTTTCCTGACGACAGTTGCGACCAAGATTTGCTGCGTCCTATGCCTTATCTCATCATTCCTCACAAAGTCAAACAACTTCCTCGCAGACACCTATTCTCAAAGCTAAGTATACGGCTGCTCTGGGTCCTTGTAAGGTCCACGTTGTATAGCCGTATATGTATCAAATTAGTTTAGAAAAATTTAACATTAATTCTTTAAAAATAGTCTTCAATTTAGACTCCAAATAGACTCATTTCGAATTAAACATTTTGATATTTGGATTTATTAAAATTATATTTTATCTCAGTACATATTGTACTTAGTTGTGAGAATAGGTGACCGCGAAAGATTTAGGTGTGAGGTGGTTTGACTGTACGAGGAATGAAGAGATAAGGCGTAGGACGCAGCAAATCTTGGTCACACACCGAGAAAAGGCGATTCAGTTGGCTAGGCTATGTACCTACTCCACACGCCTCCCGAGAGCCGCTTCTATACGGATAAAATATGTCTTCATAATGTGACCCATAATGTTTCTGAATCATAAAACTCGTCAACATTTCCAATGTCGATATTTAGTGATTATCGAACTCAGGGCATGTTGTATATCGCACCGTGGGTTACTACATAGAGCCATTCTGGTATACCATGGTACAGGCACGCTAGCGTCATCGCGCCCCGCGCCGCGCCGCGCGCCGCTCAGTGGAATAAAAATTTCACTTGAAATATCAACATGAGTAACGCCAGCGTAATAAAATATTCCTTTGAATTTACACCGTAAAAGCTACAGTACGGAGTGAAATATTGTTCCCCGCTGGAGGCTTCATATTTCCAGAATCCGGGAGCAAATCCGACAATGCATCGGGAGGGATATTCGCATTTCGTAAATGTTTCACGTTTCGGCTTACAGTTATTTAGTTCAACATATCTCCACACTACACTGCCTCTTTCCCCCGATTTCCCCCATGCCTCATATTGTCGCTCTCCTGACTAACTGAAGTAACTGACGTTTTTGTGGAACATCAGTTGGAAACAGTTATATCTAGATATTGTAATCGTTTATTTGCAAACTAAGTCACAAAATTGTATCTTTTACCGTTTTATAGATCATTACGATCTTTTTGAATATGTTGAAGATTCATGTGAATCAAAAGTTCATAAAAGAATCTTGTAAAATCAATATATATTGTAGTAACCTAACGTCTCGCCATCAAGTAAAAAAAAAACAAAAATAATCAATATAACGATATATCAACAAAAAAAATATCTTCATCGATTAATAAACACAAAATAAAACATTAAAATCAATATACAGCTTGCAAGCACAGAGTCAACACTTAATGTTCACTTTACAATATAAACCAGTGGTCACAATTTTTTTGAGAAAAGGTCCGCATGAAATTTAATTAAAATATATCGATTGGAATAAAAAAAAAAATTTAAAATTAATTATAATTTTTTGACAAAATATTTTATTTTATTTATAATAACATTGGAACATCCATAATATTTAGAGTTTAATAAAATAAAGTTATAATAAGGTCCTTCCAATTATTAAATTTATTTTTTTGCGTAGGTCGGGATTTTTTGGATGATAGGAAGAAAATCCGCAAGCCGCATGTTAGTATAAATCCTAAATACAAAAAAACGCTGATCCACAAGTAAATCAGGAGAGTGAAGATGTATCCTACTACTCATCGAAACTCTTTCTGAGGAAAACTTCAGGTTGAGAGGGCGTACCTACCGGACTCCAATGGCAATGGAAACTTTTAGGTTTGATCGTACTCTGCCACAACTTGCATACAGTTTTCAATCATGAACCGCTTAGGTTTTAGTCTTCAACACAATATTTTTTATGTATTAACTTTAAATCAAATACAGATTTTTCGAGTCTACTAAGTTGTATTTTATTAACATAAATACATAAAAAATTATAGTGTGACAATTGTTTCGCCTTGTTAGGGCATTATCAAACGAATGTGAAGATCAAATGGACTACGGTCCTTATGTAGCTATACAATTCTAAGTGACAGTTTTAAAACGTGCAGCAATAATTTATGGGAGATAACAGTAGCTAATGAGGGATGTAGGTATGTACCCTTATATTTATTTTCTGGGAAAGGAAGAATTTATTGACATGGCTTTTTTTTTTTTAGAGAATCAATATTTTAAAGCTTAATACAATTGTTGGTAATATTATTTTTTAGAATTTATATATGTAGATGTCATTATTAATTTATCAATAACGCATCATGCAAGTGTTTACATAGAGAGAGATAATGTACAATAATGGTCTATTTAAATATGTTAAGCAGTGGTGAAGATATAAGGTTGGTTTGTTAATATTTTTTTTCCCAGAATTTTTACCAATAATGTGTATTTTAAAATATTAACCTTTTTCTAGAAGATTTATTTTTATGAAGTTATTATTACTTCTTCCAATTATAATAAAATAAAATAATATTGTTGATGCACAAAGTAAATAGCCAATTTTCTTACCTTATAAATTATGAAACATATGTTTTATATGTATTTAATGTCTATCATATGCTTTAATATATAAGAGGCATAAAATTCAATACTCTTATCATGAAACCATAAAGGAAAAAATAAATAAATTGAAATTATATTATTTGTCATATTACGATGTGCTACCAGGAAAAAAAACATTTATATCGATAGTTTTCACTGTTTTTTGTTTCAGTGATAATTTACTTTACTCCATATTGTCAGTCGAAGTATAAGTTAACATTAACTTAGTTATAAGTATCATTCTATTTTAATCAGATTGATATTGTAAAATAAATTTATCATTTTAAAATTATTGAAATTTTAACGCAAAATTTCGCACACTTTTGACGGTTTTTCTTAAAGAACCTTAGTTTTTTTACTATATTTATATTAGTTATACTAATCTTAGAGGTGTTTATTTTAAAGCTGCTAATTATTTTAAGAAAAATCTAAAATTTAATGTGTCGGGGAAAACTATTAGCTTGCTAAATATATTTTTAGTTTTTCATGATTGTTGAAAAAAAATCTTAGTTTGGAAAAATATTTAAATTAAATACCCCGTGTCTTTATAATCTCTGTTAATTAAAATCATTTTACCCTTTCAGCTTATGTTTTTGGATTTGGTTACGTTTGTTTGACACTCTTTCAAATGCAAAAAATTAAGAGTAAGTATGTAATTTTTTTAATTGAAATAATGTAAGATAATTTATTTCTAATGCTCCTAACATTGTCCGACATAAAATTTGAAACATATCGTTTTTCTAATATTTTCATTTAAAGATCCATAATAATTATCGAAAGGCTTTAAGTGAGTCCCGAAATTGTACGCTGAATAAATTATTTTTGTGTATGAATAAGGTTGAAAAGCTTGCTAAGTTATCTTTATTACGTAAAAAGGTTTATGGAGAGGAGAGATCAATGTGACTTCCCACAATCAAATCCCGGAATTTCTTTAGATACCTATGTAATATGATGATGGATGGGTGGAAGAAGGATGGAAGGGAGAGTAAAGGGGAGTGCAGAGTATCCCCTCGGGGCCTTAAAGTAATTTGATTGAGGTTTAATATTAGAACTGACAATGTTTCCGATTCACTTCAATTTTTCTTTTTATCCGTCATTTTATGGAATCACACAATAATGGTACGTGTATTATTGTATCAACAAAATAGCTGTGTCAACATAATTATAGCGAAAATTTCCCCAAAGAGAATAAATATCCTATTAAATTGGAAAAACCAATTTGTTACTTACCTACCTGCTTACATATTTATATTACGTTATTCAGTAAATATTGGATTTCACCGAACTGTCAACTGGAAAATATATGACAAGCCTGTTAAATTATTGTATTTTCTTTTGTTATATAACGCTTTATTTATATGATAAGTTGGTAAAAAAAGCGTCAGGTTCAGCCAATGTAATAAATCGGTATCACGATGCGATATTTGGTCGCAGTTTCTAGTTTCTTCGGTGATTTTGTTTGTTGAGAAACTTTTTTCATAACGAAATCGCGTTCGAAATCACGTGTGGAGTATAAACCACAGGGACTGGTATCTGATCCAGCAGATGGCACTAGTGGCACAAAACGGAGTAATCAACCTTTTTAAATACCCGCCCTTGCGGCTTACTAGCAGATATTCATCTTTAGAATTTGGCCGGCCGACTATCGCCGAATACGTTTTAATACAAAAGCCTTGTTTTGTTATTCACGGGGCGTGCTGCCCCCCCCTCCCCCACCACTCGACCTCACCCACGTGACACCGGGGCGGCCGGGCCCGGCGGGGTGATGGTCTTCGTGGGGATGTAAGAGGAGGGGAACGGGAAGGCGGGAAGGCGGGACAATCTGGAATTTTCCGCGTGAAAGATTTCATTATAAGTGCGGGAGTAGTGGCGGGAAATTAAATTAGGGTCAGGCCGCTATTAAGGCATTAGTAAACATGGAGTTTTTGAATGTTTCAAAGTAAACGTAACTAATCGAAGAAATATTAAATAAGGCAGGTTGTCGTTGAATTTTATGGGCCCCATCTGTTTCGCAAATTATTTTGGACTTTTTAATTAAAACGATCAATCAAAGTAACAAAAAAACTTTTGTTTTGTGTTTCCATAGACTTTATTTATTAGAAAGTTTCATTATTGTGTCAAGTAACGCAAGTATGGTCTTCCGAGTTGGAATAATGTCGGTTCGCGTTAGTCTGTAAACAAGATACAAGTATTTGGCGCTAACTGCCAAATAGAATTACCCATTAAGAACCAAAGTAGTAGCGTCAATGGAGCTAATTTCGGTTACTTAGTGCGGTCGGAACGCGGTGAGGGAAGTATTAGAATAAGCTAAAAGGATGGTTTCTCCCTAATAACCAGCTGCTTCATGTTTATTCTCACTTTTAATCTTCCACTTAACTTGCAGCAGTACCTAATTCTAGAGCAAAACTAAAACTTACTTTACACTTTGCATACCGTGTTAGAATTCTAATATGTACAATTATGTTCAATATGACGCTATAAAAATTATCTATTTTATGTTTTTATTATTTAATAATTATCTTTATCGTACAATTCGTATTTGGTTAAAAAAACTATATTTTAAGATTCACTTGCTTTGGTCTGCTTTAAAAAAAAAATATATTTTACAACAAAAAATAAAAAAATTAATGTGATAGTTTGGTGTTTTATAAAAATCCTGTGATAAAAAACATATTCGAGATACAATTATTTACAAACATTTAAAATAAGTATGCTGAAAGTATTTTTTTAAAGTTTTGCGTATGATGAAGTACCAACTATCATTATATTAATAACTTAGCTTTTTTCAACATTTTTAAGATAAAGCAATTATGTAATAAATTTTAAAAAAATAGCTTGTTCTTTGTTTACCAAATATAACTGTTAAATTTACTTTTTCATAGATATCAATTTCGGAAGTAAGGGAAAAAGATAATCTTTTCATAATATTAGATATTACCAACAACTCAATACGAAAAAAAGTCATGGTGCGTATATTTCATTTCATGGTGCGAACATTTCATTCACCACATTGGGACTTGTTTATGTGATTCCTTTTGTTCAAAATATATTATTTATTGAAAGACTTGACAACTCGTTTAGCATGATACATTTAGGGATAAATTCAAACGAGTTTCTTTAATAAAAAAGTTGATTTCCTGTATGATCATAAAAAAATTTGAGATAATTTATCGTAAGCACACAGCGGTCGAAAAAGTTCTATCGACAGACTCGCAGCGAAATTTATCAGCGATTTCTTTGTCACTTTATTCCTTATAATACCTTGTCCGAGTTTAATTCCCATGGAGTAGATATAAAAGAAGTTGACACGTTCCTTATGAAAGTTTCAGTTTATCGTAAAAAGAGTTGAATGGAGTTTGGTTTGTAACCTTCAACTGACATTGGTGGGGCAAAATCCATTGAATACTGATGTTTACATCTCTGTCAAACATATGTACTTGTAAGTATCTTTGTATTCTATATAAAAAAAAATAAGTATTCGTTTAGTACATTTTTTTTTTATTTCAGCAAAGCTTTAAGTTTCAATCGAATAAGTGTTTCTTTTATATCATCCGTAAAAAATGTTTGGGTTATGATGAATTAATGTGTTCTATCTAATAATTAAACGTGCTGTATCTACCAAACATTTTTCTCAATCAGACATTCAAAATAATCAAATATAATATGAAAGTACAATAAAGAATATGGAAGTCTATATATTTACTAGGGTAACGACCTATCAAGGACCCGTTAAATGATCACTTTGCACACCAACTTTCACCATCCTATCAATGGAAGTCTATATATTTACTAGGGTAACGACCTATCAAGGACCCGTTAAATGATCACTTTGCACACCAACTTTCACCATCCTATCAATGGAAGTCTATATATTTACTAGGGTAACGACCTATCAAGGACCCGTTAAATGATCACTTTGCACACCAACTTTCACCATCCTATCAATGGAAGTCTATATATTTACTAGGGTAACGACCTATCAAGGACCCGTTAAATGATCACTTTGCACACCAACTTTCACCATCCTATCAATGGAAGTCTATATATTTACTAGGGTAACGACCTATCAAGGACCCGTTAAATGATCACTTTGCACACCAACTTTCACCATCCTATCAATGGAAGTCTATATATTTACTAGGGTAACGACCTATCAAGGACCCGTTAAATGATCACTTTGCACACCAACTTTCACCATCCTATCAATGGAAGTCTATATATTTACTAGGGTAACGACCTATCAAGGACCCGTTAAATGATCACTTTGCACACCAACTTTCACCATCCTATCAATGGAAGTCTATATATTTACTAGGGTAACGACCTATCAAGGACCCGTTAAATGATCACTTTGCACACCAACTTTCACCATCCTATCAATGGAAGTCTATATATTTACTAGGGTAACGACCTATCAAGGACCCGTTAAATGATCACTTTGCACACCAACTTTCACCATCCTATCAATGGAAGTCTATATATTTACTAGGGTAACGACCTATCAAGGACCCGTTAAATGATCACTTTGCACACCAACTTTCACCATCCTATCAATGGAAGTCTATATATTTACTAGGGTAACGACCTATCAAGGACCCGTTAAATGATCACTTTGCACACCAACTTTCACCATCCTATCAATGGAAGTCTATATATTTACTAGGGTAACGACCTATCAAGGACCCGTTAAATGATCACTTTGCACACCAACTTTCACCATCCTATCAATGGAAGTCTATATATTTACTAGGGTAACGACCTATCAAGGACCCGTTAAATGATCACTTTGCACACCAACTTTCACCATCCTATCAATGGAAGTCTATATATTTACTAGGGTAACGACCTATCAAGGACCCGTTAAATGATCACTTTGCACACCAACTTTCACCATTCTATCAATGATTGACAACCACACCACTCAAAATTTTGGATTTCCTAGATAATAATCAACCTCGTGACATAGTACATATGGATTCGCAACATCTCGTTATAACAGACTTCTTCTTCATATATGTTGAGATGTCAAACTATAAAAATTACTTCTAACTGGAAAAAATCCAGATTTGTGAACAAGTATTTGGACACAAATATGTTGCAAGACTTTAAGGTTGAAAAATCTTAAATATCTTTAAAGTCATATCTTGTCATTGCAGTCATGTTGCATCATTGTATTGAATTTGTTCAAGTATCTGCTTTTGTTATCTGCCTTTGCAACAGCCCTAAAAGGGGAAACTCTAGCATTTCATACTATTTTACTAATTATAAATTGGAATAAAATTCTATACTGAACAGCTTTGTCCAATTATATTTATAAGAATTTGAAACGTTTCAAAGTTATACCCATGTAGATTATTTGGGTGACAATGGGAAAAAAGAGAATAATTTTAACGCCAACTTATTCTGTTAAAAAAAATCTTTATGAAAATATGTACAGTATATATTTTTTGAAAAAAGCTTGAAAATGGAACGATGATAATTTTAAATTAGATTTTCCTTTAATGTGTATTAGTATCTATATTCTGCCCTCAGGCTCTTAGTGCGTGGGAGTGAGGGAGAAAGGGAGGAAGAGAGGACTGGGGACAGAGAACAGGTAGGCGGGAGCGTTAAAGACAAATAATCCAGCGATTTGCATGCGGAACGGTGAACCGCTGCCGACCAGGCCGCGCGAGATCTACATCGTCAAGTGTCAGATTCTATCCTAGCGTTACGACCGATATGATATATGACACTGACTCTCTGCTCACCCTTTAAATTACACAACTCGTGTTCAGGTCGGGGCGTAATGTTTCACGGGGACGCGAATCATTAATCAATATTTATCAGAGAGTAATAACAATAAATGACACATCTAAGCAGTTTGACAATAATGGACCCGGTAATGACCACCATCAATCCGCGTTAGAAGATAGGAATGCAAAGGGAACATTTTGTTTTCCCTCCGGACCGGGGGATCAGAGTTGATCTGGGTAGGTGGCTCCAACACTAGAAGCACAACCTCCTGTTTCCGCGTTACGCCGCTAAGGTTACCATCGCCCTAATAAATAAGGGATATAATGACTCTCCGAGGAGTTGTAGCAGTATGCGCAGTGGACACAATATAACTCCACTTCCCAAATTTTATAAAATTATCTAATGGACTTCATTAGTCTCCATTGTGCTGACCGACTCGAAAAACTTTCGGAGGCCGGATCGAGATTTAAGTTTAAACATTTTCAATGTCGAGCATTTTTTTTATATCTGAACTAAATTAAGCGTTCGAACAAAAATCCTTTGTATCATTTGACGCTTTGATAAAATGTAGCGCGGTTTTTTTATAAAATTATTATTTCATACAAGATCAATACTGTTTTAGATTCAGCGAAGCAGTCTCAAAATGAAGAAGAATTTTTAACGATACCGATTTCTAATTTTGTTTCATCCTTTTCCTTTGAAGAAATCGTATGATTTATCGAGAAGAAATAACAATCTTTTTATTCGTCATTATTTTGCGGTGAATTTTTCCGTTATTCCGATTTCCACCCCGCTGTAGAGATTAGAGGAAGAGGCGGAGCCGGGCGGTAGGGGTTGGGGGGGGAAGGATTACATTACTCAGCAGAGTATTAATCAGTGAAGCATGATGGCTCTCCGGCCTGCGCCTGCCGCCTGCCGCCTGCCGCCTGCCCGGGCGGGCCCGCGTCTGGTGGCGGCTACCGGCAACCGGCTACCGGGAACACTTCCCAGCCACCCACCCGCAGATAGCCGACCTTTACTAAAACATTTCTGCCCAATTTGGATGATCCTTTCCATCTCTCGAATTAACGGAATATTGAGCGCAGTACACTCCGCTACTGCTCCTTCTGGATTTCGAATTAATTAATAAAATTAATCCACAGCTCATTTAATAACGTTAATTGCGCTAAAACATTAAGTATTTGAGAACTTAATCGAAATTATTATTTAATTATTTAAATAGGACGATTTTCTCCGAGGAATAATTTAAATTAACGGAATTATGAAAATCTTCGATTATAAAGATGATCTTTTAAATGATAAAAAGGTTCATTATGATATCAATCTAAGTAGTGCGCGCATTAGCAAATATTTTAAATTTCCAATGTATGGTAAATTTGTTTTATTAATAAGCATTCTAAGTTTAAATTACAATCGCTAAGAATTAAATTGAAAAATTGTGGATTAATAAGATATTTATAATAGAAGGTACGATCATTATTTTCTTACATTTTATAAATTATTTCTTCAAATGTTTCAGGATTTCTTTCTCAAAAAACTGCAGCTTTGATATTGGTGTCGCGTACTCCTTCCCACCTGCCAACTGCAAAATCAATATTTATTTTTATTTGGTCAATGTTGATTTTTTATATTCACCTTCCATGCCTGTACTGGTCCTACTCTTAAACGAGCTTCTTAAATATGGGCTTTTATGATTATTCCTTTATTAAAGTATATTAACATGATTTGGACATGTGGAATGAATGAGTGAACCGTTATCAAATGAAAACACTTTGTATTTTACAGATAAAAAAAGCTATTAATTCGAAAAAAAACTTAATCTTCCCGATGACCCGCATTATGTCTAGTATAATATAGAGGGTTTATTCCCGTTCCCCTCCGAGCCATTCATTAGTATGCAAGTTTGCACCTTTCTGAGTCACGGAGTCAATCCCTCCTGATCAGTAGATGAGAAGAGTTATTAGTTGGGCGTGTCTGGCATATGTCTGTAGGAAAATTTATCCTCATAATTTATCCTAATAATATAGTGATGACACTTTAGGCGATGCTCAATACATACAGCTGTGACGTGTTCAGAATCTCTTATTATTTTTCTCAACCTCTCGATCATAATAACATTTTATTTGTGGTGTCACACCTGGTCTTTTCCCCACTTTTCACAAAATCGAGTAAGTGTTATTTGACGATTAATTCCATAAAAGCGAGGGATCAGTTTTTCGGTTCCAGTCTAAGGTGAAATAAATAAATAAAACATCACCCATTTTACAACGCCTATATATTATACAATCGAACCTAGGATTTTTGGCTCGGTAGTCAAACTGTTTACCACGTATTAACTTGATCGTTAAATACGTGAATTAAGGCAAGGTGAAAACTTGCGCCTCGGATTCCGATAGCTAGGAAAATTACAGTGAAAATTCAGATTTTTTTAAAATTCCCATAAATCTAGCCGTGAGCCTCGAGTACGGTAGCAAAACACGTTAACTACTACAGTATGGAGGCAGAAAACAATATGTAAAAATAAATTCTGAATGTTCAGCAGTATATTATATCTATCAATATTTTTTCGTGTAATTAATTCGACGATTATTAACATTATTAAAAAATAACGTAGTTTCGACAGCTCTATAACAATATGCATAAAGAACATATGAGATGAAAGGATAGTGAAAACAAAATTACAAAACTCTCTAACAGTTAATTCGAATTAATGAAATATTTAAATCACATTGAAAAGTATTACATGCAAGTAAAACAAAATAACCTATTTTATTTATTGTTTCGGCATTTACTTTGTGAAAAGACATATTAATATGATTAAGGAAACACTTGTTTTTATACCATTTAAGTGTATTAAAACAAGTGATTACTTACATTTTTGTAACTTCAAATATAATCATGATATAAGGTACAGGGGTGAAGAAAATATGCGAAAATATATTTCAAAAATATTTATTCAAAAGCTACTTGAATTCTATTCTAGAAGTTTTCTTCTACTTATATTGAAATTCGGAGTAATATTTTTTCCGATACACTTTTACTTATGTAGTGTTCCTCGGACCAGTTATCAAACTGTAACCGGAAAAAAAGTAGTAAAAAAGTAATATATAATAGATACTTCGAGACTGAATATTATTTTGTCCTATATCCTCACCTACGTGCCGCAAGGGATACCGCGTCTTAATATGATAATCTTAATATGATATTAGCATCGGAAGGATCCGGTGCTAATATCATAGATTTATATTATCCACTGACACTTCGTGATGGAATTGCATTTTCAATATATTATTAGATTAAAACCAATATTTTTAGCTATTCCACTTTTTTTATTTTTTTTTATTAAAAAAAAAGTGGAAAAGCTAAAAATATTGGTTTTAATCTAATAATATATTGCTAATATCATATTTTCGGATTTTGGAGTAGAATATTTTTAAATTTTAATTTCCTTTAGTGTTTGTACTCTGCTTTTAAATACAAGGTTAATTTGCAGATAAGAGATTTTTACATATTAAATAAGGTGTTTCAATAATATATTGCATGGAAAATAGAGTAAAGCTGTGCAGTTCAGCCGCTCTACTTTACCATACTTTGGCTCTATACAAGGCAAAATAAATGCATTAGTAAAATATTACTGTTTTATCAAAAAGATAATGTACCTATTAGGAATATAGCATAGAAAGGATACAGTACCAGCAACTATAGAACGTGGAATTGCGTACTCGTGCTCGTACTAACGTATATTGTGAAAGCAACCACAAAAGTGTAAGAGCACCAATGTTAAAGATATCCCATTTTAAATATTTTGCTTATTTTATTTATAAAATAAAGGAAATACTACTCAAGAGGAAAAATATTCCTTCTTTTTTTCTATCAGCAGTTTAAATTCAAACTCGAGTAATAATGCTTATATGTGGTGGCTGTTTTTGTCATGCAAAACGATGCGTATTTTGCAATTTCTCAAAGAGCATTAAAATACTTTTCGCCTTTGAAGTGAAATCCTAAGCATCTATGAAAGAACAAATATGCCTTGGGAAAAAAATGTAAAAGAGCAAAAAGTTTAACTTTATTTCAATGAAATTATAAATAAAACACTTGTTTTTAACAAGTTGAGTATCATATTGTTACGACTAGTTTCGGAAGCTGGAGATGCTTCTATCTAAGGGTTTGAATATTAACTGCGCGTTTATATTTAAGCCTGTAAATGGAAGTATCTGTAGCTTCCGAAACTAGTCGTTACAATATAATACTCGAGTGATAAAAAGCAAGAATTTTTTATTTTATAATTTAATCATGTCCTACCACAAAAAAAATGCCGGAACAATAAATAACATTTATTTCATTAATTGAATTAACCCTTCAAATAATACTGTGTGTTACATTCAACACTCAATGCATGATTGTTAGATAAATGCTTGAGAAATATATTTCAAAAACATTTTTATTTTGATTTCACGTTACAGTACATGTTTAAAAAAAAAATTGCATTTATACTCTTAAAACATTGATATTATTAATCTTGTTAAAGATTATATAGGGTAATCGAAACAATAAATAATTAACATTCTCTGTTTAACATTTTATGAATTTTGAAAATATTCTTTATCGGATCGTGGATACGAAGCATTGTCCGCCGCTGTCAGATGCTGCGCTACTCAGAGTGCTGGAGATACCGGGGATGAAGTGTCGTGCAAGCGACTTGTTGCTCGAGTGTTGACGCGCCGAAGGAATGGGTCGTGGGGGTGGAAGCTACACCGCCCAGCCCCTCACATTACTCTCCGAGGGATTTAGGTGATATGTCATTTCTTTAATCAATATTTTACCCCTTTTTTGCTACATTTTGTCAACGGGTGGCTTCTTTGAATTCATGTCAAATTTTGAAAGATACAATCATGAAGAAAAGAAAAAGATTTTTTTTATTATTCGTGTAGTTTCGTTTCTTTTAAATCAATTTTTTTTTTTTTTATTTTAATAAAATAATTTTAAAAACACACATTTACAAATGTGGATAATCTCCAAAAGTAGGAGCTATTTTTCCTATTATTTTTTTATATCTTATCAAAGATGAAGAAGAATATGGAAGTCTGGGCATTTACAGGGCTGATGACCAACATAGACCATCATATATAACTTCCAAGAACTTCCAAGAATTTGAGTGTGTTGTTGTCAATAATGAGTAGAATTAGTGAATGTTACACGTGTGTAAATTCATTACTAAAACCAGCCTATGACGGTCATCAGCCCCGTAAATGTTTTACTACCAAACTATAGCCAAGACTACCATATTTTTTTTCATCTTTGATGTGATGTCAAAAAATAATGTGGGTTATTTATTATAAATTATAATATAAGAGAGTAGAAAAAGTTGTAAATGTATTGCGAGAGTATTATCTTTTGACAGAAATTTTAATAAGTAGTAGGTAGTCATAATTATTGTTGTGTAAGTTATTGTATTTTGATAATAAAATCTAGGTTATTGTAGATTACTGATAACCTAAATTAACATTTCTTTACTTATAGAATGCCATACAAAAATGGTTTTAAATAAATAATAAGACCAAAGTTGTAACTGGACAAACATACAATCCTTCACTGAATAGTTGATATCCATCAGTAGTCCTTTTCTACTATGTTAGGTACTGCGTCACTGGACGAGCGTAACGTGCTCTTTATAAAATATTACTCATTTCATAAAAGGGAGATAATTAACTTTAATAATATATGCCTCATAACGCCACCAACAAAACTTGCTACAAAACTGCAAAAGGTTATGAAATTATCCATTTCGAATAAACTACTGTTACTTTATATCATTATATATTTTGTGTTATTTGTTTAACATACATAAGTGTACTATTATTATACATACTATAAAATACCACCGTATACTTAAAATAACCCTGTAGTATGAAAGATTTGTGTTTGACTCGATGTGGTTAACCCGTAAAATAAGCATAGTTTTTTTTTAACTATGCGATTTCAAATATGCGTATATTTCAAATATGCGTATATGTCAGTCTTCACACCATTCTTAAGAAAAGTTAAGTAAAATCAATAAACTAATATACATTGATAATTATTTTAAACAAGAAAATTTAAATCTTTAATCTATTGTCTTAAAAAAATACGGCACCAAATTTGCCAACGATCAGTTTTCAATTTGAGTAAAAAAAACTCAATAGCACAGAGATTATGAAAATACTTAAGTATTAACCACAGGATTTTTAAGATACACAAAAAGTTCGTAGAACAATAAAATTATGGACTTCTGTTGCTACTGTAATATTTTAGGATTATTGCTTTGCGTTTATTAAATGTTTATAGGTTATTTTAACCATACGCTTTGGTTTAAATATAAATAGGAATGGTTTTGGTGATATAGCTGGCTGATCTCTGTTTTTTAGTGTGGGTCATTTTGTATTTCTTTATTGCTTACTAATGAAAAAAATCCATAATGTGCCCTAACTGAATTTGTTTATGTCAAAGGCACATTCAAATAAAATTGTTCATAAAATTATAATTTAAAAAAATTGTTTAATGCAATTACGGTGCATGATCAGATAACGATTGCAGACCATAAACAAGTACCTACCGTGGACGAGAGAGACGACACCGCACGAGGACGGCACCGAGCCTTTAAGTAGTCAGGAAATAAGGGACCCGGTCTTCTTTCCTCGTCTGTCACTGCGAAGAGTACTACATCTGCCAGCAGTAATAAGCGTCATAGTGTGAAATCATTCAGTTTGAAATATTTTGTATTTTAAAATGTAACTTAATCAGTGTTAAATATTTCGTATTGTGAAATGTAACCTCTAAGGTAAAATATTTGATGATTGTCAAACTTTGTTGGAATAAAATGTAAAGCAAGTCATTAAGTAATTATTTTATTTAATTATTCCCTTTTTTAACGCTCTTCTGAGAAGGAACATCTCCACACAATCAAAAACGACATGGCTAAATGATTTGATATATTTCAAATCTGCCCACTTCTATTATCTACCTTTGAATAGAACTTTTATATTTTGATTATGTTTTAGTTGACTTCATAGATAATGGTTGCAGGTTGTAGAAGTTTATTGCATTATAATAAAAAAGAACAAAGAAGCACCTATGTTTTAGATTTTTTAATGTGTTTCTGAGTTATGGATCATGTAATCATGTAAAACGTTATTAACATAATATGTGTTGATTATGATTTGTGTATTTTACTGTACTTTCTTGTGTTATGTGAGAGCTATTTTTAAATTCATATGGAAGGATAGTTTCAGCATTTAGTTGTTGACTGTCAGAAGTTGTAATGTGTTGAATATTTTCTCTTTTGGAGTCCGTGTCGGAACTTTGGGTATTATTTTCAGTATTGATTTTTGGGCAACCAAAACATCATTTGACGTTTTGTATAATATATATATATATATATATATATATATATATATATATATATATATATATATATATATATATATATATATATATATATATATATATATATATATATACATATATATATATATATATATACATATATATATATATATATATATATATATATATATATATATATATATATATATATATATGTAAGTATATACCTGTATATATATGTATATATACATATATGTGTGTGTGTGAACTCGTTTACATATTTATACGACGATACATGAACACAGAATACGAAACAACATGAACTCATGAACATACACAATGCACGGACACGGTAGTAAGTCACGCAGCGTTATCTGGTGACCAGACAAACGGTTATTGTAGGCCATGCGGGTACCTCGTTGTATTAAATATAGCTACAGTTAGGCTGTACGAGGTCGTGGTGGCGGGGGTCGCTTTCGGGAGGGGCAGAGGGTGGAGGCAGCACACATCATCAAATATGCTACCAAACTTTGGGCTATTATTGTCTGTATTAATTCAGTGGGTCAGACAATATCGACCGCGCTCAGTACTCAGTACTCGGTGTACACGCTGTCCTCTGCATACCTACCGTGTGTTCTTCCTTGTGTACTGTAATAATACAATAGTTAGCTGTGCCTTAGTATGAGTACATGCACGCTAATATTCCTACCACTAAAAGGGGCGTAACGCGCAACACGACGCGACACCTTGCATGCCACCTCTTCATATACTCGCTAGTAAGTACAGTATGTAGGTTCAATTATTTATACGCACATAAAAGTTGAGAAGGTACACATTTAAAAATATTTTTACACATTTCGAAAAGGTTACAAGTATAATTAAAAAATATATTTGCCCCGTAACAATTAATAATATGAAAACATTTTAACGACAAAACGAAAAATTCAGTCCAAAATACATATTAATCTGAAACGGCGAAATTATACGAATAATTCTGAATCTCAATTATTTAGACATACATATAAGTAAGGTTTTTGTTTAACGGGACGCTTGACAAACGACAAAATCAGATTTTTCTCTCTGGCATATTGCTTTTTGTTTTACTTAATGAGGTTTGTTCGTATATTATAGGTTTTCAATCTCCATTTTAAAAACATTTTATTGCTGAGAGAAAAATTGTGTGAAAAAATTAACTAAAAAGATTAAATGTGTACGCTATTCTGCGGATACATTTATTAAATAACTTTTATTTAGATACATACAAATATTTACTGATATCGTGTGTAGAGTAAAATTATATTTGTTTACTTCAAACTTATTTAGTCGACCACGCAGCCTTCTATGATCGAATAAACGAAAAATGCAGTGTGCAGAAACTATCGAAAACAGACGGGTTGATCATTCTGACAAGAATGATCGTGGTTCTCATACTTGAATGGACTCGAGCATGCGCTTTCAACACCACATTTCGAAATTTTCTCCTTTCTGCTGTTTTTATGGTCCGTGTTGCAGAAGCAGTGAGAAAAATGCTGTAGACCAAACTCCTGACGAGCTTTATCTTGGTGTTTTTACTCAAACCCCGGTCTCTCCAGATGTTGTCCAGCATAGACATGGCACTATTGGCGATGGCGATACGACATCTGATCTCTTCTTCGCAAGTTCCTTCATTCCTGATTTGAGATTCAAGGAACCGAATCTCGTCAATTATCTCTAAACCTTCGAGTGAATTTCCGATGTCACCAAACTTCTTAGATCGATCTATGATCATGATCTTAGTTTTGCTCTGGTTAATCCTCAGTGCCGTGCTCTCAATCTCGACTCGTTTAAGGAGATCTACCATCTAAGATTTAAACGCACAAATATTTCAATTTCAAGCTATTTTAACGAACTAAATAGCCCTTTATTTAAATAGCAATCAAGTTGCGTGCTAATAAGTTTAAAGTAATTTTGATTCCATGATACTAACCATAGTGCCACAGCCTGATTCATTTTGAAAAATAAAACACATTTGAATATTTAGATATTTTGTTTATTTGGAATAAATTACTGATGTTTAAATTATAACCACCTTGACTGCAAAATTCATAAAATGGGCTAATAAAAGTATGCGGAGTATATTAAGAGAAAAAAAGGTGCAGTTTCATATATTATGGAAATTGTACTTAACAGAAATGGGACAAAATTTTATGCTCGTATTTATTTATGAGAAGACTAACACAAAGAATTATTTATTAGCATAATGCTCTCCTTAATGTATCGCGAGTCCACTTTTTATCTCCTCTCTCGACTGTTAACAGTCACGTTATAATTCCGAAATTTCCTTAATGCGCTGTTGCTTACGAAAATTAATTTGTGAAGTTTTAGTGCCGCCGCAAACACAAACTTTAGCTGTAATTAGGTTTTAAAATGAAGCATTGCTCCGGACTTTGCTATTTTATTTTTTTCCCGAGAATTTAGAACGTGTTTGAAAAGTTTGCAGAGGAAATGGGCTGAAAAACGGAGAAACTTTTTTCTGAGATATTGTTATATGCCTCCCTTTTAAGATAAATTCGCCGCCAAAAGATTAGCCGAAATTCATTTGCTAAAAAATAACAAAATAAAAGCGCAAGCTGTTCCGGAATGAAACATTTATACTGAGTTTAAACTTGGTTTAAACTCGGTTTAAACCCGGAAACACATTAGCAGGAACAGAGCTCATGTTTATATAACTTTTAGCGCTACTTTTATTTTCTGTCATATTGACGATGAATCAAATAATTAATTATTTATTCTTTCACTGTCGTAGCTAATTTCTACAAAGATTGTAAACATGGTTTAAAATATATGTTTCATATTTTAAATATGTATGTACACAGTTTATAAAATAACAAAAGTTTGTAATAAATATTGAAACTAATTTTAACTGTTTAAATGTTTTTGCTCCAATCAATTTTCAGCCTAACAATCAATGATTTTTTTCTTAATTTATTTGATTTCTTAGGGAAATCAGAAAAAGTGTTTCAAATTGAGGTGAAATATCTTTTATTGTTACGAAAATATTAGTTCACACAAACAAATATGATGCAGTGCCCTATGCACCATCGGGTGCGACTATAGATACTTTACGAATTTTACAACTCATGCCAGCACTATCAGATATACTTCTTAATCTTTTGAATATCTACCCTCATGCGAAAAGAATCTAAGACCATTGCATAGTTACAACTTATAAATATTCAATAATGGGACAATTGGTGAATGTTACATTTATAGAGTGATCACTCATGCCAGGTCGTAAGTCCTAGGTCAGATTGCCATCTTCTTTTGTTTCAAAACGATACGTGTTTCATCTCTGGTTGAGACACCTTAAATATTGTTTTACCATCCTTAGAGTGAATAATCTTGTGTTTAAAAATAATATATTAATTAAAAAATACCAAAACCCGAATTGATGTTTTTCAATAAAACAAAAAAGTTTGTTTTTCTTTTTTATAATTATTCGCTTGTTGTAGTATAAAATATAAGACAGAATATCATTCTTCAGTTACACAACTCATCATCTTAGTACCCTGTAATATTATTAAAATGTGCCTGCGTATAAAAGACAGAGTACTCTTAGACAGAGTACTTCTAAAATTAAATTAAATTTAAATCATCAACAGTAGATTGAGACTTTAGTTTACAATAAATGTATGCATAACCAATCAAATATATATATTTTATATTTGAGGCACTAACTTTGTGATTGTCCATTTTATAATTAAAATGTAACTTTGTTTAAAAATCACTATATATTATAAAATATTTTATTATAACTTAATTATAATGTCTACCGGTTAGCTTCAAAACCGGTACATATTATAATTTAGTTATAGTATAATATTAATAGTGATTTTAAAACAAAGTTACAATATAATTAAAAAATATGATATATTTAAAATACAGCTTTATTACAGCGAATCTCAACCACCACACAGATAAAATTAGGACTTTGTAATACATTATGTTTGAATTTATTTTTAAAAACGCAAAATAACAAAGAATGATTTGAGTGGTTATTTTAATAAAAGATTTACAGTTAATCATGCGTTAGACTTTTTCAAGGAATTTATTTCAATTCTGGAGTTTTAAGGTGACGTTAAAATTCAGGAAATAACCAACGCGTAATCGCTCAAATGCTCCATGTTGATTTTATCGGGATAATATAAAAACCAACAACAAAATCTGTAACAGATTCTGTGAAGATAATATTTTGAGTATCAATTTGTATGAGATATATTGTATTTGATTATATTTGTTATTTATATTTAAAAATACAAATACTTTTATCATAATATTAACTTTATTATTTACTTGTAAATAATCACTTAAGAATGTTAAATTTATCTCTAATTCTGTGAGTTCCTTGTCCCACCCACGTCACTCTATCAAAATACGTATTTTTACACTAGATAGTGTCACAGCTAAAGGTCTTAAAACATATTATACATACATTACTACTATACTCGTAATTTACACAAAGGTATAACATATACTTTAGTACGATATGAAATATAAATATTAAAGAATTATATTAGTAAAATAAGTAAACGGTTGAATATAAGAAAAGTGATGTAAAGATTTTATTTTCAATTTGCCAATGTTTTAAGTGCAGAAAAATGTAACAATTTGTCTTCTATACCCACACCAATAAAAATATGTCACGTTTCCTAAATCAATTTTTACTGTAGCATCTAAGAAGCACATTTACAGAATATTCTAGACACACTTATGATATAAAAGCCAGAAAATGTATGGCTAAACAAGTTTTTATTTTTAAATACCGCTTTTGACTGTCCGAATAACAAAAACAGCCAAAAAGAATAAAGAAGGTATATTATTTACTGTTCCTCAAAATAAAAACCTAAAAGATGATGAAAAGGGTTGGAAAAAGTTTTAAAAGAAGGACTGAAACAACATTTCGAGTGTATACAAATACTTCATAGAACGAGATTGATCAATATATCTAAAAGTTCCTAAAATTTAAGTTGTGTGGTAGTCAATTGTGGGTAGAATTGGTGAATATTATGTATAGTGATTACTTAACCAGACTATGACAGGTCACAAGCCCGGTAAATGTACAGACACCCAGATTCTTCTTTATCTATGTTGATGTGTCAAAAATTAAAGGATTATAACAATTAGCTAGTTAGAACGCAGTAATGAACAAATTAATTTTAAAAAGAGTAGAAGAAAATAAAACCTTATAATGAACAATAAAAATCATGATGGACATATTCTGTAGTATTACAACCTTATCATTACAAAAATAGCCAAAAATATAAGAAAAGGAAAAAAATTGAAGTTGGCAAACTTATTATCATAAATAAAAGATCCAAAAAAAACTAACTTTGGGCTAAGGGCGGTGGAAAGTGTTTCAAAGGAAAGAGGTTAGCCCTCGAATTAATTGGATCCTATGTTAACATTTCTGCGCTGAGATGTGTTTCCAGAAACTACCAAATAAGTCACAATTCAATGAAAGCACGAATCATAATTTTATTTGAATATTTGTGTTTTTCAATAGTATTTTTACATATAATAAACACATTATTTATTATAATATGTATATAATATAGG
The DNA here is from genome assembly GCF_059751285.1 of Brachycentrus maculatus. Taxonomy (NCBI): domain Eukaryota; kingdom Metazoa; phylum Arthropoda; class Insecta; order Trichoptera; family Brachycentridae; genus Brachycentrus; species Brachycentrus maculatus. The sequence continues at coordinate 189,682 of NW_028280868.1, read as the reverse complement.
ATTCTTAATTCGGAGATAGTTTAACATACGACTTTCTAGAACTGACAAAGACGTTTTTGTAATGTGAGAACTCATTTCTCCAGTACTGTCCCGCCGAGGGGACTCTATATGGGAGCCTCAGGCGTAGTCCGAGGGTCGGTGGAGGGACAGGAAGGAGTGGGCAGGAGCGGCAGGGGTATTCGAGGGAGTGTATTAATTTAACTAAGCAACGGGAACCTTAAGCATAAAATGGAAACGAGAAGGGGAAAAGAGGGGAGTTGGAGAAGTTTGGCAGTTTATTTTCAACAAAAAAGTCGTGAAACGGAAAGCTCCATTGCTGGTTGGTGCCTGATGCTTAGTCCTTTAGTTCTCAGCACAGTATACACGAAAGATCGCCATCTCTAGAATCAAAACAGTTCGTAAAAATATATTTTTCTAAATTAAATACGTTCGTTTTAACTTTTGTCAAATAGGTAGTTTGTTAAAGTTTTCTTGACATTGTTATCTCAATGTTTGTGAATTCATATTCAATAGAATTTTAATTATTTCTTACACAAACTTTATTAGTTTTAAAATTACAATTTTTAATTTCCTAATAAATATTTTAACATAACAAAACGATTGTTGGTAACGGCTAATTGAGAATAAGTTGAAATATACTCTATGCTCCCTTGCCTCCGTCTCGGATCTACCCCCCTCCCCCACCATGGTGCTAGTTAGACTTCAGCTCGAGTTTAATCATTAAAAGCAGCAGACGTTTTTGGATAATATTCTTGGCAGACATGCAAATTGACGTGGAACTGAGCGCTCCGAAGCAGACTTCCCTGGGACAATTCACCGCTCTGGACTGGTCTCTTCTCAACTCCATACCACGTACTGCTGAGTGTAGGAAACATAGATATCAGGACTTATATGTAGATAACGGGCTAATAACCTTCAATTAACCGTAAAAAGTTACCATGATTACAAGAATTAATATTTATGTTTAAATTAATGTGTCTATCTTAATACATGTATACTAGCATTATTCTCAGTTTAATAAAAAATACGAATACAGTGATTCAATTCCAAATTAAAGGTTTCCCAAGGATATTCAATTTAAGTTCATTTATTTCAATAATGTTTATTTTTATTAACTTAATGGGTAAAAGTGTTGACCACATCCATATTTTGATCAACATCCACGATCAATTTTAAAAGTTGTGTATATTTATCATTATCATTTACGTTTTTTAATTGTATATTTACAAATTCGGGAATTTGATAAATGGCTTTGTATGATTTACTATTGTAGATGGTGGAGTTTGTAAAACCGTCAAAATTATCATTATTTTATTCAGTTAAAACAACAATATCGTATCAAAATTTACTCATATTTTTATATGTACAGACACCCACACAGGAAGTAATTTTTTCTTAACTTTAATACTCATCTAAACCGCAAAACGTTTAATTGTTAAGTCTATATGCGTGTGTTTAAAATATTTATTTAGGTTTTTTGAAAAATACTAGATTATATTATTTTTAGGTTACTTAAATAACTTTAACTCAGAGGTCCTTTGTTAGATTTATAATCGACTACAGAATACTTTTTTCAAACACAGACCCAAATTTAAAAATATGTTTTCGCATCTATTAAGAATAGTGGAATCTTGCAAAACAGTTTTCTTCCGAAATAATCGAAAATGTAAGCCCGCTTAAACCATCCACATTTACCAATGTCAAATTGTAAAATTGGATATCAAGAATCTTGTTATAATATATATATATTTTTTAAATGATGGTATAAATTGATATGTTTATTCATTCAATTCGATTCATCGATGTTTAATATTATTGTTCCACAAACGTCATGTGGTATCCCCGACATGTTCCCATGGGGTAAACGGTTTTCAAGCTATTTGTGTTGCGTGCCATTGCAAATCCAAAATTCAAAACAGCTCGCAGTCAGATGTAGAGCGAGTAAAAAATATTGGTATCTAAATTATACATTTAAAGTTAATGTTAACCTGTTACACAAACATTAAATTAAAACACTTAGAATTTACCTATATTTTTTATCATAATTTTGTATCATACTCTGCAGTAGATTGTTTTTAAGAATGATATTTCGGAACGATAAAGACTATTTATATAACAGTCAGCGATAGATAATTGTCATCTGCTAGTTTCAAGTTTGTATAGTTGTCTATATGGTATATCTATTTTAATGAAAATTTTGCTTTTCGTTTGTTCAAAATCTTACATCTCCTTATATTTACCAATTGGTTTAAATTCTTGATACAACCTGGCATTCAGATTTGAGCGAGTTTTTATACCTTTTTTTTTAAATCTGGGATATAAATAATATTGAAAATATTTTTTGAGTTTTTTTTACCGAAATGATAGCGCCATCTATTTACTGTAACAGCACACCGAACGAGGATGGTGCAACTTTATGCTCCACAGATGAGGACTGACGCCATCTCCAGGATGCCATTGTGGGCGGAGAGCCAGACTGTCCTGCACATAGTGGAGGAGCGCCCTACCAGAAGACACCCTCCTGGCCTTTACCTTCCCGAAGCTACGCAAAGAGCAGTCAAGGAGTGGATGGAGAGTCCGGACTTGCGCCTATAATGCGGCCTAACGGCCTAGAGGATTTTCAATGTTTCCAACTGCCTCGTTGTCTCATAGATATTTATTATTTTCATTACCACGCTATTATAAAATTTAATATTTAAGAAATATGTGCTTTCTATTTTCTTCCTTTTTTATTTAACCAGTCTGAGACACATCAACGCGTGGCCGGGTACAGCTAATAATAGTTTATAATAAGCCTTATGACTTTAAAGAGCTTTGTAAATGAACGCTTAACGGAACAGGCTTCAGAAGCGATATTTATAAAGGAGAATTAAGGGTAAATGTTGAGCAACCCTCGCAATAAAGTATCGCCCGCGCGGGTGTACAAGTGTTCGAATGAACAGAGTACTGAACTAGCTGTTCTCCGTATACAGAGCTGTGTACATAGGAGCTGTGTAGAGCTGCCGTGGTGTGGTTTTATCTCAGGACATGAGATAGCATCGCAAATTGCTCCACGGAGCCCGAACAAGTCGTAAAGCGACAATGTACACGAGCCCTAATGGCCATAAATTGATAATGTAAATGTTCCCATTTCCTATTTATCATTTCGATATAAAATCATAGACGATAATATTGACTTTGTATTTGGAGCGTAAGCTGTCTCGTTTTAGAAGAGATGTTTTTAAGTGTTTGTAAAAAAAATCTCAGTTAAGTTTTATTTTTATTTTAAAAGAATCATTTACTTCGCGATATAGTTAATATAACACTCATTATTCATCGTCCACTTTACGTAAAACCACTTTAAAAGTATTTCGCAACGATCGGTTTCAGTATAATGAACCCCTCTTCAGGTCAGCTATAGACATTGTTAAATTCCTGCGGTCGCCTGTTTATTTACAACTTTACTATTATTGTTTTCGAAACCAAAAGAAATATGATACATAAAATGCAATGGAAATATTTTCAAAATTGGGGTAGTAGTTAAATTTAATTAGTTATTGATGGATCATTATTAACCCTAGATTAAGGAACACTCGTAAAATTTACGACGGACACCCAATCTGTGGAAAGCACCGAGGCAATACGTGTAAATAATGTAATGAAAACATAAGCATATTTCTTTTTTTAGATTCGTAATTGAAATCAGGTTCTCAAAAAACATGTTTTTCTAATTTTTAAATGTTTTTTTTTAATAAATGAAATATGAGTTTTTCTGATCGTCGTACATTTTACGATCATCCCAAATTAAGGTAGGTACATTGAAATAAATCCCGCGGTCTAGGTCGCCGAGTAAAGGAATTATTAAAGCTCCAAAAATTTTGTGAGCTTTATAATTGCTTTACCCATTTCTAATGTTTCAAGATTATTTAAACGAAGACCAGTTTTATTCGTACGTTTAATTTCTATGCCCATAGATTTATCAAAATTATCGTCTTCAGGTATAAGGTAATTGCAAATTTAGAAAAATTATTATTGATCACCCACATTCAATTTTCTCTTTAATTCTGGTATTGAATGAACGTGATGTTTTACGATGTCAAAGCTAGACAATTATGAAACAATTTAATTTATTTCAGTTTGTACTTGTATCTCTTGGTGAAACTGCATGTTGTATAATAAAACAACAGCCATATAAATACGGACATCCTCAGACTGGTGAGTGGCAAAACAAAATTCTTTGTTAGATACAAAAAACCACGAATTAACATAATTTTTCGGTCAAAATAAATTTGAATTGAATGAATTTAACTTTTTTTTATTAAAATAATAGTTTCATGGTAAGGGTCTGAAGTAATGTTATATATCAATTTCATTATGTAAATGGGTTTTGCAGGTAATTTTCAATAATATATGGATGAATCTGGGACCTTTGAATGACAACTCTTTTTACCTCGTATTTGTATGTGAAAATCCAATGTTCTCTGAAATATAAAATATCGCGCAGTTATTTCTTATCGACATGACAATAAAGAATCTTTTTTCCGTTGTTTTCTAATGTAATGTATCGTTATGGTAAATCTTTGTGTGTGACTAGTGTTTTGTGTGTTGCTTTATTGTAAATAACTATTAATACTATAAAAACTAAAATTATTCGGTTAATCTACTTCATCATAACAATTTAACAATTATTTTAGTGTATTATTTTTAATACCAAAAGCTGGGTGAATTCGATTGAGTAAATAATCAGAAATAATAGTTTTGAATTAGTTTACATACAGAACTGTTCGGCAGCTATCATTATTCCTCAATTTTTTAAGAGTGTAAAGTTTTTTCTTTTAAAAAACATTTATCAATTCAACGATGTATTAAAACAATATATTTAACAATACATAGTTCCCCATCAAAACCATTTTTCTTTCAAAAATTTATTGAGATTAGACGGTGATACGTAGAATGGAAAACATGATTTGTTTGTGAAAATAAAAGGTTGGAAGAATTAATATATTTTAACAAGAAACGCTAATGCGTTTGAAGAAAATATATGTTCTTGATATATACAAAAATCACCAGTTAGATTCTTTCCCACATTAAATCATTCATTTTATTAAAAAATAAACAAAAATTGGAAACTAATTCACAACTTTTTTTTTAACCCTTCACAACACAAACAATAAAATCGATTTTAAAATTAATAAAAAACCAAAATACACCGATACTGTCATCCATAATTGTGAGTAAAGTAAATAATTTTATCCCCATAGACTATGTGCCCGAAACTATTATATAACGAATTAAAAAATGTTTTGAGGAATCGATCCTAGAATCCTCTAAGTTTGAACTCTTCATTATCACAGGATCGCAAATTTCACCATCAAATGTTTATTTAATTCACTCATCAAGATTTGTGTAAACCTTGCATTATTTAAAATTAATTAAAAGATTTTACTGTTTTATTTCAATATTAGTTTTACAAAGACATATGTATAAATTGAAGAAAAAATCCTAAAGAGTAAAAGTTTAAACATGTTTAGAGTTTCATAGAACGCATTACAAATCACAGTTTTATTGGGATTTGTTTTAAATTCTTTACATTTAAAAGTTTATGTCCCGTATCAAAGTTGCGCAAGATTTCGTTTGTAAAGTAACTTAAGTTATTCAGTATAAATCACTACAGTCTCATCTGGATTCCGGGCATAACTGGGAATAGTGCAGAGAAAGCTAATAATATCCGACCGCCCGCACCCCCTTCATGGAGCACCCCCTACATGGATATTGGTGGGTTGGCTCTGTACTATCTCGAAAGCCTCACGGACACATGTTCTGGGATCAGTTCTCTATCGCTCATATAATCTTCTCACGTTAACTCTCACTTTCTCGTCTTAACACGATATTGAAAATTCCCAGTAATCCCTAAAACCTGCGTACAAATGTTTTTAAATTTGGACCAAAATGGTTTTATCTATGAGACGTAAAAGGGTGCTATTTTTTCATGTAAAAAAAATAATAAATAAACTTCGTTTTTTATTTTTATTCAGGTTTTGAATATTTTACCTTTACTGTGTAAGATAAATAAATGTTTATAATGGTTTGACGTATTTTCTATTTTTCAAAGTAATCATCTAATTATATTAAATAAAATGAGATTTATCGAAGATGAAGGAAGAGAAATTGTACTCTCACTTATGCATCCTTCTGAGTATATGACACGGTGAGCAATAAGTAGTATGTTGCGGTGCGGCGTGCGGTGAAATGATAGGAAAAGTGAGTGACAGGAGAAACTGTAAATGATAGAACACAAAGCGAGGCTGAAACCTCGGCGTGCTCAAGTCTGTACACGAAGTGCACAAAGGCTGAGCGGTGTGCGGTGTGCGGCGTGCGGCGTGCGGCGTACCCACCTGCCATTCGTATTCACGCCGCACAAAAGGGATGTTTACAAGTGAGAGTTATCAAATGTAATGATGAACTGTGGGAAAAGTAATCATCTTCTACCGTTTCACCTTCTCACTGAGGGAATTCAATTTCCCGAGCGACAGAGTCAGTGCCGGTGGCGCGCTGTAATCACAACTCCGTCCCCCAGCGCCAGGCCCGGGGCGATACCGCACTCTGCTCTAGCTACTGTGTACCCGGTAGGGTAGGCAGGAAGCAGGCGCTGCCAGTACCCGCCACTCGCTACCGCTGGATGGACATTTTCTTTGTTTCCATTTAAGAGCTCGCCTTTAATCCTTCACGAGGCGGAATCTGCAACTGAATGGCATAAGATGTTATCCTTATAACTGTTTCTTTCAGAGCTAACACGACGTGTCGACGGAGTGTATGCCGAGCACTCTACCCTTACACTGTATATTTCTACACCTACAACAAAACATAATCCTCAAAACATTCCAAAAATGTCTCATATTTTATAATTAAAAATTTCACTAGAATTTCACTAGAAGATTAACCAATATCCGTGGAAAAGATACGTCTGTTATTGAATAGAGATTATTCTGAATAAATACAAATATGTAGACATACTTCTTTTGTATTATATTTTCATATGATAGCGTGCTCGGTAAGAAACTGTAAAATGAAATCAATATTTTGAGCGCTCACATTATGATTTTTCCATTTCATGGCTAAGAAAAATTGCTTTATTTTAAATCACTACACACTACTCATAAATAAACTCAATATCGTTTGCCATAAAAAGTTAAAGTTGTTATTATTTTATTGTTTTTCATTATTTTAAAAACCTTATTTGTGTTCATTCAGTTTTTTTTTTAATTCATTACTATTTTTAGGTAACCCTAATCATAATACGCTCGCATTATGATCTTTGAAAATAGGTATTTATATGTTGAAAAGTGGTATCGTAGCTGAAAACTCTGATTCAACGGCATTATGCATGGACCACAACATGACTATAATTATGTTATATGTTAAAATATAATTTTGCATAACGATGAATTAACAACTCGTAATGTGTTTTATTTTTTAAGCTTGTATGCGTCTAGGAAAGTAGGGATAGGGAAGGTAAATGTGAAAAATATAATATAAACACCGAAACCTAATGAAATTAAAAAATTCTGAAATTCATTTTGGAATTTGTGGGAATCGAACCCCCGATGCTAGGGTATCAGTATATCAGTCGCAGTCAAGCGTATACTCGACTACGCTACAGCTATTATAAAGTAGTTTGTACCGTATAAAGTATGTTGTACCGTACAATATTTGTTTTAATAATTGCTTTAAATAATTTACTAAAGTTTTGAGTAAATTTATTCGTTAAAAAAGTTGATTTGGAAATCAGAGAAAATGGTTACTTGTTAAAACCTTAATTTTCTTTTGGTGCGTGCCTTGAAATTAATAAAAACTTAACAAAATAACATAATGTCGTTGAAGTAGCACGCAAGTATCGATTTTTTTACACTTAAGCGCTCATGTAACTTGGGTGTGTTAGAAGGTAAATTACTTTTTATGGTCACAATATTAGGTACTCTGAACTTTGATAAAAAAAGAAAACTCTTACAAACGTTTCATTATCGGAGTTTATATCGAAATATAAATAATAATGACTTCACGTGATAATATTTCACGCATAGGGCCAGTTTTGACGCTCGAAATTCGAGGGAGAGATATTTTATTACAAGTTTCAGGGGTTTGTCGCCTGTTCTTATCATCCTGTCGACTTGCGCAAGAAGGGAACTTTACAAATTTCCTTCCCCGCATTATTACAATTCATCCCCTCTCCGGGAAGTCCCGATAACTTGGAAATTTATTTAATTAAAATAAACCGCCCACAATGGAGGTCGCTAATTCAACTGTCGCGAATCATTTACATACGTTAAATCTAATTTCAATATGGAGAACCAGTTGCGTACGGCGAGAGTATTAGTGCGGTACGGAGGAGTACAGAGAGGCGCCGAGGTGATATGTGGAGAGGGGGATATGTGGAAACTTCCAGATCCCTGGATAGATTGTGGAAGGCTGAAAGCAGAATCACGTAATTACTGGAGTTATTACGTGATTTACGGTAGAGCTCGTTAAAGTTTACAAATATTAAACACCTTCGACGTAAATATTACGAGTTCCCGCCATTAATTATACTTACATACGACGCCGTTCTTAACTGATGTATAAACAAATTTAACGTTTCCATAATCTGATTCTCGGTACAAGATTATTGCGGTATCGACCGAGTTTCCAAACAAAAGACATCTGACAAAGTTAATGGGGTAATTATTATTATCTTAACGTCGAGTTAATTATTATTTGTAGACCGAGTCGTTTGTTAAGTTGTCAGATTTACCAGTAAATATCAATTCAAACGAACATGGCGAGTGAAGAAGGTCTTGTAAGATATGTCACAGCGTAACTCGAAACTTAATTGTCCGATGTGGGCTGCGGCTCGGGCTCCGGAATGAGCTCAGCGAGGAGTAGGAGGTCATCAACACTGACAATTTAATCAAGTCGTTAACATGCTCTGTTAAATCATAAATGATTAATAGTTCATCCCAATCAGCGCGCTGTAGTATGCAGTCCGCAGGCTACTCATCCCGGCAGCGAGCGGCGACTGAAGGTGACGTCACTTGGCCCGTCTAATTAACTCGTTGACCTCCAACCTCGAGGTCGATGAAGCTTCGTTCTAAGAATTACAATTATTATTGGTCACCGCCCGATCTTTATGATTAATGCCACAGAAGTCACGAGAGTTAAATAAATTAACGGGAGAAGCATTAAAATACTAAATGAATGACACTTTTCTTCATTAATATCGCCAGAAATATTGTTTGGAATGTTCAAAAAGATCAGATGACTGAGATGATGCCCCAAAACGTACTTATTGTGAGGTAACGTAGCTAAAATATTTTTAAAAAACTTTAAAAAAATCTACTCTCACTTTTGAGGACATCAACATATTACGTACTTTGAACTCATTTTTTACTCACAAAAATTTTGGTGTGTCCAAACATTTGCTTCCGTATCTGGGTTTGCACATATAGGATTTAAATATATTGATATCTCAATAAAGAAGAAGAAATACATGTAAGTCTACGTATTTACAGGGCTCACGACCGGTCATAGGGTAATTCAAGAGATCTCTGTATACATGTGTAACATTGACCATTTTTGAGAATAGGTGTCTGCGAAGAAATGAAGAATTTTAGGCGTGCGGCAGTTTGACTTTGTGAGGAACGAAGGGATAAGGCTTGGTCACAACTGTCGTCAAGAAAAAGCGATTCAGTTGGCTTGGCCATGTATTCCGCACGTCTCCCGAGATCCTTAATCAAGCTAGCCTCTTTTACAAGGCATCAGGTTCGCGCCGTCCACGACGACCGCTGCTTCGTCGGCAGTTCTCGTCAGAACTTTGGGACGCGGCCTGACTTGGAAGGATGCAACGGAGCTGGCGGCCGATAGAAAGGCCTGGAGAAAGCTTGTGGGCTCCATATGCTCCACATAGGGAGCGGATATTGTTTAATAATAATAATCTACCGATGATTAACAACCAAACTATCCGAATTTCGGAAGTTGTATTTATCTTTCGATTGACACCTTTCACATGCTGGTTTTTGGTACCATCTTTGGTTGAGTTGAGAAAGTTTTATTATTTGGCAGAGACCTTCATGAAATGTGTGTAAGATTCATCCAGAATTATTTTACATACTTGGAGACGATTGAAATCGTGATTTTCAATTTTTATTAATCTTATTATTAAAATTATTAAAGAAAAACTTATTTTTGACCAGCTATTTGTTTAACCTATCATTAAATATAAATAAAAAGGAATTGAAAACTTTAAGTTTTAATTTTTAAGAATAGGAAAAGGAGAAGAGCTGCAACACGGAGTTGCTTATCCGTACTCATATAATTCTGTATGAAACGAACTACCATTAAGGTGCAAGTCCCTCGAGACACTAATATTGTATATTAGTGTCTCTATTGTATATAATATTAATAAAATTTAGGTAGTACAGTTAAAACCATTAATCCAAAACTATTCCAATTATATTTTACTTAAAGTATGTAAATTGGATAATAAATAAAAAATAACACGCCGCGAAGTAAACAAGGATAAAAATAGGTCATTTATTACATTCTCCTGAGGGAAATCTGGTATTCCCTCTCTCCCTCTCTCCTCTCCTATCTCCAGCATCTCCCCTCCTCCACACCTTGTAGCCCACCGACATATCCATAAAGCTGGTAATTTACCGTGTGATTTAACAAAACACCATGAAAAATATATATAGCTATGTATTTCGTGAAAGCCAGAATGTTTTTATTTAAAGTTAATATATTATTATTTCACGTACAGAGGTTATTATTTTCTTCCGACAAACAACGATTACAGTATCGAATATTTTAAGTCCTATTGTTTATATTCAGTACATTTCAAGTACAAAGGTGCGTTAGTCGTAGTTTCTTAAACCAGAAAGGTAACTCAGTTTGAGTATCTTGCTGACTCTTGCAAAATAATTCCGATACCAATAAGTAATATTAACTGACACAAAATGATATGTAAAACACGATATGAAAAAATGATACGTAAAACAAATTCTGTCAATCTATTTCTTGGGGCCGTCATTTTTTCCATTACTAGATTTTTCCATCAAATGGAGACCTAGTCACGTAGAACTCCAGAGAATACAACATTAAAAACGCAATATCGTATATTACTCGTGTACGATCGGTAAAATAGTGATAAACAATCATCCACTAAATTCCTCTTTTAAGAAAATAATAATAAAATGTAATGTTTGCAAATATATTTGAATGCATTTAAGTAAATTAAGGATAAGAATAAGTATCCTTGTTCAGAATAATATTACTACTGTTGGTAATAAAGTCGTTATTAGTTTCTTCATTAAAGAATCATTTCTCGTTTCAAAAGAGAGCAAAATGCGATAACCATTACATTTATATTCTCAACATTAAGATATCATAAAGTACTTTTACATTTCGTCTCTTATCTCTCACTTTTTTAAACTAATTATTAGGATAATAAAATTGTATGAATCAAAATTCAGATTTTATATTTTTTATAACCTGTCGTTGTGTGTTTTTTGTATCACTCTTACTCTTTGTACTAATTTCATTGGTCAAGTTTATTTTTCAAAATATTTTTATTATATTATATATGGCACATGGGTTCCCAACATTTTTTTGTTCTAGTTTTTTACTACTGGAAGAAAACTGTCAGAATATCCCGTCAATGAAAGGGTGGAGGAATAAAAATATATCGCCCACTTCTCAGTCTGCCTTTGTATCGCCTAGGGGCCAAGTACTCCCTAGAAGACCTTTATAGTACCCACTAGGCGGCAGTATCACCTCCGTTAAAGATTATGATTTAGAGTTCATAAAAAGCTACCGAATGGTACATAAATTTAGCAAAATATTTCATTTAGATATTTCTAACTATTTCTGTGGCGTAATAGATATAGATTAGTGTAAATATTAATACGGTTAGTCAGACGAAACGCAACGACCTATTGAAGCATGAAAATGCTTAGAACTGTCATCGTTTCATTTAGCGGGGCGAGGCTCTGCGCAGCGGCTGAGCAGAGTGGCGGGTAGTAAGGTAATGAAGAGTTTGTCTCTCGTCGCCAGTCCCCGGACTCCAGTCTGGAGTCTCCTACAGGAGCCCGCAGTACCGGCAGTAGAGAGCGAATAGAGAGCTATAGAGTACGGCAGCCCGGTGCAGAGTACGTTAGCGGTTGCCAACATCGAGCAGTCCCCGGGCGTACTGGAAAGTTCCCGCCATTTTACGTCTGCCGCCCGACTACGTGACGTGTCAACTAATTTATCCGTTTTATTTGTCTCGGAGAGCAAAAGCTGTATAGAGATTGATACGTTCAACTTTTTCATCCTAGCGCAATAAAGCTCGCGAGAATTACCGTCATATACTTTTGATTAAATTTTTGACATAAACCTAGCTTTTGAATTAAGGTTTATTCGTTCGAATGATTGTAAATATAATGTGTACGTAGGTATGTACAAAGTACCTACACATCGTATAGAAATATCCGTTTTATACGTGTAAAGGAATCAATTTTCGTACGGAGTACCTACGTACTAGTAGATAACTCCGTACCGCCGGAATTTAATTGAATCTCGTGTCGAGTGATCACAGCCAATATAAATTCCCGCTCGCGTGGCACGCATTAGGCAGGCTCGGGGTGGCGGCAGTAAATTGAATCTCGTCGCCTGAACCCGCGCCAGAAGTATAATCGGTCGTCCCAATCGTCCGTTGTCCGATGCGGCCGCGGGAGCCATCAGTCCGCGCGACGTCTCGCCGGCTATTGTGGCCCGGACTGTTCGCACTTCCGCTTCACCTTCGGAGTATTAGGGGCGCACAAAGAAAGATCGCGCATATTATTTCCCAGACGATTAATGGCCGCGCGACGTAAACGTTTATCGACCGACACGTGACGGTACTGGCGGTGGCTAGTGGTAGTGGTTGTAGTCGGAGGGTCGCGTGGTATGGAACAAAGTCTGCCGACGCTGTAAAGGGAATTCCGGGTAATTCCGCAGCCACTACAGAATAAATGGTAGGCCTTATCTCACTTCTCCGTATCTCCAGTTTGCTGATTCACGCGAGACCACGAGCCGACATATATTAAATTTCCACAATCCATCTAACTTTAGGTCATGCTCTAGTGGACCCTTCCGCTCCCCGGGAGGAACATAAAAGGAGTCCGTGGCTGTCCTTCCCCTTCATAAAACGCTCGTCCCGCCGCCATCTTAATGACCCGACCCTTTTTACGAAGGTCCGCGCTTACCTCATAACGCGCCGGGCCGCTTCCCTCGTATTTGAGGATTTATTTCATTTTAAAATGTATTTGGCATGTTTGCAACTTTTCCGACAGAATCCCAAATTAAAAGGATTCGCTTTATTCGTTTAAATTCTGAAAGCCGAGATGGGATCGGATAGATAAAATTAATCAGCTCAAATTACGTAGACACTCGTTCCGAAAATACAACGCATCGTTCACATGTATCACTGAAACTGGCTCCGGTGCTGGAAGAGTAATCGTAATACAATGTGCGCATTGCTGCGTGAATAATTTAATTATTGGGACAATAATGTGCTCGAAGTATAATTTTTCTCATTCTTTATGAAGCGTTAAAATAAATTATTCATCTTTATTAGCACGATAAAATGAAAACGTCCACGCACTTTCAAACATTATGAGTGTCTTTGAATTCTGGAATACTTTATGGTATGGGTCACTTTGTGTAATTTAATCTTCAAATTATCAACATCACAAAATGAAGGGAATGATTTGAAATAGGGAAACATGAATATTACCCGGAGAAACTTAACATCCGAGCACATATTAAGCGAGCTATTAAATAGGAACGACATCTCCCCCCTCTCCTGCGGGGTTGTGGTGACGCGAGAGTACTTTATTATGCCTTCACATATGCATACGTAATATTACATACATACAAATTATTCATTTATGAGAACAACGTCACGATTTACAAACTTACAAAACTATAGGAATGTTAATAAAAACTATAATACAAGTATGCAAGTGCCTAACTACGTGTTAACGTAATACCGACACTTCATTCCACCAAATAATTGATATTAAGTATATTATTTATTGATTCGGCATAAACATTCTGGAATGACATGTTGATTATTTTTTTTTAAATTAAACACCTATACAATTAAATATTTATATACTGTATACGGCTAGTTTCGAAAACTTACAGATGTTTTCATCGTCTGGTAAAAATTAAAACAAAATAGAAAATCAATTAATATCTAATTTAAATTACATATTAAATGAAGTGACAAAAAAAACTTATACCGCTTCAAATTGTTCAAACCAACGATAGAAACAAATTAAATTTTTTGAGAAAATACAAGTCTCTTTAACACAAACATTACCAATAAAATAAATGTGTGATCAAAAAACTAACTTTGTTTTTATTGTAATAAAGTTGTAATAAGATATATAGTAAGATACATATATATATATATATATATATATATATATATATATATATATATATATATATATATATATATATATATATATATATATATATATATATATATATATATATATATATATATATATATATATATATATATATATATATATATATATATATATATATATATATAAATATATATATATATATATATATATATATATATATATATATATATATATATATATATATATATATATATATATATATATATATATATATATATATATATATATATATATATATAATTTATATGTATATATTAATACTTATTATTCTACTGACCATCGTCTGCTTCCGCTGTTCATAAGGCAATGGGTCACATTGCAGTACGCAGTCTTTACGCAACCTTTAAGGTTCTAATCAATAGTGATCAATATGTTATACATCAATTTATTAATCCCAATCGAAAGCGTTCATTCAAGCACGCATTTATAATTTTCTATATTATTGCTTATTTCTATAAAACAATTTGCCGAAATAGCATAACGTAAAGTATGTAATAAAAATAAATGTTTTCCATCAACCTCTTCCTTTTCTATTGAAATTGAGAATAAATAAACTTTTTTTTAAAATATCAATATATTTAATTTTATTTTTAACTGGGTGTAAGAAGTGACAGTAATTACAGGCTTACTTAGAAATAATAAATACTAACAACATATGTAAATATATCATTATATGGAAGATGTCCATTCAGCTACTATTGTATGATAAATTTCTTGTGATATTTAAACATAATTATAGCGACTTGGTAAAGAAAAACGTACAGGTTTTTATTGAATAAATTATGTGTATCTTATTCAAGGTGTTAACAATGGAATGCATCTACAAATTATACTCTCTTCATCATTATGCGTTCACTTTATGTAATACCACTTTAAATATATATTCCGAATTGAGGATACTTATTATCGATTTTTTTTAATTTTTTTTTAGATCATTATCCGATCATAGGGAACTGCATCTTATAAACGCAGTGTAATCTTGATCGTTAATTAATGAAGGAAATGTGATAAGCCCTCCGCTTCAGGAACCAGTCCAGGGTAATATTGAATAAATATTAGAGTAAAACAAACAATTTTACTTATTTTACCCCCCTGAGAATCGAACCCGTACCTCCAGTACGGTAGCCCAGTGTGCTGACCATTACACTACGAAGGCGGACAGACGAAGGCGGAATATTTTAA
This sequence comes from Brachycentrus maculatus, assembly GCF_059751285.1. NCBI lineage: Eukaryota > Metazoa > Arthropoda > Insecta > Trichoptera > Brachycentridae > Brachycentrus > Brachycentrus maculatus. The sequence continues at coordinate 174,029 of NW_028280868.1, read as the reverse complement.
TTACCCAAGTTAAAACATTAATTGATTCGGCAGTCAGTTATTTAAGTTTTACTTAGGTGTTTAAAAATGATGCGGAATGCATCGAAACACGTGTCAAAGTAGATTTTAAGAAGTAGTTATATTTTATTTTATCTGTAAATTTTACAGAGCAGTTACATAAATATTTGTACCATTCCAGTTACAAATTACATATTTGTAAGTTTAAAATAATACTTGGAAGAGGGATGGGAGGGAGGAAAAGTAAAAATTTCATTAATAATCAATAAACATTTGACCAAGAAGATTAGCAAGCAAGTCAAGACAATTATTCCAAAGGGTGATAATGTGATCTTTCTTATTTTGTATAAAAGTCGTTCTGTGTTTTCCCCAGATAATGATGACGTATGTTCGTTGGATGCATTTTTATGTAAACCATGTGTTTTTCTATTCTCTTTAAGCTTTTTAGAGTAGAATTTGCTAAGCTGAAAAATACGAGAACTTTCATCAAATTCAAATGCGCTCTTCGTTAGGGTAGTACGAAATAAATCTCTCTTCTTTCAACATTTCTCTCTCCTGCGTGCGGCAGGCGCATCTACCGCTTCCAGTTAGTTCGACTACCTACGTATGTTACGGACTGCCTGCTTACTTTCCTCCTGATAACCGTATATAATACAATGTATACATAATCTACCCTCACATTGAGTGGAATCCCCGAGCTTTCGCGGGAAACACGTCATAATAAAAAAAATCCTCCAACCGTATTTTTAAAACAAAGAGGAGTATTTTCATTTTGGTAAGTGCTTTATCTGCAAAATGGAATTTATGTGTTCGGTAAACGTATTATTATTTGGTGAGTACTTATTAGGTAGAATTAAAATTCTCTAAAATTCTTTTCGGTACTGTTCAGCTACCAAAACTATAAAAATTATCGGAATAACGAAAGCACTTTCAAACAGATATCGGAGATGGGAGACGCTCGGAGCCGCTGCCTCCCGCCCGCCTCCCCCCCCCCTCCTCCCCCCGCCGCGCCACCACCACCGCGCCCTTTGTTCCCGCCGTTTTATCTCGTCAAATCAAAACCGATTTATATGCCAGCCCTTTTGACAGGTTCAATTCAGCTTTCGCGTCTATTCAAAATTAATAAAGTTAAGCGGATTTCCGGAATAATTATTGTGATCTTGTTGTTCTCCACTGATATTCCCGGGTTACAATACTTTGGTTATATCAAATAATATTTTACCATAATTGTTAAATTACAAATATTTTGTAAACATTGATAGCAAAAATTAAATTAGTTTTTTTTTATATCGAAGGATATTTTGATTTACGACGGGGACGATTTTTTTTCAACTAATATTTTTGTTACGTGAAATATTTTTTTCAATGGGAATTTTTTATTGATATATGAATTTTACTGAAAATAAGAGTGAATATATTGGAAAAGTTTTTATGGAGCATTTGGAACTTGTATATTATTGTAATAGTTCCTCTGAACCCAAGTTAGTGACATCTCACTAATGAGTCACAGAAGAAGTAAAAAGGTTCCATTGAATAGGGCCGGTAGACCGAGAAAATGATCTCAAAATATGGAACGACTTTATATAATATACAAAGTCTAAAATATTAAAGATGGCCATTATATTATATTATTATTAAGACGTTATTTTATATTTTTGTATGATATTATATTTATAATTTTCTTGATGGAGTAGGAGATTACTGAAATACAATTTAAAACCTATCATTGATTTTGTAATATAATTGAATAAAACGTATAGGAAAATTTTATAAATAATTAATGATTATTATATGAACAGTTGTCTTGTTTTAAACAATATTTTGATCGTTTTTACATTTTCACACAAATGGAGTTATAATATTTGTCAAGATTTTATTGATACCCAAAATATATGAAGAACTTATTGTCATCGGAATACGAGAGTGTAGGTATTTGGAGGTCTCAAGGCCTATCACTGGCTGGTTTTAGTGATCAATTTCAATACCGTGTTACGTTTTCTACTCTGAGTTTAATCGAAAGTTATATAACTGGAATTTCGAAAGATGCATATATGATTATATGTATATTAAATGAAAGAAACATTCTACATTTTCGACACTAATTTCAATGTTATCATATCAACTATGTTCCCATTTCAAAAATTACCTAGTCTATTTGAAGTTATTTTGTTACATTTTACACCACTTAATAACACATATCAAATTATTGATCCGGTTTCTTTCCTTGAATCATACAATGCCTGTTATTAAAAAAATATTTATATAGTTGCCTTAGCTATGGCAAGCATCACGCTGTTAGAAACAAATCGAATGTGTAATATTTGAAAGATATAATATTTATATTATAAATAATATAATACCCTTAAATTCAAAATAACACATTTTTATTATTATTTATACACACGTAATGTATATATTTATATATATATATATATATATATATATATATATATATATATATATATATATATATATATATATATATATATATATATATATATATATATATATATATATATATATATATATATATATATATATATATATATATATATATATATATATATATATATATATATATATATATATATATATATATATATATATATATATATATATATATATATATATATCAAGATTTGAACTCATGAATCCGACATAAAATCATACTATATATTGTAGTTTTTATAAACGAATCATATAAACGTGACACCGCTGGAAGTGATACGATAAAAAATACTATTCAAGGGAATGATAAATGTCAGACGATAATACATTAAGCTTTCACAGTTGACGCTAATGAAACATTATAATTTATTTTAACCTTTTCCCGCATTACGAAATGTTGCGATGTTTTTTTTTTAATTTTTCATGATTCTTGAAAACATGTATATGCATAATATTTTTTTTTAAAACATAAGAGAACATAACATTACCGGAACAATAGCACCTCTCTCGGTATACCTTGATGACAATCGAGAAGATTGGACAAGTTGCCCGGACTGATATTCCATGCGGAAGTTTACAATTTAACTATGTAAAGTAGATGATTTTTATTTGGAACCTTTATTTCTAATTGATTTTGGCATTTTTAAACTTACTGTCGATGAAATTAAAATATCCACGCACATTAAGTTGTCCTTTTAATCCGTGTTCGATGAGTTGATGTCCCAAATGGGCGTATTGCAATTGAAACACAACAAACGTATATGCGAGAAAGCGTCGAGAAGAGAGTGATTGCGCTGGAGGGGGCGGCGGGGGACGGCAGGGAGAGGCGGGGGGGAGGGAGGGGAGAGGGAATTTGTGGTGAAATTGAATTGATATGATTTAAGCCGTAAAGCTCTCAAGGGGGAGCCATCGTATAACAGCTTTATTTAGTGGCATTGTACTACCGACTTTACTGCGACACTAAAACATCACTAAACACTCCGCCATATTATCTCCCGACGAGTTCTGAATACCTCCAACTTCCCAGTTAGTAGCGAGATAATGTTAAATGCTTATTTACATCCAAATTATATCACCCACATTATTATGTTATAACGTGTCACCTCCACAGAACATTTTCATCCTTACCGTCATTACTTATTATTATTCTCTTCCCAGGCATCATTATTCATTCTTTTCTCAGTCAATAAGGCAACAATCAAATTCAAATAATATTTCACGATTATGAAATTTTATTCTCTTCTTATTTCTTCTAAAATATTTTACAGTGTGATTTTAAAACAAATACATTTTATATTTTATGGATTTTCACTGGTTTATATTGAACAAGAGGAAAAAGAGCTTTTAAAGTTATTTCTCAAATTTGCGTCACAATAATGTCTTTTTAAAGCTAGAAATCACAAAGAGTGTATTGAGAGTGTTGGGATCGTTGATCGCAGTCTCCAGCATTTCCTGCGCTATCTCCACACGAAGTTGCTTCTGCTCAATTGTCAGCAACTTTAGCACAAATTTTGCTGAGACCCTTCTGAGGGCCAAATCTTCAGTTAAAATGGAATGAATGGATCCAACACTAATGCTTACGTCATCGACAAGTTTTCTCATCGTTATTTGTAGATCTTACATGACCAGGGTCGTTACTTGATCAATAACAACATCATTTTTGGATTTCGAGGGCCTACCGGATAGTGTTTCACCCTCCACTGATGAGCGGCCATCTTTGAAGCGGTTATACCACTCCTTCATCTGTGTGGTGCCCTTTGCGTTGTCACAAAATACTTTTTTAATTTGGCAGATAGCTTCCACTTGAGAATCCCCAAGCTTTAAAACAAAAGTTGATGCAGTAACGTTGTGCAACTTTTTCTGTCAAAATTAAAATCCGATGACAATAGCGTACACGTCAGCGGCTGAGTGGTGCTGTGGTCGTGAAAAAAATAGAGCATGAGCATTAGATATATCTACAAACGATCATTAAAGCTCCATCCTCAAATCGATATTTTTTTGCCAATAAAAATTATGATCTGATACTTTTTGAACAGACCTCGGATGTATATGATGGTTAAGTAAAAAAAATGCATATGAAGTAAAAACGGTTATACGTTTCAAATACATGCGCCGTGGTGTAGTTGAGTATAAGTTGGGAATAAGTTAAGAAAGAACCCGCAAAACCTCTACAATAGAGGCTTTGCGGGGATTCCTTAAAATATTGTTAAGTGGTTATCACCAAAATATAAGTTGGTCTTTTCTAAACAAAGCGATGATTTTTTTGATTTTAGGATTCTATTAAAAGCCATTTCTAAATATAAAAGTTCATCTTTGTAATTAATTTTGACTAATTATTATTTTTAATTAAAAACACATTTGCGTGAGTTTCGCCATGTGCTGTTTGAAAATCACTATACTCGTATTTTAAAACAACCTGTAATAAATATTTTTCTTAATATTGACCAAACCTTGACCTCTCCCAGCGTATCACACCAACTGGAGGGCCATAACATATCAGGTCAGACAGTGTGTGGCCCCACTGCAGGGGCACTGGATATATTCTCTAATATATCCAGATTATGACGGTATTTGAACAACCAATGCCGTCTTATGATGATAAAAGTAAGTAAAATCATTTATCGGCTAGTTACATATTTTACCGACTTAACAAACGGTGTTTTTAAATTGTCATTTATATCTTTCTACTTGAGAGGATAGGTAATATTTCAAAGTCCGGAAGGAGAAGCCGTATTTTATTTGGAGTTAGTCAATAGTTAGTCAATAATGATGGTATGTTGTTATAATTAATACAGTGATTTTAGCTCAAAGTAAAATAAATGTTTTGTAAGTAATAATATATATTGAACATATGTGCACTTACACGAGTAGGTATAAAAATATCGTTAGCTTTATTTGGCTTAGTATATACATAAGTACATATATACACTCACAAACACACACACACACACACACACACTCACACTCACCCCAACCAACATAACTTTCATAAGAATAGCATTATCGGAGGATTTTTTTAATTGGCCGTAGTTTTGTTAATTAATGTTGTATAATATATTGTTTTGGCTGTAAGAATCCCAAATAAAATAAAATAAAAATAAAATAAAAATAAAAATAAGTACATAATTGTCTTTATCTCAAAGATATAAAGTACCTTTATAAGAATCTTCGTATTAAAGGAAATGTACCCTCGAGCTGTTTTTACGGATTTGTTACATTAAAACTTTGAATTAACGAGGATAGGTATCTATATCTACCGAACGGCATTTAATAAATATAATTATTAACTTTTCAGACGGTTTGTATAATTTGGAGAAGTTCGACAATCAGGATCACGTTACGGATTCAATGGTGCCTAATTGCTTACTTGCGAGCCTTCGGGCGAGGCGAAGTCATTCTTTAATTAAGAAATCTCTCTCGTCCTCGTCACAGTACATAGCCCTTCCATCCTCTCTATCTACTTAATTCCCAACCGGAAAACATAAATATCTATCCGTTGTAATTAGTTGATCCTTTGAAAATTTTCACCATTTGTCTTCCTATTCCGTATTTATGACCAAGCTACAGTCGAATTGTTTCTTTTGCATATAAACACAAAGAACAACAATAAGTAAACAAAATTATTTGAAAAGCCCGTAATAAATTATTTTGTTTAAAATTCCTATAAATCGCCGTTGATATTAACATTATTTTTATAGTTTGAATAATTTGCGGATAATTTACTTTCAGATGAAAATGTATAATAAACATAGTGATAGACGTCATTCAGGATCTATGTAAAATAATTTTCAAAAGTGGATCATCCCCTTCTTGAAATAATTCGACTACTCTATTCATTAAAAACAACTGTATTCAATATCGACTAATAAAATATAAATAACGCTATTGTTGTAATAATATACATATCTTTAAAGCTTTGGTTGATTGTGAAATGTTTTCGTTTGCACCTTCTCACATCAGCAGGTAGAAAAAACGTACTAGTTTTCATTATACTGCCAATTAAAAGTAATTTGAAAAGCAGAAAATCAATCTTTATATAATTCATCTTACATCAGTGTGTATAAATATGTTTTCAAGAATGTTTATACGACATCAAATTTATCTGTTATAAAATACAAATTGGTACATTGTACAATGTCAATGCTTGAATAGCTTTTGAGGTATATTAGAAGCAGAAAAGAAGGATAATGTAAATGAATAATATATAATGCTTTGCAAAGAAAGGTTTAAGTTACATGTAGGTGTATTATTATCCTTGTGATATATTCAAAAGGAAAAATGGTTGAAAAGTTTGCCCTCTCGGTCACGAAATAAATCAAGCCATGAATAAAGTAAAGGTACATATGGTAATAGTCGGGTTTAGCAGACATTAATATCAAACAAAAAATGTCCCAAACCCAAATCCCGATATAAAATATCCGGACCTTTTTCGGGATTAAGCGTTCCCGGTGCTAAGCGGCCCTGGCGCGTGCGCTCCATACAAAGCGCGGGCTGGCGGCTGCCGTGCGGACTTCACTACGGCAGTTTAGCGCGCCGGCCCTGCTCCCTGCTCTCTGCTCCGTGATATCATATAATCTCTGTTGAACAATATTTTACATCAGCCTATCAAACCAAAGACCGAACTAGTAATTCGTACAAATGCAAAAAACTCCATTAGTCTTTAATCAAAATCTCCAATTAAACTCCACTCAAATCAGTTTGTAATATATTTTATCCAGGTTTCAAAATTCGGCCCTTTTTCCTGGAACTTGACCATCCTTTCGGTGTACTAGAAATGGTTGTTCGCATATTTTTTTTAAAATATTTTTTCGTATGGTTTCATTTCAAAATATTTTACGGTTTTTCCACAACCGGAGGTTGATTATCAGCTCTGCGCACAACATCTCTCGACATGACTACTCCTGGTCGTATAATATTTCTAGCAACATCTTTGATTTTTCTCTTACTCTCAACTTTTTTAAAGATTCTTTCTCGGTCAACTTCATTTGAAAATAAATAAACACAACTTAACAAAAGATAATCGTTATACACTTTTATAAGGTTACTTTAAAGTACCAATACCAACACTTCGTAATTGAGAAAAGTAGTACTTATACTAATCGCTTACGATGAGACCGCGCTCATATTTCACCGATTTTTTTTCTCAATTTGAACTCATTTATTTAAAATGTCTATTTTTAGAATATCGACACATGTTATAATACAAAGACTGTTTATATTATAATATGTGTGTAACCATTTAACAGAATAGAATGCAGTATGGTATGGCAGCTAGAAGTTGCGCGACACGAGGTAGTGTCGGGCAGGACGCGAACGCTAATCTGGTCTCGCCGGCTGGCGGGGTAGCTACCTCGGGGAGTACGAGTACACACGGTATGCTCGTACATGCAGTACAGAAGTGTAGAGTGCGGTGCGGCGGGCGCCACTTGCCGCCAATGGTCGGCGGAAGAAATTGGAGCGAATTTCCGCAGTTCCGCTCTGCGCTATACTGTAATATCGCGGCCGTTCTCTTTACGAGCACTAAATTTCCCTCCGCGTAATGTATTCCTCTACCAGATAACTGCGCACGTGACGCGCCAACAAGGTGATAACTGATAACCGTTCGACTCTTTATTCCCCGCATAACAATCAATATATATCTGCTCACTATGTTACAACCATATTACGACAGTACTCAAATCTTCTAAAGAGATGATAATAATATCGTGTTTTCTCAGCAATTTTCGAGTTCCTTTTTAGTACGAGTTTCCTAGTTACCGTGCTTACAAGCATACACGCTACGGGAACGAACTAGAAAACACTGATTACATTATTTTTGCCATTTATACATACCTCTCACATTACACTTATTTCTTTTCTCAAAATACTGGAGCAATATATATTTTTTAATGCTGAGGGATTTTAATAAAATTAATGAATTTATGAAACTACATTTTTGTAAGTATTCTAAACAAATACATTTTTTTACACCTCATTTTTTTTTTAACAATAAGAAGAAAAAAATATACCAAGAAGCTCCAATGTGTCGAATTCGTTAAAAAAAGTTAAAAAATCTTTTTTTTACCTTAAAACAAAGTTAATTTATCAAGTTCCCCAAAATACACAGTACGACAAAGGGTACAATAAAATATGAAATTAAAATTCTATCGTTCGCTTTCCAAAGTGAGAACAGTTTTTCAAAAACGGATGGGAGGTGTAAGCGCGTGCAAAGTTTACTTACTTGTACAAGGTAGGTACTTACTAATTACTTTACGGGAGTTTACTTAATCGCCCTCTGAAATGTTAAATAGATTCCCTCCATTCGGTTACTACTCGCAAATTCTTATACAAATTCATTCCGTAAGGTAAACGTGTATCCGTTTGGGCTTATTATAATTACCTTCCCCTCCGAGAATATTAAATGCAGTTTGGTTTCTCAATTAAATGTTCGTAAATTCTAACCGTATGCCCATTAATGCTTTATGGCAGTTCATAATATTCATAAAACACAACAGTACAATACTGACAACCTACGTCACAACCAAAACACGATATTGGATATCCGATTGTTGGTTTGACGACACATGTCGTTCATATAAAATACTAATACGGAAGACGGAATGCGACATAGAAAAAATACATTAAATCTCTGGTCAATCATCTCTCTTAAACAATAAATCGTTTAAACAATGAGGAACCACTACTGAATCTGTGTTATAATTACGAGTAGTAAAACAATCAGACCACCTAATCGACCAGAATCTAGATGACATCCCCTTGAAAGATCCCTGAAAAAAAATCTTAACGGATCTCATCCCATATTGATTTCATGCATCCCGCATGCTTTTTTTATTTCTATACAGTAATCTACATACAGTAATTTTACTCCACAAAAATGACAGCCGAGAATTGTTTTTACAAAAGATGGTTCTTTCCAATGAAATAGACCAACTTGCAATACTTGTAATGCTTACATTTGTGCCGTATTCCTAATAATTTTCCTTTATTTTCTGATCGAAATATTAAAAGTTACTTTTTTTAGCCAATTAAAGATTTGACTAGTTAGGTCGAACGTAATCTTCACTTGTTGCTAGTAATAAAACCTAATTTGATACTCTCATATCTTGCGTTCTACAAGGTTCCATCCTTGGTCCTGTTTTTTATGATGTATCAAAAATAATTCAGTTACGTATATTTGAGTTACTTTTACACTGCTACGCAGATAACCAGCAAGTTTTACTTTCTGTCTATTTAAAGATATGAACAATTAAAAAAAAACAAAAGTTTAAATTTATATACAGTCACTAATAAATGACAGCAAATAAACAACTTAACCCTACTAAAACTAAGTTATTCCCCACTGTGACAATAATGCAACAACATATGTTGGACCATTCTACAATATTGGTGACAGACTACGATCTTATCTCTTTTTAGTCTCTGGAAAATAAAACAGCCAGTCCTGGCTTTCTTCCACATTAGACAAATAAAATCAATATACCTAACTCAATTATTCCCATAGACGCTTTTTCACGTGAATGCTTACGTCGTATCGCTATTACAACGGCACATGTGCAAGTCTTTCAAAATATCAATTTTGTGTGAATTATACAATAATATTTTATTTATTGTTTCGACATTTACTTTGTGGTAAGATATGTTGATATTATAAAATTAAACAACCTTGTTTTAACCACTTTTTTATTATAAGTACACTTTAACTTACCGGTTTCGACAAGAACCTTGTCATCATCAGGGTTTATAAAATTTTTAAACATTAAAATACTCATAGTTTTTAATTACATTCCTTTACCAAAACTTTCCACACACTCCGTAAAATAACTATGAGTATTTTAATGTTTTAGAATTGAATAAACACTGATGATGACAAGGTTCTTGTCGAAACCGGTAGGTTAAAGTGTACTAATAATAAAAAAGTGGTTTAAACAAAGTTGTTTAATTTTATAAAGTTTATAAAATGTGCCACAAAATATCTGCGAAAAACATTCAAGAAAAGACATGTTGAAATTATTAAAGAAAACATTTTTTTTACCTCTTGAGTTTATTTAAGACAACTAGTTTCGGAAGCTAAGCTTCCATCCTCACGTCTGAATGTAAACTTTTACATTTAGACCTTGAAGATGGAAGCTTAGCTTCCGAAACTAATTGTCTTAAATAAACTCAAGTGGTAAAATAACAAGTGTTTTCTATAATAGTTATACCTACAATAATACATGATGACCATTTACTACATACAAATTTAAATCATAACTACTTAACCTAAACTGAAGTGCTTATCTATTTTTATTCTACTGAAATCGGTATGTATATTATAATGGACCTTTTCATTCCCAGCATTTCATATTTTGCTTCGAGGGTAGAATTATTATGAGTGGATATTTATTCCTCGATCCGGTCCCTGCAAAAACTCGGGTCACCCGGAGAGATCATATCGGCCGAGAATTTACATCAATATTTATACAAAGTATTATATCTGTTTCTGTTTGTTCGGTCGGTAATAAAATACACGAAAGGATAACATTATACAATTCAATAAAGTATGTACCTACGCTGTACTTAGCCTTTATATGGGAGAGGTTAGTGCTACAGAGTGTTGGGAGTATTACTGTAGTTATTTCCATTTTGTTTTACTTTTAAATATTATTTATTGTTAATATTGCTTTATGCAAAGAATTTCAAAATAAACAAGCACTAATTTAGTATATTATACACATACCATTAAAATATATCAACTCGAATGTATAAGGCATAAGTACCTAGACAAAAAATGGATTTTCTTATTTATACTGAATATTTATGGAAATAACAATGGTTTCAGTAATTATTTACTGAAGCCATTTGGAGAACTTATCATCAAATTTAAAAGTTTCTATTATATACATATATTTCAAATACATTAATATGACTGTGTGCTAAAGACTGAATGATCTGCATTTATTTAACAGAAAATAAAATACATAAAATATAGTGTTTGACTAATAAAATGCTGAGTTAATGGTTAAGGCTGTTATTGAGGTGAATTGAACGATTCCAATTTGAAATCAACAAATATTAGTCACTAAATTTATAGAAGAATACTTGTAATTTTGTATAAAGTAAAACGTGAACTCTGCAATTTTTTGCAATACCAAAAAGTACTAATATGCAAAAGTAGCAAATTAGAACTAATATGCAAAAGTAGCAAAATAGTACTTGTGTGTAAAAGTAGCAAATAAGTACTTATATGCAAAAGTAGCAAATTAATAATAGTATGCAAAAGCAGCAAATTAGTACTAATATGCGAAAGTAGCAAATTAGTAATAAAATGCAAAAGTAGCAAATTAGTGATAATATGCAAATGTAGCCAATTAGTAATAATATGCAAAATAAAACATTTGATTAAATGTTTGTTTTTTTCCTCAAAATTTACGATTTGTTTGTAAAATATTGTTTTTTATTATTATTTTCTAAAACATGAATACTAATAACGTTCATAATTATTTTTATATAATTTCATTATAAAAAATAATAATTTATAATGAAAACAAATTACGGATGTTTGCTGTCAATTCTGGACAATGTGTTAATATGTTGTTACAATTATAAACTCTCTATCGTAAAAACTATTAACTCAGAAATTGAGATCATTTAAAAAATTTACAAAAAAACCGCACGTTTCTATTAACAGCAATCTTATCCTTTAAACCTCATATGCTTAAATTACATTTAAGTGATTTAAGAAGGGTTACTTATAGAAATTCATTATTTATTTGAATATGTGTAATTTATTTTTACTATACAGAGAGGAAAAATATTTGGCTCTATACTTTCTTAACAAAAGAGTAACTTTATTACATTTGGAATCCGGTAAGCCGTGATATCTATTGACATAACAGGGTTAACAGGAAAGAAATCGCAAAAAGTCGAATTTCGTTCACCTCAAGAAGATCTTCATACATTCTGCAGAGCGGGTAGAGCTACTGCTTTGATTGAAAGATGGTCGGATTAGGTGGTTTCATCCCCTTTCTGGAGTGAGAAAACGAAGCCTGTAAACCTTTCCCTCATATACCTACTTGGGAATAAGGCTAGATACATTACTGTAGAATAATTCGTGGTTCAAGAAAATATGTCATGACATGGCGATCCAATTTACGGTAGTTCAACCAACACAATAACAGTATTTGTGTGGTAACTTAAATAACTAATCACTGAATACAATAAATGGAAATGTATGTTTTTTAATTTTAATACATAATATTATTTAAGTAAACTAAAACTGTAAATGAATACCAAAATCGATCAAACTGGCACACTTTTTTCAACGCTTTTATATTTTAAAATATATTTCTTTATTTGGTAGACATAGGTGACGTGTACAAAACCGTAGTGCGGTGGCAAGTCAGTCGTTTAAGCTATTTTATAAGTTCAACATTAGGAAGCCGATACAATAATGTTGCTTCTCTTTTCCTGGCGTATGAAGCTGGCGGCGCTGTGGGACGGATGTACGGAATACGGAACGTCGCGCATCACGAAGGGACCGATGTTGTGCCAAGGCTGGACCGATGTTGTGCCAAGGCTGTACCAATGTACGGCACATTTGTGCCTTGGGACACAATACTGACTGAGGGACGCCGCACAATTCTGACCCGGTATTACGTATTCGGCTAGTTACGGTCTGTAGCTATTCCCAATGTGCTATGTGCCGCTTTCAGCTCACCGTGTTTATCTTGAATCAAGCGCCAAATCGTATGTTTCATTCGAGTGAAAGATCTCATTTACATCACAAAGTGGTAACGAATCTTTTACGATACACACATAATTTAAAAATTATCAAGGGCATCACACCACATAAAAAATTAAACTTCTGAAATCTTATTTCGTAACATTTATTTGGCCACATGAGAAAGTTAATAGGAAGAATAATGTGAATAAATTCATTGGAAAGGTATGTAGACAAAGAAAAGGTATTGCGTTAGGAATTCGAGATGAAAATAACACCCGACAAACAGCAAACCTTACACAAAAAATGCTCCGAAAACGAATAAACATTTTTGGAAACATGTTTTGTTTGTTTAAAAGAAATCTGGTGGTGCGATACGAGAGCTGGTAGGTATTAGGGGAAATTTATAAGGGTAAGGGAAATAGGGGTCGGTTTATACAATGATATTGTGAAACCGCCATACGAGATTATTTTATCTGAATTGTCTAAATAATTGATGATTAGTTTAAGGAAACAAATTGAAAGAAGATAATCTTTCTATTTTTTTTAATTTTTAATTAAATATCGTTGAAACGAACAATCCACCCTTATTTTTTTAATATACAGGGTGGGGTGAGGTCACCTCCTTTTTTGAAACTCTCGCCACAAACGGACTGTTACTCATAGAACGCGTTCTCAAAACTCATTTGAAAGCACAAGATCTTAAGTTTTTTTCATGCCATGGACGAACGAAGGCGCGCGTTTGCCGTGGACACCTACTTTTCCTTGGGCCGTTCCGTAATCGCAACTCAGCGCGCATTCAGAAAAAAATTCAATATCGCGCCTGCAGGTCGTGTGTTTAACCGTAAATTGATTTTTACATCAGGTATCATACATTACGATGTGGGTGGACACGTTCAGGGATACTGGTATTATGAAAATGAAACATTGAACCTTCAGCACCATTAGTATGCCTGAAAATGTCGACAGTCGAAAACGCCGTCGTCATATCCATTTCTTCGATTTTTTTATACCCAAACTCGAGGAAAGAGATGTAGGGGATGTGTGATTCTAATTTAATAACTCAACGGCTCACACGACACGAACTATCATTATTTTTTTGCGAGAACAACTTCCCGAACGGCGCATCTCTCAGGGGCGATCTTCAGTGGCCAGCTCGATCCCCACATTTAGCTCTCTGTGACTGTTTCTGCTACCTTAAAACATTGATTTATGCTAATCATCAAAAGACTCTTGGTTGGCAGAAGTATAATACTGTTGCTGCTATGCCCCAGACATAGACGCAGATATGTTGGAAAAACTTGACAGAAATGTCAAAATTCGCCTATCGAAGCACGTAGACGAGAACAGTAGCTACCTTCGAGATGTCGTTTTCAAAACCAAATAAAATAAAACTTAAAATGTGCCTCTGTACAGAAAAAATAATAAAATCCGTACTGACAATACATTTTGTGTTTTGATTATTGAAAATAAGGAAGTAACCATACCCCTCCCTGTATTAATAATATCAGTTTACTAAAAAATATACTTATAATACGGAGAAATAAAACTCTCTGGACTTCTAAAGGAAATTGACCAATTATTATCAAAGGTCACGAATATAAGCAGATCACAAAGTAAGAAAAAAATTCAAACATTTATTACTTTTTATTATATCAGACACTACGTTATTCACCCTGCGGATGATGTATATATATATATATATATATATATACATATATATATATATATATATATATATATATATATATATATATATATATATATATATATATATATATATATATATATATATATATATATATATATATATATATATATATATATATATATATATATATATATATATATATATATATATATATATATATATATATAAATATATATATATGTATAAATATATATATATATATAAATATATATAATATATATATATATATATATATATATATATATATATTTATATAAATATTATATAAATATATATATATATATATATATATATATATATATATACATATATATATATATATATATATATATATTTATATATATATATATATATATATATATATATATATATATATATATATTAAACTCGATCAACAACATTTTGAGTGCGACTAAATCCATGCTCACAAATCTAGGTTTTTCCACTAGGAGCTATTTTTATATTGATATCTCAACAAAGATGAAAGAATATGTATGTCTGTGTATTGACAGGGTTAACGACCCATCCTAACTGAATATTTAACGCATTTAAAATGATCAGTAAAACGAGTCTACGACAGTCGTAAGCCCTGAATTCTTTATCTTGAAATGTTTATATTACTTTTACTAGCTTGAAAAATGAATTCTCTTAGAGCATAATCGACCAAATGTGTCTACAATCAAGAGAATCGTGCGCAAATTTTAGCAAATCGGATCTGTAGGACATGTGAAAACATCTGTGCATGTTCGCCCAGCTCGTTCTGCGGAAAACATTATTACTATTCGCGACAATGTGGCAGAAGAGCCGTCAACCTCCACTCGCCGTCGTGCTAAACAATTGAATATCTCATGGACATCCCTGATGCGAATTTAGAATAAAGAGTTTTGAATTTACGAGATCTTTTTATGAGATTTCTTAAAAGATCAAATTGACTCTGAAGAACTAAAGCATAATGACCACTTCAAGCGTCGTCAATGCGCCGAATGGTTGGTTGAACAAACAGAAGTGAATAGTGTTTTACGAATAAAATCATATTCAGCAATGAGGCACACTTTCACCTTAGTGGATTCATTAACAAGCAGAATTGCCGCATTTGGGCAAATGATAATCCACGAGTAATTGTTGAAAAGCCAATGCATCCACAATGAGTGACGGTTTGGTGTGGTTTATGGGCTGGCGGCGTCATCGGTCCGTACTTCTTCGAAAATTAAATCAGCCAATCAGTTAACGTGAATGGTATTTGCTATCACGAGATGATGACGGACTTTTTGTGGCCAGAAATTGAGGATATAGAGCTGAACGATATGTGGTTCTAACAGAATGGTGCCGCTTGCCACACAGCCAACGAAACAATGCCTCTTTTAAGCGAGAAATTCAATGGCGTGTTGCTCGTATCTCACGTCGTGGCGATGTCAATTGGCCGCTACGATCGTGTGATTTGACATCGGATAGAGGTATGCCACCGAAGCCGCAAGGAGTATTTGGCCGACATTTTATTTCACACATAATTTTCGTAGATTATTTCTCAAGAGTACGTATAATATTTACGAAATATTAAATATCGCCATTTGATGTATGAAATATTTGGTACAAATGCGTGTACTCTGTTGAATAAATAAAGAGCTTTGTTTCAACAACATGTGAGACTTTAGAAAATATTCCCCGACTGTTGTGTTTGTTCATTAGTAATATACAGTGATTCTCATGAATTAAGATCATGTCTGCCACAGAGCGATACCCCATATAAGGCAAGTTGACTGATACAATATATACACTGTTATCGTTATGTACGTTATGTAACAGCTTACAAGCAATGGAGTTTGTATACAGGTAACGACAGTGTTCCTGTGTTGGGAAAATACACATTGATGCAGAAGAAAAGTTACAGTCTCAAATTACTCTGGAAACTTTTCGCTCCAGCTTACTAATACCTGCTTAAAGCTGATATCTCCAACTGTCAATGTTGTCAGCTAACTCGCGACGTATTCATTTATTTATCAGTATGATTCTGAAACTTATTTACGTAAAAAAATTCTCATTCAATTTCAAGACACTAATGGAGACGACACAAACAACACCTCGGAAAATAAGAGCGGTTCATTAATCTTACAAGCGATCGTTGATTTCTCTCTCCCCTAACTGAGATAAATTGTATCGAGAATCCTGGGGAAGAATTGCCTGTGGCTAACTCACAAAATCCTTCAGGTTGACCCCAGCCCACTCCACGCCCGATACACTATACTCGCCACCCTAAAGACACACACCTATGTATATAATGTGTACGAGCATTATGGGTAGGATCTGTATACAGATGAAGATGGTAGATAACATATTTCATTTCTCTGTTCGTTTGTTTTCATAAGATAATAAGCTCACACAGAAATCCTGAGTCTGTTGATCCTAGCTCCTGCTCGACAGTCCTGTAAGAAATACGACATTTAACGGAAGGAATGACATAAAGTATTAAACAGTATTGCCTCAAGGTGCTTTTCTGTACAAATAATTATTGGAGTGAAAAGTCCTTTGGGGTTATTATCCAAATGTATTTATTTTTTGCATTTAAAACTTAATTAATTAAAACAAAATTATTGTATTTCACCGAAGAAATATATATACACGTTAAAGAAAATATGTTTTACATTAGTTAGAATTATGATGATGAATTATGATTTATTCAAAAACATTTTATAGTTTGGAAAATAATTTTGAAGAAGAAAATTACACTTCTTCGGAGGTTTGGCTTGTCGGTAAGTTTAATAATGAAATAAGTTTAATGATAAAATAAATGTTTATATTGGAATAATATAAACAAATATATCATTAAAAAAAATTGAGAACTACCACTAGATTCATAATATTTATCAAAGATAGATCACACTTTTTTTAAATATCGTCATCACATTCCGAATCGATAATCGTTTATTGGAGGAGAATGAAGAGTGAAATTTAAAAGACGCGTTACGTTTTAGGCACATTTCGTTACACTAGATAAAAACTAGCTAGTCAACTCGAGGAGCACTTTTGCAAGCGAACTGGTAACTATTGTGGCGTAAAACAAATACTAATAGTGATAGCGTATTACAGCATGTACAAATTATTTAATCGTCTTTATGAACTAACTTCAAAAGATATCTTATATTAAGGTCATTAAAAAAGGCCGAACATTAATTCCGTTGAAATATGTATATTGACTCTTTATCCAAATATTCTGCTTAACTTTTATTTGTTAAAGGTTTTCTAGAAACTTTATTGAATTCTTACGACGACAAATAAAAAATTAACCATATATTAATTTTTAAAATGTGTTTCTTAAGAAAAGGCAAAAAAATATTTTTAATGAATTACAATAAAGAACAACCAAATTTAATTAAAAAAACGGTTTGTACAAGAAACAGTTTTTTTTTAAAAAATATATTAAGAAATATTTTTGACTACTAGGTATGTGTATTTATTTGCAGACAGAAAATGTAACTCGAGTTTTAAATTAGCTTCTTTACGCGGGAAACTCAAACTATGTTTTTTCGTCTGAAGTTTTCTGAATTGCGAATAAGTTGAGTGTGAAAGTAATTTTTCAGTAGACAGACGCCTCGATGCAATTACAAAGTTTGCTGAAGCTGCCTTCGCGCCATCATTTCTCAAGTAATAACATAGAGCGCCTCATATTGGGGCCGTTCACTGTTCACTGCTCGCCTTTCTTAGGCAACATCAGAGGGTTGCCTTCCAAATGCAATTTTGAAAAATCACCGCAGAGATAATTTAATACGCGAACGTGAGACTGAGAAATCTTTGAATATGATTCAGCGGCTGTGATAATAGAACGGAGGAGATTTTTGGTGTCACGAGTTCATAACTAAATTGAAGTTTAACAACAATTGACGTTTACTGCGTAATATTTTGGGTAAAAATGATTTGTTCAAATGCCATGTAAAAATTTCACCATCTGTATTTTATTGTATTATAAGGCTGCAACACACAATCGAAACCCTGTAAGTAAATCGCATCATTAGAAAAACAAAAATATAAATTTACTTCGGTTATTTTGAATTTTACTTAATTTGATAAATTATTGTAATACATTTAACGAGTAACATAAACACCAAGCGAAAATTGCACTTAATATTAAGTGGCATTGTTTCCATGAAATAATACATCCTATTCACTGCGAGTAATCTTGTACAAACAGATTATCCTTCTTAGATTATTGCGTTTTCCGTACCAGGGTCGGTAGAGGTGGTAGGGGATGGAGGAAAGGAGGTGAAACAGGAGAGAGACTAAATCGCGCCGGGATAGAAAAAGCTTTCAAATAAATGGGAGATAAAACCAGAGTCAGTGAAAGGTCGGTTAGGATGGGCAGGAGAGTGGATGGGGGCGTGGGAGGAAGGTATCAGGCTAGCACGGAGTGCAGGAGTGAGGGAATAGTTCTAGTCCTGGCGGCCGACGTTCATTCGCGTTCATTTCAACTTATATAAAATCTAATGTTCATGTTCCTGATTCTGGAGTGGTTGCGGGAGAGGAACAGGGGGGCAAGGAGGTATCTGAGAGAATCGTTTTCTCGGAATCGACGTCACATAAAATCATTCCTTATACACCTCCAAAATGTCTTCTTTTATACTTGAACGAGATTTTTCGTTAAGAGATCTCAAAAAGAATCGGTAAAATTTTCTTATCGCACAAAAGTGACCACATTTTTACTTTAAAGCTTTTCTCGATACTATTAGGTATTCGGTAGATATTTATAATCAGTAAGAAAGCATTTCGTAAAAGAAAAATGTTCCACTGCCTATTTACGCGATATTAGGATAATTTCCTAATTTCAATTACTCAAATTAATTCATCTGATAATCTTGGCGAGTGTCAGATAGTTGGTTTAATTAAAACATCCGCTAAGTCAGAGTTAAGCTGAAATAAACATGAAGAAAAAGTATTAGGTTAGCGGTTAATTAGTTTCATGCCTTTGACAGCTGTAAGGTCAAGTCGAGATCGTTAATTCCATCCGCCACACACAGTGTCAGGTGTGGAGGTAAGGCATCCTGCCGGGCCTCCCGCCACTCCCCCCGCCACTCCCCCCTCCCCCCTCCGACGGTGGAATTCGTCAGTGACGTCACTATCCACTCCCGACACATAAATCAGGCCCGTGTTTTAATTATAGAGGAAGTGCCGGCAGTAACTGCTTAAATTACCCACCATCCTAATGTCTAGAGAGAGCGCAGATTCTTGTTTGTGGACCGCAAACCTGACTGATGTTTTCATTCCAACCTCCGAATAAATGATTAACATTTTACCTTCTCTACCTTTATAGATTAAACAAAAGTAAACTTGTATGAAAAACGAAATGTAAATAGGAAATTTCATTTCTCTTTTATCACAATTCTCTGGACTAAAGTTACCGAGTTTGAGAATCGAGCCTAATTGCTATTTGGGAGATTAAATAATCCATTTCAAAAACCCTCAAAAACATTAACATTAAAATAAAACATGTGTCTTATATAATGATTAAAATATAAATGATTCATTATTTATATTCAAAGCATTTACTTTGTGGTCAAACATTTTAATTGATATTAGTAATGTTAGTAAATAACCACTCACCGAACGGTGAGTGGTTATTTACTAACAACTATATATATATATATATATATATATATATATATATATATATATATATATATATATATATATATATATATATATATATATATATATATATATATATATATATATATATATATATATATAAATATATATATATATATATATATATATATATATATATATATATATATATATATATATATTTATATATATATATATATATATATATATATATATATATAAATATATATATATATATATATATATATATATATATATATATATATATATATATATATATATATATATATATATATATATATATATATATATATATATATATATATATATATATATACATATATATATATATATAAATTTATATATATATGTTTATAAATATATATATATGTATATATATATATATTATATATATATAAATATATATATATATATATATATATATATATATATATATATATATATATATATATATATATATATATATATATATATATATATATATATATATGTATATATATATATATATAAATATATATATATATATATTTATATATATATATATATATATATATATATATATATATATTTATAAACATATATATATAAATTTATATATATATATATATATATATATATATATATATATATATATATATATATATATATATATATATATATATATATATATATATATATATATATATTTATATATATATATACATATATATATATATATATATATCTATACATATATATATATATATATATATATATATATATATATATATATATATATATATATATATATATATATATATATATATATATATATATATATATATATATAAATATATATATATATATATTTATAATATATATATATATATATATATATATATATATATATATATATATATATATATATATATATATATATATATATATATATATATAAATATATATATAAAAATATATAAATATATATATATATATATATATATATATATATATATATTTATATATATATATATATTTATGTATATATCTATATATACATATCTTCACACCACGATGCATTTTTCATAAGAATTTTATTTCTGTATAAAGTTTGGAGTGAAAAACAATATCATTCAAATGGCACCTCGAAAAGATTCGATGCATACGATTCTTTTGAGGTCATTTTTAACCACTTTTTTGCACATTTCGAAGGGTTTCTCGGCCATAACATGAGAAATGTTGGTTTTAAATGCGTCTAGAGCTCGGATATATATTTAAATCGCATAAACATGGTCTTTTGCGAAGCCTCACAGAAAAAAATTAAAACGGAGTCAAATCGCATGATCTTGGAGGCCAATTGACGTCGCCAAAACGTGAAATTACACGACCAGGAAACTTTTCAGGCAATAAAGCCATAATTAGTCGTGTTGTGTAGCTCGATGCCCCATTTTGTTAGAACCACATATTGTCCAAGTCATGATCTTTAATCACCGCCAAAAAAAAATATTATTCGACCATATCGCTCCGAATTGACTGTAACCGTCTGCCCATCGGCATTTTCGAATTCCCGTACATATTGTCAGTCCTGTAAATGCCCAGTCTATATTTAATATTCTTCTTCATCTTTGATGAGATGTCAAAAAATAATATGATTTATTTTTATTCTTGTTGCTTTTTACCTTTGCTAGAAGTATAATCATCCCGTTTTCATTTAAATATAACATTTCCCGTTGAAATATAAACCTTTTTTGTTTCAGAATTAAATCTTCGGATCGTCCGCTCTGCTTAGTGTTTGGGTCGGGGGCGGGCGGGGGCGCCATCGAGCTGAACTCATTAGTGAATGGGGCCACTGATAGGCTTAGCGAGTAATGGGCTCTACAAACCTCTAGCCACCAAACAAAGAGGATTATTTCATTGTTCACAAAAACCTGTTGCCACTCTCCATAGAATGTTCGGCAGTCCTGTTGGGCGTCTGGCGGGAGACAACATTCGTGGCGTGTTCACTAGACGGGGCGGTTTTCATTTTTTTATATTTCTTATAGAGTACAGCAATAAATAAATATAGAAATGGTCCTTAAATAGCATGTGCACAATAAAATATGTTAATTCATTCTGTTAAGTCCATGTACCTACGGATTATTGACGAACTTCCATTTCCTTTTGGTTTTCTAGGTGAATTCCAATTTGAGTTCCAACTACTGAAAGTAACTTTTTTTAAACGTGCGTCTTATGACGCCTCATTTAAAGCAACTGTAAGGATATTCATAAAAATAAATGGGTGGAGTCAAAGAACACCAGCATATGCTTGTACACTTTATTCGTTTTCTTTCAAGTTTTTAGTGTTACAGTAAAAGATTCAACATCTGACGCAACATTCAATGAACTCCGAATGATGCACCATCTAGCACCGATCTAGTTGACTGAAATGATAATAAAACGATCAGACCATTATTTAAATTGATCACATTTTTCATTTATAAAATTTTATTCAGTTGGCTAGGCCAAATACATCACATGCCACCCGGGACCCTTTATCGAGCTCGCTGAATGTTCACTGCTGACCCAGACCTAACTTGAGAGGATGCAAGGGATCTGGAAGCTGACAGAAAAGCTTGATGAGCCAGTTTGTAAACATATCCACCATACAGGGAGTGTATATAGATAAGTAAGTAAACTTGAAATGTATATCTTATGAGATATCCTAGACATCAATTTAAAATTACTTATTATTTTTCACCTACATAAATGTTGAAAAAAATAAAAAGTCAAATTTACCTAAATGGTGAAGTGGTTTCAATAGGTACTCTTTTTATGCCACATTTTAGCAGCAGAACAGGTAAAAACTGTGACAGAAGCATATATATATATATATATATATATATATATATATATATATATATATATATATATATATATATATATATATATATATATATATATATATATATATATATATATATATATATATATATATATATATATATATATATATATATATATATATATATATATATATATATATATATATATATATATATATATATATATATATATATATATATATATATATATATATATATATATATATATATATATATATATATATATATATATATATATATATATATATATATATATATATTTATATATATATATATATATATATATATATATATATATATATATATATATATATATATATATATACATATATATATATATATATATATATATATATATATATATATATATATATATATATATATATATATATAAATATATATATATGTATATATATATATATATGTATATATATATATATATATATATATATATATATATATATATATATATATATATATATACAGTATCAAACAGATTAATTGAAACAAAACTTTTTTTTATTGTATTTTCGTAAAAAGTTTTGTGAAATCTTTGAAATTGAGTTCGTATCCTATTAAATACAATGAAAAAGGGTTTTTCTAATTAGTAATTTTTCTTTATTATTTACAATGTTTCATCATGTGAAAATTTAGAGAACATATTATTTTGAACATTAATTTCCATAAATCGAATTTCATATCAAAATTATTTCACAACGATAAAAAAATCCTAAAAGATTATATTAATAATTTAATTGATTTCCAAATTACTTTTATCGGAGCCAATATAAAACCTTATTAAATGATTAATTAAATGATAATATATATATATATATATATATATATATATATATATATATATATTTATATATATATATATATATATATATATATATATATATATATATATATATATATATATATATATATATATATATATATATATATATATATATATATATATATATATATATATATATATATATATATATATATATATATATATATATATATAAATATATTATATATGTATATATATATATATATATGTATATATATATATATATATATATATATATATATATATATATATATATATATATATATATATATATTATATATATACAGTATCAAACAGATTAATTGAAACAAAACTTTTTTTTATTGTATTTTCGTAAAAAGTTTTGTGAAATCTTTGAAATTGAGTTCGTATCCTATTAAATACAATGAAAAAGGGTTTTTCTAATTAGTAATTTTTCTTTATTATTTACAATGTTTCATCATGTGAAAATTTAGAGAACATATTATTTTGAACATTAATTTCCATAAATCGAATTTCATATCAAAATTATTTCACAACGATAAAAAAATCCTAAAAGATTATATTAATAATTTAATTGATTTCCAAATTACTTTTATCGGAGCCAATATAAAACCTTATTAAATGATTAATTAAATGATAAAATGTGTCAAGCAGGGTTCCGCAACTACCATAATTGCATATTTCTCCCCTACCTTTGGTAGTAATATTAAATATTTAATTAAATACTTACGAGCCCGAGAAAATGTTCATTAAATGCAGAGTTTATGAAGGAGCGGGAGGTGGGAAGCCGGCACCTGAAGGGTGAGAAGTGGAACTATCCCAGCGGGAGGAAGGTGCGAATTTACGAAATGTTGTTTTATTTCTGTTTCTATTATATTGATGGTACTCGCATCGTATCCAATCAAATGTTCAATTCCATTTATGTATTTTATAGTATTTTAAGATATTTCTGCGTTTTCACGGATATGTTAACATACGGTTATTGCATTTAGCTTATATAAGTATTTTTAGTCTAACTCACGGAAAGTAATTTTGTACCACTTATGGGTGTTGCTCGTTTTAATGATTTTTTTAATTATATTTTTTATGATTGACAAAATAAACGTGTCTTAATTTTCTGTATTAAGTCAAAATATTTGAGTAAATTAAGTTAACATTGAACTAAATTCCCTCCAATTGTACACACAAAAAACACTTATAATCACTGCTTTATGATCTGTGTTACTTCAATCAGAAAACGCATTAATTATAGAGACTTCAATTTAAATTTTTAAAATGTCATGTTTAATATTCAAATAAAGTTAAATTGTTTTTCGTTTCACACTAAATAAAAAAAATTGCGAGTTTATATTTAAATATAAAAATAAAACACTTGCATCAGATCACTATTAGAATTTACTAGTACGACTACCTTCGAGAACTACAGATGTTCTCATCAAGAGGTGAAAGTACAAACTGGCAAGTAATAAATACATAATCTAGGTATTGATAGACGTGGATGGGGTAATAACTGAAGGTGGGAAGTTAGGGCACAGGAGTTTGGTTTAACGGGAGTATAAAAAGCTACGGTGAGGAATTTTGGAAAAGCGTATTATTAATTTAAGGTTTTTAAGTTTCTTTTTTGTATTTCTAAATTTCCAAGCTGTGCATAACTTAGCTTTTTGACATAACTTGTTGTAATCATTTAAATGCGTGTGAATATATTTAGTGATTCGCTAATTCTGAATAATGACTGAATGAAATTTATAACTTTTGATAATTTTTACCCTAGTTATTATTAATGTAATATTTGAGTTGGAAATCGAAATTTTTACCCTAATTATTATTAATGTAATATTCGGATTGGATATGGTAAGCTTCTCATATTTTTTAGATATTTTTTAGTTATGGAACCAGTGTACGTAATTTTACGCCAGTATTTATTTCATTGTTTCATTGTTGCCTTGCAAGTATTTCTCTATCGATAAGAAAATTATTATTGACCGCGTAAGCTGTTTAACTGAAAATGTATACCAAATTGGCAGAATGAAGTTAACGGTTAAAGAATAATATAAATCCACACCTCATAACCAAATGAAGTCAGAGAAGATCTGGATTTCAATATGTATACGTATTCTCAGGTAAACGGAGTTATATGACACATCCTCATTCAGAGTGTGTTACCATACAGTACTGTGGCGAGTGTGTGTACATACATGTACAATGTACAGGGTACACGAGTAGTGAACAGGATGGAGAACAAACGATTTATCATGCCGCCGCCGACGCCGGCGGAGGCGCTTACAATGCCCAAGAAAATATACGATCCTAAGTGGTGTTTGGGGTGTAATATCCCGCATTTTGTGGATCGTTCGGTTTTTCGTTTGGTGGGATTTTTTGTATTTGCCTGTTGAAGCCTTAATCATTTTATTTGATGGCCAGAAACAAAAAGTTTACATTCCGCATGTGTTTTCACACCGAACGCTCAACTTATACCACGGATCCCTCAATGTTAGCAATGCTTCTTTAAGTTTTTTTTCTGTTCCCGAAAGGGAGTTATTGGGAATTCCGTACTCTTCACTACACACTACTTTCCTGCGAGACTCGTCGAATAAAATATTTCTGGGTCGAGATTACTTTTCCGATGTTCGTGACGCGGCACTTTCACCGAAAGCTCTGCTTCGATATTACGAGTATAAAATAGGCACAAACTAAATGCGACTCACATTCGTGACAACTCTCGGAGCTTAATGTTAACCAATCACGGAGGGAAATCATAACACAAACTTCTAAACTTCCATTTACCGTGTCATTGGAAGGAGATCAGTTGACATCATTTTATTAGTAATCAAATTTATTAAAATTCCATTATATTTATAAGAAATTTGGTTGATTTACATTTGAATGTTTTTATTATTTAGTAAAAGGATCTTATTTAAAAGACATTCAAAAAGTTCCTCAAAACGTTATTATTTTAATTCTAGGCGTGATACATAAAAAATAAAAACCAAATATATTTCCAAAGATTTCACAAACAAGTTTAGACATTCAGAGTCTGTGTTTAAACCAATAAAAACAAACTTCAAGCAAAAGGTTTTATTTGATATTGGCAGAAACATTAGCTTCAGAAAGGTGAAATGTAAAAACAACTATTTTTACTTTTATTTATTCTTGACAACATATATAATGGATACCATTCTGTAAAACAGTTTTATCAATTTTACATTCATACGAGAATATAATACATAATACCTTGCTGCATATTTTTATCTATATTTCTTTTAATAATTTTTAAAATTTATAAATATATATATATATATATATATATATATATATATATATATATATATATATATATATACATATATATATATATATATATATATATATATATATATATAATATATATACATATATATATATATATATATATATATATATATATATATATATATATATATATATATATATATATATATATATATATATATATATATACATATATATATATATATATATATATATATATATATATATATATATATATATATATATATATATATATATATATATATATATATATATATATATATATATATATATATATATATATATATATATATATATATATATATATATATATATATATATATATATATACAGGATTGTTGATGACTCGACGTATGTTTTAATAAAATATCATATTTTCCACTGTATTTTAAATAGTATACTCGAATATGCGTTATGAAACTTAGAGGCTTGCACTCTTCTCCTCAAGGTTTAAAAAAAGATAAATGAATAAATTATTCAACTAGATAACTTACAAAGTTGAAAAAATATTGATTCGTTGATATGTTTTTGTGTATTTTACTTCATGGGTTACTGATAAGAACGCGCTTTTTCATTGTTTAATATACGTCTCGTAAATAAGATTATAGGAACCTACCCATCAGATGGCATTGTATAAATTACCTTTTACCCTTGTGAGGTCTTTCAAATTCTGATTTCTAAGCATTATTATTCTCTTGATGCGAAATAATGCTTCTCGAGAGAATTTATAGGAATCACTTCACACAAACTAACCCATTTACAGACATAAACTACCAAACCGAAGTATATTGCTCCGCCTCTTGAATATCGATGATGGAATGAAAATCAACAACCTCGAACTCTAAGCTATTGTTAACTTATATTGTATGATGTTATTATTATATTACTCTGGGGATTAGTGATAATCTAAATAAACTACCTATGTAGGTCTGCGGTTACACCGAACAATAATATAACCACAAAAAAACGGCGGAGATGTATTCATTAATTATGTATATACATAGAAAGAACATTATGAAATACTCATTTACGAAACCGAGCAACGAAATACAAATCTCGTTGTAATCGGTTTTACATATTATATAAACACATGCGTATATTTATTTATTTACTACTACTTTACACCTAGATCTGCATTCCTCGCCTTCAAAAATCATAACTTTAGATTTCTCAGGAGGAAAAATGACCATTAAATTAAATACATATTTATTAAAATTAATCGATACATACCTAACATTAATAAAGGAAATTGTAAGATAGCGTGGAGGATGCACGCGGTGATAAATATTTTAATTTAAAACGTGATTAATCTGTTGTATTCGAAACGAAATCTTCTTTACTTCTCTTCCACGCCTGCTCCACCCCCTCGTAGACCTCGACTCCTACTTATTCTTGCTCCATCTCCCCACAACAGAACTTTTGTAACACGCTTTTTGCCCCGTGGTTTCACCTTTTTGCTTTACGAAATTTACCATTACCGCCTGACCTGATCATTCCCCCTTGGATTGGTAGTTATCTTCAGGCTCGAATAGAGAATATGGTCGTAGCAATTCGAATAGTTTCAATAAACTTACTTAGAATGATCAATTCGAATACTTATTAAATTGTCGTCAATTTGATTACGGGCATTTTCATACATAAAAGGGTAATTAAAAAAATTGTCTGGGAGACCACTTTAATTCATAACACGAAGCAGCTAGTGATGTATCAACGAGGGAGCATAACTTTTCGTACGAACTTTCAGAAATATGAAGTTATTCATGTTGCTCCCCAGCGCCCTCCCGAGCGCCCTCCCCCCGCACCCGTCCCGGGAGACATGATGTATTCTATTGTTTGGATGCTGCATTACCATACCCGGGTGCCCGTATGTTATCCTGCCGGAGTACGTACCGCACGCTGCCGTATACTCCGGCTAATGTACGCATCTGTCAACTTATATTTACACACACTGATACACGATTAACAAGCTCGTTTGGTGGCTAATTTATTCCACTGTCTCGTTAGTTTATTTGAGATGTAACTTCGGTTCGTCCTTATGAATACGATATTTGCTAATATTTGAAGTTTTGTACTGAGTGCCCTTACTTACTTCCTTGCCCGCATTAACAAAACATCGTGTTTATTCACTATCAAATATAACATTTGAAATAATTCGCGGTTATGCTAGAGCGGGTTTTAACTGACGGAACTTTAAATAAGTATTCTGTGTCATTTGAGCGTAAAATTTCCGTGTCGTTACTAAATACTATAATTATATCGGGTAGAATGTGTCTTTCCCCGAATGAAAATTATTCACTCAGAAACGTTGAACTATTTGCTGTACGATAACAGTTGTTTACTGCATGACTAAATTGTTGCGAAGGGTCAACTTGCTCCGAGAATGTAGGATTATAATAACTGCCTATTTATTTACGGTACATTTGGGACAAGTACCTACCAGCAGCAGGCCCTCCTATACTTTTACGTAACGTGCATCGGCACATGTTGACAATTACTTTGTGTGTAACCGTGTGGTCGGCAAATTGCGTAACCTGTATGGAATAAATTGTTGACGTGCCTTAATATTGGAAAATATTTCACGAAAAAAACAGTGCTTTGTCTACTACAAAAGTTTCAAGAATGTTTGAAAACACTTTTTTACTAAAATTAAAAAGTAACTTTGTTGCAAAATCGCTATAAATATTTTATTATAACTTAACTACAATATAATGTCTAGCGGGTTTTATTAAGACTGATACTAAAACACTATCTACTAAACAAAATTAAAAATAAATATAAAAATAAAAAAGTTATTCCTTTTTTCTATCATATAGATTGTGATTTAAGCCAAGTTGGTTGGAACTATTAAGCGAAATTTACATAAAAGCTCGCCTTGGGCACCCCGTAATAAGTGTAAATATTAACATGTTTTATTCATGGGCCGCAGTACCTGCTCGACCTTCCTTGCTACATTCACCCTCCATCGCTAGCCTCTACCCTCCACTCTCCTCCAGTTACTATGTTATCGATATTCACATAGTTATCGCCTCGAAAAAATGTCCTATTGATTCCAGGAGAAAACGAAATACCTAACAAAAAAATTATAACACTTAAAGTATTCATATTATTTTTTGACATCTCATCAAAGATGAAGAAGAATATGGAAGTCTGGGCATTTACGGGGCTGACGACCGTCGTAGGCTGGTTTAAGTGATCACTTTACACACGTGTAACATTCACCAATTCTACCCATTATTGACAACCACACTACTCAAATTCTTGGAAGTTCTGTATATATGAACCAATTTAGAAACCTTGTTCTTGACTCACTAGAACTTCACTAGAGACATCTATATAAGAGTAATCATACTAATATAAGAGTATCATACTAATATAAGAGTTTCTGCTTAGTAAAAAGCTTCTTTACATCTCACCAATTTATTTTTTACCTGATATCGAGTTTGAAAAATACTTCGTATTTTTCAAACTCACAAAAGTACACATATATTTTACCGTTTATTTTGATGGTAACTATCAAGTTAAATATTTATTCATTAATTAACTATTATACATACATTTTTGTAGGAAATGTGTACCTACCTAAAGTTTAGTCATCCATTTAATGTATTCAAATTAAAACTATTTACATTCTTACAGTGTATAATTCAATCTAATAAAATTCCTTTTTTTAAGGCACTGGATTTATATGTTTATGCAAAATGCAATTGTAAGTCAATTATTCATGATTAATTTTACGCAAAGTTAACAAGTTTATTATTTTCTAAGCAGATAGGTGTTAAATCATTTAATTTATGTATTAATTTTAAATCAAACACAGATTTTTTGAGTCTACTAAGTTGTATTTTATTAACAAAAAACACATAAAAAATTATATTGTGACAATTGTTTCGCCTTGTTAGGGCATCATCAAACGAATAATGCCCTAACAAGGCGAAACAATTGTCACAATATAATTTTTTACGTGTTTTTTGTTAATAAAATACAACTTAGTAGACTCAAAAAATCTGTGTTTGATTTAAAATTAATACATAAATTAAAATGGAGTTCTACAAATTAAACGCCAAGTCAATAAATAAAAAAATAAAAAAAATAAATCATTTAATTAAATAAAAATAAACACACTTTGGGATTCCATACAAATGTGCATTTATTTGAAAATGTTTGGCTTATAATTCACATTTTATCGAACATCATCTCTTGAATCCACCAAAATATTTTCATCACCTTTGTTGGTAAATTTAAACTGAGGGAATATTTAAAACATTATTGAAACAAATTATGTATATTACAATTACAGTAAGACGTATGTTATAATCCATGGTAATATTCCCACAAGGGTAGAATGAACTTTGAACCGTCCGATATCAACGGTGCTCAAATTTGACCCCACTCGTGGTGGGGATAGTCAGAAGATGGTGGTGTGGTGTGTCGAAAGGGAGGTGGAGGGAGGGGAACACTTTCCGACAAATATTTAAGTAGCAATTCAGCCAACACCACGCTAACTTTTTATTTACCTAACAATAACCGCGCTCCTGGCGGCTGCATTATACCTTTCTTGGTGAATTTTTCAGCGGATTGTGTCTGCCACCATTTACTGTCATGGTGATGAGATTCATATTTTACGTTCCGCCCTCCTTCTTTACGCCTTTCTCCTCCCACTCTCCCTCCCCCACGTTTCACGAATGAGAGTAGACATAGAGAAATTCTCTAAAGAGACAAAAGTACGGACAAATGGAACTTAAAACAAACAAAAATCATTTTTCAAGTTTTAAACTATCGTAAGTTTTTCTTCAACGGTAAATTTTGGTAGGTATATGAGATTTTGGATTACATAAAATTATCTTTAAATATTAAAAAATACGAGCATTACTCACTTTGAGGTCTTTTTGTCATCGGTCTATATCTTGCGTTTATGTCTATCCACTAAATCAACCATATTTTTATAGTTCGCATTTTTCCTTCAATGCGATACTTTGTCCTTGATTTGTTCCATACTTGGAATAAATCAAGGAATCTTGGAATAATCGTATCTCTTAAAAGGTAAATAATGTGAAGTTATTACTTCAATTCAGTAGGTTTCAATATCGATACTTTATATTGAGTCGAAATGCAAATTTATAATTAAAATGTAACTTTGTTTTAAAATCACTATAAATATTTTATTATAACTCAATTATAATG
Organism: Brachycentrus maculatus; assembly: GCF_059751285.1. NCBI lineage: Eukaryota > Metazoa > Arthropoda > Insecta > Trichoptera > Brachycentridae > Brachycentrus > Brachycentrus maculatus. The sequence goes on along the minus strand of NW_028280868.1, from coordinate 141,366 downwards.
TCTACCGGTTTCGAAGCTAACCGCTTCTTAATCAAGACTGATTAATACTGAAACACTTTCTACTAAAAATCTTTTTACTATATATTGTCTTAGTATTAATCAGTCTTGATTAAGAAGCGGTTAGCTTCGAAACCGGTAGACAATATAATTAAGTTATGAAAAATATTTATAGTAATTTTAAAACAAAGTAACGTTTTAATTATAAAATGGAAAATCACAAAGTTAGTGCTTCAAATATAAAAGAAATGAAAATAGTATGCATACAACTTTTCATTTGTTGAGATTATATCTACGGTGCTAATAATTCCGATTTAGAAAACATGGAATTAGTAAATTTTTACTGTTTTTAATGTTTTTAAGTCCGGTCTGCTTATATGTAAGGAGTATCGAGAATCGTCATTTCTACAGTGTGTTTTTTAAACCATGATTATTCTTAAAGGGCTTTGAATAACGAATATTTTTGTTTAAATAAAATGCTTACACAAATCCAGTATTCTCAGAATTATTAAGAGAATAGTCGGTGTCATGATCTCAGCGGGTGATATTTAGATACTTGAGAAATTAAAAAGTCTCGCAAAGTGTCAGCCAGTCATGGTGCCGTATCATGGCCTCCTCTTGTCACTTTTCTTTCCTTCCACCGAGAGTGACAAATGGTCTCTATCTTCTCAAGATGGCCTTTTGTCTCGTGTTTTCTTGTCAGGTGACTATGCTTTTCACCGAACGGTAATTGAGAACATTTTTTGGTACTAAAATCTTGATTTTTCCCCAAATACAAACCTCCTTCAGATTTCCCACGCCGTGAATTATAAATTGAAAATTCCAGCGAGTAAGATACTTGCCGTGCCTCCGAGAAGTATTAATTTTGTTTTCTTTCCAACATTTTAGGGGTTTGGTAATTATAGGCTTGCGTGAAATTTTTGGAGCGAGGTGTTTTTTATTCAAAGAGATAGTAGTTTAATAAAAGTAATAATGTGTCCCCCTTCGAAGTGAAGCAGTTTGCTTTGTATTCTCTTTACAATGAAACATGAAGCAGTAATTCTATTGCAGTATCAACTCGTTTCGGTTAAGACAACATTGTTCAGACAATTAACTGTATATTTTGATGATGGCAACATTAAAAGGGTTTCAACAACATAATATTAGACGTTTGTATGTTGATTATTTCAACATAATATTAGAAATAACTATAAACATATAATGTCGAAACAAATAATTTGCGTATTTTTAAAATCAAACAACAGTTTCAAAATATTTTTTGAAGTATCTGCTCTTTTCCGAAATATTATTTTACATTTAATCAATACTTGATAAAAAGTACTACAAATTCGGTATTTAATAATGATGTATGCGTTTCGTGATACTTGTGCTACAGTAAAAAGTGGCATGATCCAATTTTCAAGTAAAACGTAAATAACAAAAGCGTAAATAAAAAAGGAAATATCAATAGATATCTTAATCATCTTATTTCTTGTCCCTTATCCGCCTCATTTGTGCATGGAATTCTGGATTAAATTAAAGTAGTATTTACTGATTTTTGATTTAATCAACGCAATGTGATAAATCAATAAGTACAAAATACCACTTTGATTTGTACCTTCAGGTATAAGTTTAGAGTAACTAAGTATATTGAGCAGCCAACTGTATACCATGAAGCGGACAAAACTAGTTTTGTGCAAATATTGAAGGAGAAAAAACATTCTCTTCTTTTAATTTAAAGATTATGCAGATGTCTTACAGTAATAATTGTTTATTCGACACGTTTTTAAGCCATAAATAAGTTTTTGTCTCTTATTTAAGTAACTATACGACATTTCAAATTATGTACACCTATTTGAAAGTACATTTGTTTTTCTAAGAAATGCTTCAATATATTTTGATATATTTATTCTGTTTTTGTTTATGGTGCAAACACATCCAGCATAAAAGCTCCGTTGGTGGTTTTTCATTTATCACCTAGCTTTTAAAATTGTGAATATTACGAACTCTTATCTCGTGACACGCGTTCTCTCCATGGAGCACGCGTGGAGTGAAGTGCCGTGTGCCGAGTAGGTACTGAGCGCAGAGGACTGAGGACTCGGTGCTCGAGATCACCCATTATCAATGTTTTAATGTTTGCTTATATACGAGCTATGTACCTACCGTAGAACTTCAAACCGAATAAATTGCTAAAATTTTAATCGAAAAATTAAATTTAATTTTAGGTCATTGAAAAATTGGTAATGAAATATTCGGAATTTTCAGCATTATAGATTTCGAGGATTCGATCCGTCTAGACAACTCAGCGGGCAACGTGTTGATAAGCAAAGGTGTACTGCTACATTTCACGATCTAGGCTTCACGTGGCGTCGAGAGTTGGGAGTTATTCTCGCGTGATAGGAAGAGGGATGTAGTAATATTTTACAATAGCTCTGGATACTGCACTATTAATAATAATAGCTATCGCATTAAGTTGGAAGGCGATCCATCACTCCCGGTGGGGGCTCCCTTCGGGACAGTTTCTCATTCTCATCAATAACCCCAAATAATATATTACCTTTTATAAAAGGATTGAAAGGGTCTTTCCCATTCTTGTTATGTTAAAGGCAGTCGTTAACCAAAAATATAAGGAAATATTAAATTTAACAATTTTAAGAGGAAAATTAAGAATCTCCCAAGACCCAAGAACCCACTGGAATAAAAACGGGAGACTGGTTTATTTGTGAATATATTTTTTTTAATTTTTACTCCGCTTTCGGTAAACTTAAGAGACTTGCGTTCAATTATTAGAATCAAGTGGTGCAGGAGAAGAATTGAATCAATGAACTCTGCTTCAATAACAACGACTCTTACAAGTAAATAAAGTATTGTGAATTTTAGAGAAAAGACAGTAACCTGGTTATCAATTTATGTGTCGATAATATATTCAATACAATACAAGACAATTAAAGATATTTAGACTAACTAATTAACTAACGGAGTAGGCAGAGAGAATAGAAAACCACACTACTCTGTCTTTTACTCTCAAACTTTCTTCGCCTCTTCCACATTCATGCATCTTCTCATACATACTCCCGAATCCTTGGAACCGGGGATCTTTCGCTGGTAGGTTTTTATTTGCTATAACTGATTTCAGTTCACCATTCACTCTGTTCCCAGCAATCAATCTCTTTTCTACAATATATCTTTATAGGCGGTGACTGACGTAATATTCGCGCCGAGCATTCGACTTCGGACGGAGTACTCGGAATGGGCGGCGAGCAGCTCGGCTCGCTGTACTGACTACGAACGCTCGCATCGCCATCGTAACGCGTTACGTTACGACGAAATGACTCTGGTCAGTCACCAACTTATAAATTTTTCCTTTCCTAGAAAACATACCATCCAAATATACTTCGCCATCTACCCGTTACCGCTACCAAAAAAATTCCCCATTTTAAAAACATATTCTTCTTCATAAAAACAGATCTAAATTGATATCTCGCTAAACAAGGATAAAAAGGAACCACTTACCCTATTTCATCTGATGTCATATCACTAATGGATAGAATACATTCTCTGTCTGCTTTCGAAAAATTAATGCTGCTAAAATTACCGCTCCATACTATCTTTTATTTGATATTTTCCTCCATAAGCAAGTATAAATTGTCAAAATATAATGTTTTTCAAGCATATATGAATAAAATAAATAAAAACGGATTTTTGGCAAAGTCATAACGATGATTTTCTTTTCCCAATAAAATCATCGTTTTTTATTTTACAATTTCATCAAAGGGTAAAATAGTAGTATTTTACGAAAATGGCGCCATGTAAATAATCCAAAATTATTATTATTGTTTTTATTTATGTCAAACGGAATATTTAATATCATTTGACTGCCCTCTCTACGAAAGAGGCAAGATCCACATGACATTGCTTAAAAATGCAATACGTTCCTCTGAATGTAAAATGTTTACTAGCTTTGAACGATTTGGATATTATTTTTTGACAACTCATCAAAGATGAAGCGGAATATAGAAGTCTGGGTATTTATGGGGCTGACGACCGTCATAGGCTGGTTTAAGTGATCACTTTACACACGTGTAACATTCACCAATTCTACCCATTATTGACAACCACACTACTCAAATTCTTGGAAGCTCTATATATGTACATGAACCAATTTTGAAACATTGTTATTGAATCACTAGAACTTCACTGGATAACACTTTTTAAAGATGATATACCAAAAAAAATGCCAATTTAGTTACCAAAATTTCTTTTTCATAATGTTATAGTTAATTTGTAGATTTTTGATTTTATCGCACAAAAATGAAAAATGCTAATATAATTTAAAAAACCACATATTTATTAAAAATACATTTGCATAGGTGCATAACACTAACACAATTATCAAAAACCAATAAAATCAGTACCCACTTCATTGTGCTACTTTTTTATTACTGCTTCAATACGTTTTGACATGGATTCAACCAAATTTTGTATGTAGTCTTGGGAAAAAAAATAAAACCACACTTTTCCGATGATGTGCATATGCATGTGCATACGTAAATTTAAAACTATATTTAGCGGTTAATAATTTTGAGCACCATGGACAAGGTCTATAAATAGGGCCATCATTTATATTTTTTAAGCATAAAAATAAGTTTTTTTGGGTTCATGAAGAAAATAACGGATGTGTCTCATCCGTCTCTCAAGTTCCCACCGTTCTTCGAAACATTGTAACTTCCCTCCGCTTGACACTCGAGCGGTTTTTGTCGCAAAATATGTATGTATGTAGTATGTAGGTGCTCATACGAGTAGAAGGGTAACGTTGAGTTCCATGTGTGTTGATTCGACCATAATGAAGGCTTTCGGGTCACAAGTTTTATTTGGACTGGCGGTTTTTATATGGGAGCCGGACCTCAGGCGGGCACTTCATTTCTGGAAGCGTTTGCTACGCTGATAAAAAGGTTTATTTAGTATTCGGGTTTCCCGGAAAAGCTTATTTCATTTGTGAGATAGACTTTTTCAATTTAAAAATGGATTTTTTTAAATACACCGTTTTTAATAAGTTTTTATTTATTTATGTAAACATTTTATTATGGTGTGTAGAGGGAAATGCTTACAATTCAAATAAAATTTATTTTTATTCCATTATTGGATTACATCTCAATTCTAAAATTTCTATTTAATTATGTACAATGTGTATAAAACTTGTATGTGAATAACACCCCCCCTCCCCTTCGAAGAAACGGCGTGATGGTAGAAGTAGTGAATATTGAAAAATATATAAACGATGAATTTTTTTTCATGATTTTTATCGTATTTTTATACACGAATATATTACATGCTATTTCTATTAATCGTACGGAATGAAAGCAAATACCTGCAGCTGGAGTCACTCCTCGTCTTTTCTGACTTTTTCCTCCGTCCGAAATATCAATCACATTTTCATCGACCGCAACCCCTTTACAATAGCGACCCCGAGTGGGGCTGGCGGGGAGGCTGGCGGGGCGGGCGGGGAGGGACGGTAGTTTTCCGCTTTCTTTAAGCCCGTCAGTTTACGACAGTGTGGCCCGTGGGTAGAGGACTCCTCGTCGGGTGGGCGGTGGACGCAGTAGGGGACGGGCGGCAAAAAATGGCAAATGTTTCAGAAATAAAGCCCGGACACGGGACGCGGACGGTCGCAGCGCTGAATATTAAAGAAACAAGATTTATTCGGAGAGTCAGTATGTTACCTTGACCGAAGTATTATTTTCTAGTCTGGCCACAGGCAATTTCAGACCCACTGATGCCCGCAATTTATGAAGGGCATTTGTCTCTCTAGAACTACTGGCGCTAGTCGCCTCAATTCCTTCGCACGCGGAATGATATAGTATCAATAAGATATTCCGTTTAACGAGACAATTCGTTGATAAATTAACTTAAACTAAGTTGTAACAATAAAATTGTAACATAACTTAAAAATATTATGAATGGGTTTATGTTACAATTTTATTGAATAAAATTTAATCGGAAAAGAGCAGATGAGGGTGGAGAGGAAAAAGTAGCCAAAAACTAAACTCATTCATTTCGTCCAAGTCCACTCGAGTCCAACGTACGAGTTCTTCGGGATTCGCGCATCTTTCGAATCTCGAGTCAAAATCATTCTAGAGGAGGCGGAGAAAGCTCACTTCCGATGGGTTACGCGATGGTTCCGGCTGTTTATTCAGGAAACTTTCCGGTCCAGATCATCCTTTTCAGATATCCTGAGAAGGATGATCTGGACGGAAAGTCTCATTCTCTCGCGTATATTAAGCGAAAGAATGAGAGAAAGGTTCAACATACGAGTACTCGAGAAATGCAAATAGAAACACGGGACAAGCAAATGGAATACCTTTTCGCTTTGAAACGCAACAAACGTATCATAATGCTGGTAATCTGTTAATAATGTAATATAATTAAGGATATCATCTTTATGCGTTAAGCAATCACGTGCGCTAATAATTCATAGCAGGGTGTGTAAAAGCGTTTCAAGTCGGGCTGTAAGTATGCGGCGAGGGAAGCGAGTCACCTTCCCCTCCCCGGAGAGCAGAACTGCCCCGGGGCTCGGCCCATTCTAATCACCCCTATAGCGCCTCACGCTTTATCTGACTATGCAGGATTCCTAAGGCTTTTCTCATTCCGACATTAATTCTTCCCATTATGCGGGGCGAGCCTCACTAGGCTACCCCATTTCAGAAACGGTCTTATAAAAATAACACTAAAATGAAAGTAAATATTACGAGACCTAATTTTTGAGATAGGTAAGTCACAATAGAGTGTATTCTTAGGTACGAGTACGTGACGAATCCTAATTTTACACTCCAACTTGTATTAGCTTTCCTTTTTTGAAAACTTTCAATCCATTTTTTTTTTTTTTTTATTAATTTTGCTAAAGCATTTCATATTATCTTTTGATTTCATGATTTGATTCGGCATTCACTTTGTGGTATAATCTATCCAGTTTTATATCATTTCGAAAAATAAAAAATACTTTTTGTTCTGATCCACTCACATTTTTATTAACCAACTAATTTCGGCAACAACCTGTTGCCCTCTTCAGGGTTTATTTATTACTAAGTTTATATATATATATATATATATATATATATATATATATATATATATATATATATATATATATATATATATATATATATATATATATATGTACACATATAAAAAATATATATATATATATATATATATATATATATATATATATATATATATATATATATATATATATATATACATATATATAAAGGAAACAGTGTACAAGTTGTTGGGTTTCAAAAGGTTAGGGGTGGGGGTAATGTTAAGGAGGGGTAAGAGCAAGGAAGGGGATAACTCTGTTTAGGTTGGGTTAGATTTTATGGGAAAAAATATTAAAAAGGGACTTTGACTTACGTTTATTTGATTGTTAATTAAACATATTGTAGTACAACTAAACCGACACAATGCAGAACAATTGTTTCGTTTTAATCATGGTAAGTGTTGTCAACTATATTATTTTTAGTGTAATATTTTGCGCCTTGATGTTTCTTACGTTAAAAAAAATGACGCTGCACCTCGATGCGTTTGAATAGCGTTTGCCACTGCACTGCCATTGTGTTACTAACGTGGCGCCATCGGCTCCGAACTGATTCGGGTCCACTGTGGACCTGGGCGGATACACATACATACCGTCTACAAGGAGCGAGCAAAATGGCCGCGGCACGCAACACGCGAACCGTGAACGCCTCTCATCGATCAACCCTGACTTTAGAATGTAATTCATATTTATTGTCTTAAATTATGAAAGGTATATATGTACATACTTGTATGTTTGAGTTTTCTCAAAACCATTAACAAATTATGCGAATCGTTAGTACAATTTTATCTTGCAATTGTGTTAATTATAAGGCAAAAAAATATGAAAGGCTGATTTATTTATGACATTTTTAATTACCAGCACTAAATATATTTCCTAGGTATGTATTTCCATACCAGATTATCGTTCGACCCTTTATTTCCCGCATAACAATCAGTACAACTGTATTACTATAATACGACAGTACAGAAATCTTCCACAGAGATGATAATTCTGTGTTTTTTCACCAATTTTCATATTCCTATTTAGTATCAATTTCCTAGTCCCTAAGTGTAATATTTTATTGTATGCGGTACCCACACATATAATTTTTGGAAAGTCAATGTTAAATGGTCACATTAAAAAAAATCATGTCCCAAAAGTAAAAAAAAAAACGCTTGTGGGATAAATATTCCACAAAATCCCTACAGAAAGGTTCACATAATAACCTGCTCTCAATATGTCTACTTTGCCAAAAGACTTTTTCTAAGACAGCGATGAAGCCATGTTGGTTAAAAGACCATCTAACTACTGCAAAGCATACAGAATACCAAAATGGTAAATTGGAATTTTTCGAGAAATATTTAAAAAAAAATTAATTCGAAGTACAATGAAGACCTTGATAATATACTGCATAAAATTCTTCATAGCCAGTGTAATGCACTTTTATATATCTGGTAATTTAACACACTCCTTGGAATGTTTTAATGTACGCTAATTTAGCTAATTTAGCGATTTAGCCAACAAGTGTTTTTTTATTTATTTCATAAATCATTTCCATAACTAATATAATCGCAGTTGTGTCCTTGAGGTCGTATTTTATGAAAATATCCCTTTATAAATTATCTTTATTTAATGGGTCAGTCTAAAATATTTAGTAATTTTAAAGTAATGATTATTTTTTGAAAACAAGACAAAAGGGGAAATATGAATGAGCTCGAACCAATAAATGAGTAATACAGGTTTACAGTGACAGATAGAGATAACCAGAGAGTGGTCTGTAGTCGGACGGTGGAGGATGGAGTCCGTAAGGGTGAAGTGTACCTAAATACTGCAAGGAGCGACTAACAATAGTGCTACCAGTCACCAGCCACCAGCCACCAGCCACCAGCCACCAGCCACCAGCCACCAGCCACCAGCCACCAGCCACCAGCCACCAGCCACCAGCCACCAGCCACCAGCCACCAGCCACCAGCCACCAGCCACCAGCCACCAGCCACCAGCCACCAGCCACCAGCCACCAGCCACCAGCCACCAGCCACCAGCCACCAGCCACCAGCCACCAGCCACCAGCCACCAGCCACCAGCCACCAGCCACCAGCCACCAGCCACCAGCCACCAGCCACCAGCCACCAGCCACCAGCCACCAGCCACCAGCCACCAGCCACCAGCCACCAGCCACCAGCCACCAGCCACCAGCCACCAGCCACCAGCCACCAGCCACCAGCCACCAGCCACCAGCCACCAGCCACCAGCCACCAGCCACCAGCCACCAGCCACCAGCCACCAGCCACCAGCCACCAGCCACCAGCCACCAGCCACCAGCCACCAGCCACCAGCCACCAGCCACCAGCCACCAGCCACCAGCCACCAGCCACCAGCCACCAGCCACCAGCCACCAGCCACCAGCCACCAGCCACCAGCCACCAGCCACCAGCCACCAGCCACCAGCCACCAGCCACCAGCCACCAGCCACCAGCCACCAGCCACCAGCCACCAGCCACCAGCCACCAGCCACCAGCCACCAGCCACCAGCCACCAGCCACCAGCCACCAGCCACCAGCCACCAGCCACCAGCCACCAGCCACCAGCCACCAGCCACCAGCCACCAGCCACCAGCCACCAGCCACCAGCCACCAGCCACCAGCCACCAGCCACCAGCCACCAGCCACCAGCCACCAGCCACCAGCCACCAGCCACCAGCCACCAGCCACCAGCCACCAGCCACCAGCCACCAGCCACCAGCCACCAGCCACCAGCCACCAGCCACCAGCCACCAGCCACCAGCCACCAGCCACCAGCCACCAGCCACCAGCCACCAGCCACCAGCCACCAGCCACCAGCCACCAGCCACCAGCCACCAGCCACCAGCCACCAGCCACCAGCCACCAGCCACCAGCCACCAGCCACCAGCCACCAGCCACCAGCCACCAGCCACCAGCCACCAGCCACCAGCCACCAGCCACCAGCCACCAGCCACCAGCCACCAGCCACCAGCCACCAGCCACCAGCCACCAGCCACCAGCCACCAGCCACCAGCCACCAGCCACCAGCCACCAGCCACCAGCCACCAGCCACCAGCCACCAGCCACCAGCCACCAGCCACCAGCCACCAGCCACCAGCCACCAGCCACCAGCCACCAGCCACCAGCCACCAGCCACCAGCCACCAGCCACCAGCCACCAGCCACCAGCCACCAGCCACCAGCCACCAGCCACCAGCCACCAGCCACCAGCCACCAGCCACCAGCCACCAGCCACCAGCCACCAGCCACCAGCCACCAGCCACCAGCCACCAGCCACCAGCCACCAGCCACCAGCCACCAGCCACCAGCCACCAGCCACCAGCCACCAGCCACCAGCCACCAGCCACCAGCCACCAGCCACCAGCCACCAGCCACCAGCCACCAGCCACCAGCCACCAGCCACCAGACGCCGGTCACCGGGAACCGTCCTTCGAATAGTTAATTAAGTTCTGAGCAACACTGCTTGTGCTCGATATTGCTGTATTACGTGTAGACTTAGTTTCATGCTTTGCTAGAAAACACTCTACTTACAGCCGACATTTTCACAATGTTTTCATAAAGTTGTTTTTAACAAATGATTCAATCATTGATTTTATCGATTATTACTAAGAAATTATTCATCTTTCTACCCTTATTTGCACCTATTATTAATTTTAAAAAACTGCATCGTATCAAGATTTTTTTTCTTAATCCATCAAATCTGGGCATTTTTTAAATCGATCATATACAACTCTTGGAAGTTCTATATATATGAACCAATTTAGAAACAGTGTATCCGAGAATTTGAGTAGTGTGGTTGTCAATAATGGGTAGAATCGGTGAATGTTACACGTGTGTAAAGTGATCACTTAAACCAGCCTATGACAGTCGTCAGCCCCGTAAATGCCTAGACTTCCATATTCTTCTTCATCTTTGATGAAATGTCAAAAAATAATATGAAAATTACTCCTGTAATTGGAGATAATCCAGATTTTGTGAACAAGTATTTGGACACACTCAAAATGTTGTAACATTTTTTGTCTTACATTCTTCTAAGATGAAATATATAGAAGCTCAAAAATCTGCTTTCAATAGCATATCTAGTATAGGTACGTATACTTTTATAATAAAAATTTGTTCAAATCGAGATCGACGTACTCGCAATACGATGTGTTATGGAACCGAAATAACTCAAACACAATACGTTTTTATTTAAAAAAAATATTTAATCAACATTATTTGAACTCAAAATGTACAATGATATTTTGGTAAAATTATAGAGCTTGTGGTTTTTGGAATGTCGAAAAGCAGTAATAAATTTATTGACGAAAATTACCACTCCTTATCGCAGGTCATTATCTATAATCCCCGACGTAAATATGTTGGTCGAGTTATTCCTATAATAGTTTCATGTACAATATGGCGGCGTATTGGTTACAAATAGAAAACACGCGTAAAGGCTAGTCGCTCATTGCTTGGCTTAATCGAAATTCGCCTAATCTGAAAAGTCAGGCCAGGATATTTTTCGGCGCTTTAATAAAATTACGTAGCCTTAATATTAAATCCGTTTTATTTCCCGTTTTTGTTTATTCGCTCGAGTTTTATGGTCAGCACGTGTTGATATATAAGGAGAAAGTTTCGCTAAATAAATACCAAGTTGGTTTTCTCGGCGAAGTTTATTTCATTTTTCGTATCGCTGAGGGAACGCCTTTAGCTCTGCCTTCTAATGTTGTTCTATCTTCTTTCTTCTTGTAGACTTTACACAAAAAATATATTAAATGTGGCTTCGAATAAAACCTTATAATGAATTCACTCAAATTTTATATTCGGATCAATCGAATAGAATATTTATCAACTAAAATACTTCAGTATTAGTTATTCGAGTTTTGATATTTAGTTATTTTTATTAAGTATTTAAGTTTAAAGATTTCTAACGAATATTTCTCATAAAAGATATCGTTTTATTGTGGTCCTTCTGTAACATATTAGACCACATACAACACCGGAAAGATGCAAGGGATCATCTGCATAGGCCTTAGTCAAGAAGCTACATTTGCATCACACAATACCTACTTTCTAATTTTATCTCAACCCATTGTTATAATGATGTTTTTACGTCACTGTTCTTCAACTCGTAGAAAGTAATTTTATATTTGGAACATTTGTAACAATGTGCGTCAGTAAGCATATTTTTGATCATTTTCTTGCAATCAAATCTGCCGCATTCACTTAAAACATCACACAAGGGGTATAACGATCCTTCATCATCATTCTTGATACCCCAAAAATCGATTATCTCTCTGGTGGTATTCTTATTTTGGGTAGCTGCTTTCGACTTCTATTTTTTTTTCTATTTAGCAAAAAACTATTGTCGATATGGTTCGATTTTAATTAATTTTTTATTAACATTTTCCTACACTTAATATCATGGTAAATGCATTTATTTATAAATATTCCGAAATTGTCGAAAAATCTCTAAATCTTTGTATAAAGCTGACTTTTTTATAGGAGGAAAATATGTGGAAAAATAATAAAAATCAAATTTAATATAAGTTTTCTTGTTAATATGGTACATCAGGTTAACGAGTATATACATCAACAGTATTGCGTCTCCGTCCCCAGTAAGGCAGTTGCCGGTAACCTATTTTACTGCATCAAAGAGTTATCTCGTTCGGCCGGAATACGAATTGTGGCTATCACTCAAAGGGGTACACTCAAAGGATGGAGTTTGGCGGGAAAATGTCCCTCCCTCTCGTTTCCACTGCCCCTCGCCCATGGCACAGACCATCAGACCACCACTGAACGGTGGCGGAGGTAGAAGGACAATTTATTTCAATTGAAAATCCAGTTCGCTTTGAGTTGGGTACAATGTTTAGTCGATTGATATACGTTACCTTCAAAAAGTGTCGTAGGCGAGATACTATTGTATCGGTCCAACTGGTGTGGTATATCTATAGGGAGCGTTTTAATGTTCTCCCATGTACATGTACAGTGCTGTTAAGTAATATCTTCCGCTAAATTGAAAAACAACATTTTCTTGTATTTAAAGTTATGCTGCGACGAAATTTTCGAGAAAAGTTATATGTTTTGTTTAAACAGGTGCACTATATTATTAGTATAATTATCTTTTAAGTTATTATCTGATTGCAAATATACCACTGTAGAAGAAAAATATTTTTACAACATCATGGAAATCTTTGAGTCAAGATACTTATTATTAAATAACTATTATTTGAATGTGCTTACATTTAAACGTATACTTAATTCACTTACTTAATCAATATGTGAAGCATATGGAATATAAAGAATACTGCCTCCGTGCTCTTAATATGTAGGTATCTACATCTTTCCTAGTCAATTCAAACTTTCGACAAATTATTAACAGTGAACATCCTGAGCGGTGGGAGTATATTCTCTCTCTTTCTCTCTTTCAAAACCATAATTTTGAGCTTGATAACATTATCAGTAAATCACTTTCCTTGCACTCACGATACACTTTAGTCACCAACGTCCGAAGGTTTTCTCTGCTATTAGTATAAAATGTTATACCATTTATTTTAAATAGCAAAAAGAAGAATAATATATGTACTGTTAGACGAACAATATATTCCGTTATTAAAGTACGAGAATAAATAAGGTCAATAAAGGTTTGTGACATTTGGTGGCATTTTTCCATTATATAATATATATGCATTAGTCTGGACACGGTTGTATGGAGAGAAAAAATGTCCAATTTCTATCCGCCACAGAAATAAGTTAAAATTACAAAATAAACGTTTATTTTTTTTAGCGAGAAAATGGAAAAAATCCAAATCGCTATATTCATAATTTGTTGAGACTAACTTTTATAAGATTAAACATTTCGGGTATTTTTAAAAAAATATTTTAGTCTTAATGATGGATTCGACTTAAGCCATGCATTTATTGCGATTTTTCAGTATCCTCAAATAAGATGTCCGTGCAAACGCAAATAATGATTGAAATCACCATTTCCGTCCATCTTGAATCTTAAAATGCGAGTTTGTCGCGCTATCCGCGTCGTGCTTTATGCACAACACAACTATAAATCAAAATTTATATAAAAACATATTTTGAATTCCCTTCCCTTTACTTAAAATATGTCTGTGATATTGGTTTTTCTCATTGTCAACACAAACCAGTTGGAGACGTAAAAAACGATAACACGTTTCTTTTTATTAAATTTTCAATAAAATTATATTCAATTTAAATTTATAGTATTTATATATGTTCAAATACTAACATCAAATTCATCTAATATGCTTTGTTTATTATTACAGAAAACGGTGTTAAATAATGCCACATATTTACAAAATTTGATAATCATCAAATATTATATTTTACCTAAGGATCAACTTAAAAATAAATTATTTTATGTTTTTTTTCAGATGACTTATTTACATTAAGTCTATTAAATAAATTATTTGTGAGTTGTTTGTCAGTCATGAGTCAAGCAATTATGTCGTGGTCGACTGACTCGATCTGTTTCGTATCTTACTATTTCCATTATCCAATTTAAAATAGCTCTTTTATAATAATTATACGTTATTTAAAGACTTTATGGAAAATATCAGAAGGTTATAGAACCATATTACGAAACACTTAAAGATACTTTATACCGGTCCGAAATTATCAGAAATAATTGATAATTTACAGTGTTATTGAAGGACCATTTGGTATTTTTTCAGTATTTTAAATCATTGTCTATCAGCATATTAATTATTGTATAACACAAAAAGTACTTTCGGCATGGATTTAATTATTTTTTCTATGTCCAGGAGCATATAGAAAGTTTTATTTCTTTGGATTTTAAAAATGACATCTCAAAGGCTGCCACCGTTCTGATCAATACGCTGAGATAGTCAAATTTCTGTCAAGTTTTACTAACATACCTGTTATTTTGTCGGCAAAAGCAGAACGAATATCATCCTTCAGCTGACCAAGGGTCTTTGGACTTCGTGTAAACCAATGTTTTTAGGTAGCCCCACAGCAAAAAGCGCAGTGGGTAAGTCTGGCGATCGCGCTGGCTAGTGAAGATCGCCCCTAATAGACAAAGAGTAGTGGTGCCATTTTATTGGAACCAAACAGCCCTGACATTTATTTATTCCAGTCTGAGCAGAAAAAACTCGAAAAATAGATGTGGCAACGACTTTTTCAGGTGTCCCGATGGTTCAGGAAGATCCATTATGTTACTTTTACACTCTACCAGTATCCCTGATTGTCCACCCACAAACAAATCGATTAACAATCAGGCACACGACCTGCAGGCGCGATATTCCATTGTTTCTCGAATCCATGCTTAGTATCGATGAAAGAACGGCCCAAGGAAAAGTAGGCCTCTCGTTCTTCCATTGCAAGATTGACGATAAACTAATCTAAATAAAACTATAGATCCCGTGCTTCTGTCACTTGGTGGCGAGAGTTTCAAATAAAGAAGTAACCGCGCCCCACCCTATATTATATTTATGAAGTGTGTTAAAACTCTACTATAACGTTAATTTCTATCGCTGAAATATAAATTCCAGCTAGATTTTGAAGGTAATTTTAACATTCGTAATATTTTTCCAGAATTCTCACTATGTGAACTAAATCACAGAGCTAATGAAAATTTTACATTTTAAATAGGCCAATAAAACCTCACAATAATGATGAAAACAATACAAATAATTTATTTAATACACTGCACGGTCTTGAAAAACATTTTTTTACATTAGGAAATAATTATATTTATAATATATATACACGTATATCGTATATATAATTCATGAAACAACTGATAAAAAAAAATAATGTACATATATATATATATATATATATATATATATATATATATATATATATATATATATATATATATATATATATATATATATATATATATATATATATATATATATATATATATATATGTATATATTTAACCACCCAGAGATACAGGATTACAATGCGAAAGCAATTCAAAAAAATAATATTCGTATAGTACGAACATAGGATAATATAAAGTACAAAAGTTCCGAATGAACGTCAACAACCTCTTCCGTAACGTTAGTTAGTAGTAGGAAATCATGCTTACTTGTTCCGCTTGTACTGTATCTGATTTGATCAACAAATTATCTACGGATATTGGAATATGGGGTGGTTACACCTGATTTTTTTCAGAGAAAAATTGTATGTGCATAGGGCACTGCATCAAAATTTTCCGTACCAAATGGTGCATGGCGCACTGCCTTATATAAACGCAGTGTTATCTTGATCGTTAACACATGCAGGAAAGATGAACAACCCTCCGCTTCAGGTACCAGTCCAGGGTAATATTAAATCAATATTAGAGTGATAGAAAATCACTTATTTAACCCCTCCCTCGGAATCGAACCCGGACCTCCAGTACGGTAGCCGAGTGTGCTAACCGTTACACTACAAAGGCGGTCATCAATTGAATGCAATCATCATTGCATCAAATTGATGCAATATTCATTTCATCGTTTATTATTCCACGTTTACAAGGTGATCAGGCGTGCACTGAATGCACCAATATAGAGCAATACGTAATAAATATTAGAATAATAAAGTAAATAAAAACTTTTGAACCTAAAGATTGAACTTAGGACCCCAGCATGGCCGCCTCCATAGTGTTGTATTTAGCATATTGAAAGAAAAGAATTAACTTTTTTTTGTACAAAACATCGAGAGATTTAAATATACATATATGTATACGTACAATAGTTTTATGAATGAATCAAAGGCATATTTATAATTGATTTCAATTGGAAATAATAAAAAATCCGCCGGGTTTGGGTTGTGTTAGTTTTTTCTTCCCGAGAGGTGACACAAGAATACTTTGACCCAGTAGGTAATTACGTATCAGATTTTACGACAGCCATAAACATTAAAAGGATCTATAAACTGAAGTAGGCACGAATATAAACTTTTTTATTACTTTTTTCACAAAAATCCAATATGATAGCTTAATGTAATATGTTTACTTTGCCCGTTTCATCGCTGTAATCTATTTCGTGTAATCAGCATTATTATTTTATATGTTTAAACTTTATGTCCACATTAAACATGCAACGTCTTAATAAAAACCGTTAATTAAACACGAACCATGCGAGCGTTGTGTCTGAAAAGGAGTTAACAATATCCCGAGTCCCGGTTTCTTGAAGAGTTTTCTCTGGACAATCTGTAGCGCACTTTACAACTGGATTATGGAGCAAATACAAAGTGTCGCGTAATAACGGAATGAATCCGAAACTATAATTAAAATTGAAAATTAGAAGGAAAAGACCCGAGAGGTTGGCAGTGGTAAATAATAAAATACCATACATCACGATTCCGGGTGGCACGTGGCGGTCGGTTGGAAGCTGTAGAAGAGTGAGGTGGTTGCTGTACTGCCTCCATTCACAGAACACAAAGGAATTCTCACTGCTACTGCTACAAACGACTGTCAACTGCTCGAGGTATTGCAAAAATAAGAAAATATCAAGTCCTCTTTCATAACATTACTAAAGCAATAGATGCCACAAAACAATTACAAAATTGCATTATTGATAGTGGAACAAAATTAAGCAAAGAACAAATGAATAAACTGAATCCTAAAATTCTGAATATTATGGGTGTTATTGGAGAAATGACAACGAAAATGGCAGAAATAGTCACCGAAAATAAAATGTTAAAAGAAATGGTGTATAAAGGAAATCCAAAATTAAACAAAAATATAGGAGAAATAATAGTAATATCACCGAAAGAAAAACAGACTACCGAAAAAACAGAAGAAGACATAAAAAAAAACATTAGTCCGATAGAAAATAGAATCACTAATTTGAAAAATGCAAAAGACGGAAAAGTAATATTAACCTGCAAAAACAATGAAGCGTCAGAAAGATTGCAAAAAGAAATAGAAAACAAATTTCCAGACAAATACCAAACTAATGTTCAAAAAAAAAGGATGCCATGCATTAAAATTGTGGGAGTCTCACATAAAATGTCGAACGAGGAAATCGTTACAAATATTAAAATACAGAACGATTTCATAGAACAACCAAAATCAATGCATGTTGGAGCAGTTCGAAATAAAAAACTTACCACAGGTGAGGAATATATAATATATCTAGAAGTCGACTCGAAAACTCATGACGAAATGCTGAAAATGGAAAAAATAAATATTGGATGGGAAAGGGTAAAAATTTACGATGCGCTAAATGTAAAAAGATGTTACAAATGCTATGGTTTTAATCACAAAATATCAGAGTGCACGAATGAAAAACAAATATGCCCAAAATGTACAAAAAATCACGCATGTGACGAATGTCACATAAAAAAAGGTGAAGAAATATGTATAAATTGCGTAAATACTAAAAACAAACTAAAATTAAACTTAGACGCGGGACATCCAGCATGGAGTTACAACTGCCCAGTATACAAAAGGAAACTGGAAATGGAAAAGAATAAAGTAACATTTTTTTGAAAAGTAATAAACTAAACCAAATAATTTATTTAAATATACAAAGTCTAATTGCACACCACGAAGAAATTCAAGTACTAATTGAACAAAACGAACCGAGAATTGTAATGTTAAGTGAAACTCATGTAACAGCCGAAATTGAAGATAGTGAAATTAGTTTTCAAGGTTATACATCAATACGATGTGATTCAGATAGTAGACATACAGGAGGAGTAATAATTATAATAAAAAATAACATTTCCTATGAAATTATCAATAGAACTCAACTGGAAAAAAACTACTGGATCTTAGCAATTAGGATAAATGAAGGATACAAAAAAGGGGTATACGGAATAGTGTATCGCTCTCCGAATGCAAGTACCAAAGATTTTCTGACATTTATTGAGAACTGGTGCAGTGAAAATTTAAATGATAATGAGCATAACATTATTACGGGAGACTTCAATATAAATATGTTAAATTTAAAAGACACATATACTAAAAAACTAAAAGCAATTATCCAAGCGAATGGTATGAAACAATTAGTAAAAACTGAAACTAGAATAACAGACAAATCGAGAACTTTAATTGATCTAGTAATATCCAACACATGCAATATTGAAGTGAAAGTGAAAGATGAACCAAAAATTACCGATCACAATATTATCCACATATCGGATAATCTAAAAAACACCAGGTACTCAAAAAAGTTAATCAATGAAATGCAATACAGAAATCTAAAAAAGTATGACATTGAAACATTAACAAACCTTATTGGTAATATAGATAAAATCAATCTCATGGAATATAATGAAAAAGCAGAAGCACTTGTAAATTGTATCACGGAAGCAATCAATATTATGATTCCGATTCAGTCGGTAAAAATACAAGGAACAAATAAATGGTATAACAGAGAACTACAATCACTTCAATATGATAGAGATAGAGCATATAAAATAGCAAAAATTACAAGAACAACACAAGATTGGGTGACTTTTAAAATGATAAGAAACAAGTACTCTAAATTATTAAAAAACAGCAAAAATGAGTATTTTAAAAGAAAATTACAAGACGAAAAAGGAAATCCCAAAAAAATGTGGCAAACAATCAAAAGACTAATACACAGTAAAGAGGAGGTGAGGAAAAACACGGTTGAATTCCCGAAAGAAATAAAAGGAAATACACAAACATGCTTTAATAAATACTTTATAGAAAGCATCAAAGATATAAACAAAAGTATTCCACTAATTAATGAAACAACAGTAAAAAATATTCAGGATATAAAAAATAAAATGGTATTTAAAGAAATTGATATGACACACCTTAAGCTAGTACTAAAAAATACAATATCAAAATCAAGTCCGGATGGATTAACAATTAAAATAATAAGAGACATATTACCGAAAATTGGAAAGCATCTACTTAACATAATAAACGAATCGTTACTAAAAGGGAAATTCCCAAACACATGGAAAACATCGATGGTAATCCCTATACCAAAAGTGGTGAATACAAAAAAGTGTGAAGAATTTAGGCCAATTAACATGTTACCGAAATATGAACAAATTTTGGAAATAGTAATAAAAATACAATTGATTGAATATTTAGAAAAAAATAAATTACTTTGTCAGGAA
The DNA here is from genome assembly GCF_059751285.1 of Brachycentrus maculatus. Taxonomy (NCBI): domain Eukaryota; kingdom Metazoa; phylum Arthropoda; class Insecta; order Trichoptera; family Brachycentridae; genus Brachycentrus; species Brachycentrus maculatus. The sequence continues at coordinate 121,219 of NW_028280868.1, read as the reverse complement.
CAATCAGGTTTTAGAAACAACAACTCGTGTGAATCTGCAATTAATATTGTCATTGATACTTGGAAAAGGGAAATGGATAAAAATATGTATGTTTTAGCTGTGTTTTTGGACTTCAAAAGGGCGTTTGAAACAATAGATCGAAAAAAATTACTACAAAAACTTGAAATAATAGGACTCTCAAATGAGGCCCTCAATTTATTCAAAGAATATCTTCAAGGAAGAAAACAAGTAACTAAAATAGAAAACAAAATATCTGAACCTTTGGAGAATAATTTAGGAGTTCCCCAAGGATCAGTTCTAGGACCAATTTTATTTATAATATATATAAACGACATCACTAATATAATAAAACACTGCAAACTACAATTATTTGCCGATGATACATTAATATATATAGCGGGAGAAAATTATACAGAGACCATACAAAAATTAAACGAGGACTTAAACAGAATATCCGAGTGGCTCAAAATTAATAAACTTAAGCTTAATGTTGGGAAAACAAAATACATGGAGTTAGGAAGAAGAAAGCCAAACCCAAGGATGAATATATATATTGATAATGAAACCATAGAAAAGGTTGATGAAATGAAATATTTGGGCATAATACTAGATTCAAAATTGACATTAAATGCAAATTTTGAACACGTTAATAAAAAAATATCAAAAAAAATATTTTTCCTTAGTAGATTAAGGAATAAATTAAATAAAGATACTGCAGAACTAATTTACAAAACAATCATTCTTCCACATATAGATTACTGCTCAACAGTGTTATTTTTAGCAAACGAAGGAAATCTAAATAAACTAGAAATTGCACAAAATAGGGCGATGAGAATAGTTCTTGGGAAGAATAAATATAGCAATGTAAAAGGAATGAGAGATGAACTAAAATGGTTATCTGTAAGAAGAAGACTTAAATTTAATATGTTGATATTTGTACATAAATTTTTTCACGATAAGTTGCCAAAATATTTTAAGGATAAAGTTGTCTTAAACAAAAATTGTCATGAATATGCTACTAGACAAAAGGATAAAATAAGACTACCATTATTGAAAAGAGCTGAGTCGCAAAATTGCTTGATGTATAAGGGTTTAAAAATGTATGATGAGATGCCTGAATGTATGAAGAATGAAAAGTGTCTGAAAGAATTTAAAAATAAATGTCTAAGTTACTGTAAGGAAATGTAAATATATAAAGATGATGTAAATGTATATAATAGTTTATATTAGTTTTAATATAAGCTAACTTAAGAAATAAATAAAAATAAAAAAATAAATACAGAAATGACGGCTAATGGAATAATCGCATACTTCATTCGTATTTATAGGAACACTTTTATGAGATAAAATTATTTAAAACATTTGGAGTGTGTCCAAACACTTGTTCACAAATCTGGATTATCTTTTAGCAATATAGTAAATAAATTAACTTGTGAAATTACAAGCTAAAATAAAAAAAAAATTAAATGGATATACATATAAATATATATATATATATATATATATATATATATATATATATATATATATATATATATATATATATATATATATATATATATATATATATATATATATATATATATATATATATATATATATATATATATATATATATATATATACATATATATATATTTACATATAATTTTATTTTTTTTAATTTAAATACTTTTGTTTTAATACAAATTGAGGAATTTCGAATGAAAGTAAAATATTCAAATGGAGTCACCTTTAATGGAAAATAATTCCCCTAACACTTGTATATTTATTGGTCGGTAGTTTGTCAGACTACGAGTGTCGTAAGACTTTAATGTGACCAGATTCTGTAATTCGCCTTCTTTGTAAGATTAATTGCCAATTTAGCTTTTATCGGAGATTTGTAGGTTCTTTTTTGTAATGTATTTTGAATGTAATTTTTTTCCGGGTTTAGTTTATAACAACTGTAAAATGTAGCTGATTTAAGTATGAAACAATGTGTTTCAACCATTAATAGATAATTGAAAAGATTAATGAAAGTTCCTTGAGGTGACATGTGGAGCGAATAGATAACGAGAGAATGAGTAAAAAAATATATCTGGCAAATATTAACGGTAGAACAGAACGAAGACGACTAAAAAAGATTCGACAAGACCAGATCACTCAAAACCTAAAATCTGATGGTGTCAAAGTATACTTAATTGGAGGGCATGTATGACTAGGCTTACCATAATTATGAACCTCTAAACCGGGACAGGTAGGGAAAAAAAATACAGTGGAACCTCTTATAACGAACATAATTCGTTCCAGCATCTTATTCGCCAAGCGAAACATTTTTCCCATAGAAATCAATGTAAAATACGATAATGCGTTTCATGAACATACCTTTTTATTCAAACAAAATTACTTGTCAATTGCAAAGGATTGAAACTTAGAAAACAATTTAGATTTGAAAAAAAAATATGACAAATAATTCATCCCTTTTAACTGACATTTATTTTTTCCGACGCTTCAAAATTTGGCGTAAATGTGTCACAGCATAATAATAGAATAAATTTGTACCCCGAATAGTCACTTCCTCATTAGGGCGATACTAAATGTACTATGCAACAGTATCCCATGCAAACATCATTTCTCTTATTGTGCTAGATGATTGTTGCTCTGCTCCACTTCCTACTTCCATCTCCCCCATTAATAAGCTCTCCTCCATAATTTCTTGCTGTGAATCACGATGCAACTCCATAAACTCTCCGGTGGTCAGCTTGACTATGCTCTTTCACAAGCTCTTCATTATCGTTGTTATCCACCTCATCCATTTCGTTAACAGCTTCTGCAGATCTCTCTATTCCTTTTCATTTTAGTACATGATGTAGTCCAATCCACGTAAAAATTTCGGCGCTACCGAAACTATTTTTACATAATTCTATGTAAGAAATGCACTGTCTGAATGGATAAATAGACCCGCAAACCGAGTAAAATCTAAACCGGCCGGGACACCGGGGCCCGTGTCTGAAACCCAGACAATCCCGGCCAAACCGGGACGTATGGTAAGCCTATGTATGACTAGATGTATGGATATGAAGGAAGCTAGGAGTGTATGTCAGGATAGAATAGTATGGCATTCCATCCTCTCTGGCTACCCCTGCAGGAGTACGGTGTGCTTGTAGTAGTAGATTGTGACAACTTTAATTGCATTTTTCAATAAAAAAAATGCAATCAAAGTTGTCACAATTTAGTTTAATTAAAGTAATTTCTACATTCATGTGATCTATACATCAATTTAAATTAATTACCTTTTAATTAATATATTAATCAAGTTGTTGTTATGTTTTATAATTTATAAGTTCATGTTTCAGAAAATTTCCGTATCTTAAAACGCTTTAAAAAAATTCATTAATATAATATTATTTCTTTATTAGAGAATTGTATTAAGTTTTTTGTTTTTTGTGCAGCGTGCATTTTTATTGTAAAAAAGAGTAAAAAAGCAGTTTAAAATAATAGTAAAAGGGTGTTAAGACACCCTTTTACTATTTTTGTGTAAGCGCAACCAAAATTACTTTTTACTAGATTATTCGGCCAAAAGTTTGTCACGAGAAAAAAATTCTACCGAGTTCGAAAAGTGGAAGGAAAACTATAAAGAGCGGGAAAAGATAACGCCGAATTCGCCATTCAATTTTGTGGAACTGCCCGGATTGTCCGGAGCTCTCTCCCGAGAAGGACATCAACTTTTATTACATCCCTTCATCCAAATTCATTTAACACATGACTGACGAAACTCCCTTCCAGCACTTCCTTCTGTTGCTATCGCTAGTACTGGTGGCGACGTGATATGGTGAAGGTCCAAAGTTGGTTCATGTAAGATTTACAGTAGATTTAAGTTGTGTACTGACATTTACTGCCGGAACTTCATTTTATCTCGTTCTATTCTTCTATTCACATTTGGCAAACATCTGAACTCCCGTCATCTATATGCTCCACATTTTTATCATATATATATATATATATATATATATATATATATATATATATATATATATATATATATATATATATATATATATATATATATATATATATATATATATATATCCTTTTTTTGTAATTATCCCTTACTTAACCTTATATTCCATTCTAATGTCTTATTTTCGAATTCAGTGATACACAATTGTTTCCACACATTCTTCATTATTCCACTAGCGCTAAATGCATTGTGCATTTAAATTTTAGATTCTGTAGACAGATTTCTATTTAAAGGCATTTATTATTTTCTTTGCATTCATATTTCTCTCAAAAACAATATTCCTTTTCATACCTTAATAGATGTTGAGTAAATGCAAACATTTTGGACTCGTTTCAGGCTTTCATTATATTCTCATATTTTTATTAATTAACTTTGTTCTCTCTTTCAAATACCATTATCTTAGAATTATTTTATTTCGTTATCAACTCAATATCTATGCATAGTACATTTTTGAATTATTTTTAATCAGTTATTTAAAAAAAAGCTTATTTGTAATTTTTTTCGAAAAAGCGATTGACGGATTTGCTATTTTTTTCTTAAGTTAGTCGATTCAAAATATTATCCCACCATTTAATTGAATCGGCAAATTACGCTTACTTTAAAATTTCGGATATTGGAGACACAACTTAGTAATTCTGTATTAATAAAATAAAATTGTTTACTAATTGTGTTACTATGGCGAAATATCATTATCACACATACCACGCATACAATGCACACCATTGAATGGAATACTCACTAGTCACTACTTACTCTGTGATGGAATATCCATAACTCGAGGAATAATGAATCGCTACTCTGAGATGGTTTGAATAACCCGAATATGGATTACCTACTTTTCCGATAAGGTCTCTGACACACTGGCTTGTTTCAAATGCTGCCATCGGTTGTTCATAACGTGACGGCAGGAATATTTTCATAATGAGCTTCGCTTCTTCTGAAGCGTATGGTATTTTTTTCGTGCAATAAGTATTGATATTTAATAAACCGAACAATCTTGTAACTACCAACTATTTGTTTAGGAACAAAAGATGCGCCGTTAGTGAATAACATAACAGCTCTCTCATCTTAATGCGTGTATAAATAAACGTAGACAAGGAAGTATTCATGAAAATCATCATCTAAATTATTCACATCTATAAATAACGAATTTTGCAATAGACTGTGAAAATTATCGGTTTTATTTGAACAAAATTTGAACAATAACTTCGTAGATTCGCCCTTTTTATTTGGTGAGTTTAAACTTTTCTACGGAATATTATATTATGATTTAATTACCTCCAAAGCCTGTTTTATAAGAGTCTTTTCGAGTAAGTGCCCTGACACAAATAGATAAAAAGACTTTTTTTGTGAGCCAAAGATTTTCATTTTAAGACCTGTTTCCTCTATCTCATTACGGCTTTCCATCACCTTATCTATTTTTTCTCCGAATCCAGTTTCCCGTAGAATTGATATTAATTATCTTGTTAAAATTAATATTAAGAACCTGCGTTCTCGGTAAATCTCTAGTCGATCTATTCAACTCCCATCTCCTGTTAAAAAAATATTGCTGAAATGTTTCATTTTTTAGTCAAGGTTTATTAGAAATTCTTTATAATGTAAACATATTCTTTTGAGAGATGTGTACAAGAAAAAACATTAAAACTTGGATTTTTTTCGACCCTCATTCTGCTGATCATTAATATTTTCATACTATTAACACAGTTCCACAAATGATCGGCTTACAATTTGAATTCATCTTTGTTTATTTTTTAATAAAACACATCTACTTGATAATTAAATGAGATACTTGTACTTGATAATAATATGAGCGAATGTAATGTGTTTTACACACATATTTATAAATATATATATATATATATATATATATATATATATATATATATATATATATATATATATATATATATATATAATATATATATATATATATATATATATATATATATATATATATATATATATATATATATATATATATATATATATATATATATATAAATATATATATATATATATATATATATATATATATATATATATATATATATATATATATATATATATATATATATATATATATATAGTGAGGGACACTAATTTCGTCAAAAAACATTTAATAAGATAACAAATAAGATAAATTTTGCTGTGTAAAAAAAACATATTCAATGTATTTACATTTATTTTACTTTTTTACGTTAATTTTTATTTTACACTGT